>NC_135168.1:11315463-11667130 GCF_041146795.1 Maylandia zebra | reverse complement strand
GCCTGAGTCTTTTAATGCCAGGATTCACTTTTATTTTCCTTCAATAATTGTTACAATGCTGTCCTTTTAAGGAATTGATTATTGAGTTGGTTATATTAAATATAATTCAGTAATTCAACAAATGTGTTGTGTGTTGATATAAGTCTTATGTATAAGTCATGGTGTCAGCCCGACTCACCCCTGGTGTGCAAAGGTGCTGTTTTATTGGTCAGCCACTCAGTGCCAGTTTCTTCAGGACAATGAAAAACTCTATAATACATAGTTTGTTCTAGTTGATGCAAGCACTGTTGTGTTATGGTCACCGGTTCGATCCCTGGGCTCTCTGTCCTGGTCGTTGTGTCCTTGGGCAAGACACTTTACCCTACTTGCCTACTGGTGTTGGCCAGAGGGGCCGATGGCGCGATATGGCAGCCTCGCTTCTGTCAGTCTGTCCCAGGGCAGCTGTGGCTACAACCGTAGCTGCCTCCACCAGTGTATGAATGTGAGAGTGAATGAATAGTGGAATTGTAAAGCGCTTTGGGTGCCTAGAAAAGCGCTATATAAATCCAATCCATTATTATTATTATTATTATTATTATTATTATTATTATGCTTCTAGTTGTTTTAATGACACTTTGACCACCTGTTAGTAGATCACAACAGATATGATCTGTGGTGTTTTATGTAAGCTTGTATGTCAGATTGTAATGCTCATCAGAGAAAACCAAAATATAGTCTTTTTATTATTTTTTAATTTATTCATCCATCCATCCATCTTCAACCGCTTATCCGAGGCCAGGTCGCAGGGGCAGCAGCCTAAGCAAATTTATTCAATTTTACTATAATGATGTATCAGTCACAGTCTTATAATACACGTTCTTTTCTAAGAAGGTTATACTTAGTGCATGTGTGAGTATATGTACAGTGAACTGGCTTTACACACCATGTGTCCTTTTAAACCAGATTAACTCAGTGTGTGTGTGTACAGTGAACTGGCTTTACACACCATGTGTCCTTTTAAACCAGATTTACTCACTGTGTGTGTGTACAGTAGACTGGCTTTACACACCATGTGTCCCTTCAGAACAGACTATACTTTGTGTATATGTATGATGACATCACTGACCTTGTACACCAGACTGTCCTTATAGACCGAGCTACAGAAAAGTCTCTACAAACCACCAGAATGTCTGAAAAAATAGCCTTTTTTATATCTCAGTCGAGCAAAGAAAATGTTTAAATTTTAAGTTGTGTATAGGTTTGCTGATTTTTTTCATGATTTTTGATATGCATATTGTAGCTCTAGCACCTCTGGAACCCGGTGTCCCCATAGCCCTATGTCCAGTCTGATTTGCCAAAAATTTCAGAAATTGTCCCTCTAACCCAAGAAACGGGTATGTGTGTGTCTGTGTGTGTGTGTCTGTGTGTGTGTGTCTGTGTGTGTCTGTGTGTGTGTGTGCGTGTGTGTCTGTGTCTGTGTGTGTGTGTGTGTCTGTGTGTGTGTGTCTGTGTGTGTGTGTGTGTCTGTGTGTGTGTGTCTGTGTGTGTGTGTGTGTGTGTGTGTGTGTCTGTGTCTGTGTGTGTCTGTGTCTGTGTGTGTGTGTGTGTGTGTCTGTGTGTGTGTGTCTGTGTGTGCGTGTGCGTGTGCGTGTGTCTGTGTGTGTCTGTGTGTGTCTGTGTGTGTCTGTGTGCGTGTGTGTCTGTGTCTGTGTCTGTGTGTCTGTGTCTGTGTCTGTGTCTGTGTGCGTCTGTGTCTGTGTGCGTCTGTGTGTGTGTGCGCGTCTGTGTGTGTGTCTGTGTCTGTGTCTGTGTGTGTGTCTGTGTCTGTGTCTGTGTGTGTGTGTCTGTGTGTGTGTCTGTGTGTGTGTCTGTGTGTGTCTGTGTGTGTGTCTGTGTGTGTCTGTGTGTGCGTGTGTGTGTGTGTGTGCGTATAGTGTCTGTGTGTGTCTGTGTGTGTCTGTGTGTCTGTGCGTGTGTGTGTGTGTGTGCGTGTCTGTGCGTGTGTGTGTGTGTGTGTGTGTCTGTGCGTGTGTGTGTGTGTGTGCCTGTGCGTGCGTGTGTGTGTGTGCGTGTCTGTGCGTGTGTGCGTGTCTGTGCGTGTGTGTGTGCATAGTGTGTGTGTGTGTGTGTGTGCGTGCGTGTCTGTGCGTGCGTGCGTGCGTGTCTGTGCGTGCGTGTGCGTGTGTGCGTGTGTGTGCGTGTCTGTGTGTGTGTGTCTGTGTGTGTGTGTGTGTGTGTGTGCGTATAGTGTCTGTGTGTGTCTGTGTGTGTCTGTGTGTCTGTGCGTGTGTGTGTGCGTGTCTGTGCGTGTGTGTGTGTGTGTGCGTGTGTGCCTGTGCGTGCGTGTGTGTGTGTGCGTGTCTGTGCGTGTGTGCGTGTCTGTGCGTGTGTGTGTGCATAGTGTGTGTGTGTGTGTGTGTGCGTGCGTGTCTGTGCGTGCGTGCGTGCGTGTCTGTGCGTGCGTGTGCGTGTGTGCGTGTGTGTGCGTGTCTGTGTGTGTGTGTCTGTGTGTGTGTGTGTCTGTGTGTGTGTGTGTGTGTGCGTGCGTGTCTGTGCGTGTGTGTGTGTGTGCATAGTGTCTGTGTGTGTGCGCGTGTCTGTGTGTGTGCGCGTGTCTGTGTGTGTGCGTGTGTGTGTGTGTGTGTGTGTGTCTGTGTGTGTGTGTGTGTGTCTGTGTGCGTGTGTGTGTCTGTGTGTGTGTGTGTGTCTGTGTGCGTGTGTGTGTGTGTGCATAGTGTCTGTGTGTGCGTGTGTGTCTGTGCGTGTGTGTGTCTGTGTGTGTGTGTGTGTCTGTGTGTGTCTGTGTGTGTGTCTGTGTGTCCCAGATGTGACCCTGTGACCCCAAAGCTGGTGCTAAGAGTCCAGCGGTCCCCCTAACAAAGGGCTCTTATACTTAACCAGACACAGAGTAGGTGTCCTCCTACACCAGGGGTCTCAAACTCGTGGCCCGCGGGCCAATTGCGGCCCGCAGGACGATAGTTTTTGGCCTCACCTTAATATGAAAATGTAATGTTAGTTTGATAATGTATGACACTTTACAGTGTTGTGGGCGGAGCTGAATTAACCCACCAATCAGGGTGGGATATGGATCTCAGGGGACACCAGCCGGGCTTGATGCAAGCAGGGAAACATTTCTCAATGAGTCAAAGTTCCAGCAGCGTTGCCCTGGAGTGTTTCTTTCTTTCCTGTGCCTGGCTGGCTTCCTCCTTTCTATTGGGCAAACGCCGACATTCGCCCCAGCGCGCTGCGTTCACAACACTTCAAAAAAAGTTGTTTTTTTTAAGTTGCTGCCCAGCGGGACATTATACGTATATAGATTTATACACACGTCAGTGGGATTTAAAGTTATTTTTCCACAGAGAGAGATCTCATATTAACTCTCACAGTGATGCGTAGGCGGCGGGATAAAAGAAAAGTCATGAACTCAATGCAGCCCAATTTAGTCTGCAGTCACATAGCGACACCTGTTCATCGGCAACAACAGTCCCCGGTAACCCGGACTAATTATAGGGTCGCACCTTAATTTGTGGCTCCATGTTTTTATTTGCATCACTGCGTTTGCATTGCAGCAAACATGAACATTACATATATTTCAATATAATGTAAAAGCAGTCAAAACAACTAACATCAGAAACAGCTGATGTTATTTGTTATATGTCACGGTGTCATTTCCGCTTCTTTCTCCTGTAACAACAGCCCGGCGCCGTGAGCAGTCGCCTTTTTTGCGCTCGCTATCCCTGCACTTTCTACCATCTGCAAACGCCACGGTGTTCGTGTCGTCATGAAAGACATGAACATCGAGCGTAAAAACAAAGGAGACTGCTACCGGCTTTTTATCTGCCGATCGCCGTGCTACGGTTGCAAGAAAAAGAAGCAGAAATGACGTTCTCTACGCGTTGAGACGTTCCCCGTCCGTCGGCTAAACGCTTGATTGAAACTTCAATGCGACAGTGACACCAAGTAGAATTATAAATGTCACATAGCCCCAAACATGTCTTTTTCAAAGCCTGCGGTGAAGAGAAAGGTTGGTGATGAGCACCGACAATTTCAGGAAAAGTGGGAAATGCAATATTTCTTTGTTGAGCACAGGGGCACCCCGACCTGTCTTATTTGCACAGAGAAAGTTGCGCTGCACAAGGAATACAATTTGAAACGTCATTACACAACTAGACATGCTGAGCTGGATGCAGAATACCAGGGAGACGAGAGAGCGAACCGGGTTGCCAGTCTTAAAACAGATCTACTGAGGCAGCAAGATTTCTCCAAGAAAGCAACCAAAGAGAATAATGCAGCAGTCGGAGCCACGTGGTTAGTGAGATGATTGCTAAAGCAGGGAAGCCATTCACAGAAGGTGCATTTGTCTAAAAGTGCATATTGCAGGCTGCAAATATAGTCTGTCCGGGAAAGAAAGGTCAGTTTAGCAACATCAGCCTTTCTGCCAACACCGCAGCAGATCGCATTTCTGACCTGTCAAGTGACATTTATGACCAACTGTGTGAGAAAGCCAAATGTTTCAGTGTATACTCAGTCGCTCTTGATGAGACCACAGACATCACCGACACTGCCCAGCTCCCAATGTATGTCCGTGGTGTTGATGACAGTTTTGAAGTGATGGAGGAGCTGCTCACAGTAATTCCAATGCATGGCCAGACCACCGCTCAGCAGATATTTACAACTGTGTGATGCCATTGAGAATGTTGGTTTGCCATGGAAGAGGTTTGTTGGAATAACAACAGATGGAGCGCCATCAATGACAGGGAGGAAACATGGACTGGTGGCACAAAACAAACTGGAAGAGGAAGGCGTGGAGGAGGCCATTGCTCTGCACTGCATCATCCATCAGCAGGTCCTTTGCAGCAAATGCCTGAAGTTTGACAATGTGATGTCTATTGTTGTGAAATGCATCAACCAAATCAGATCCAGGGGCTTAAAGCACCGAAGGTTCTGTGCTTTTTTAGAGGAAATGGAGTCAGAATATGGGGATGTGCTCGACTTCACTGAGGTACGTTGGCTCAGCAGGGGAAATGTATTAAAGAGACTTTTTGAGTTGAGAGCAGAAGTGAAGCCTTCATGGAGAAGGATGGAGTTAGTGTTCCTGTGCTAACTGATCCCAAATGGCTCATGGACTCAGCTTTTCTTGTTGATATGACACATGAGCTTAATGTACTGAACAAGACGTTACAAGGCCAGGGGCAACTTGTCAGTGCTGCCTATGACAACGTGAGAGCATTCTCCACAAAACTGGCGCTCTGGAAAGCTCAGCTCTCTCAGACAAACCTTTGCCATTTCCCAGCATGCAAGGCACTCGTGGATGCAGGCACACCATTCAGTGCTGACGAGTATGTTGATGTCATTTTGAGGCTACAGGAGGAATTTGATCACAGATTTGCTGACTTCAAGACACACAGAGCCACCTTTCACATTTTTGCGGACCCCTTCTCCTTTGATGTGCAAGATGCCCCTTCTGTGCTTCAAATGGAGCTCATTGAGCTGCAGTGCAACTCTGAACTCAAAGCAAAGTTCAGGGAGGTGAGTGGAAAAGCAGACAAGCTTGGACAATTTTTGAGAGAATTGAGCCCTAGTTTCCCTCGGCTTTCCCGAATGTTCAAGCGGACCATGTGCCTTTTTGGTAGCACATACTTGTGCCAAAAGCTCTTCTCCACTTTGAACTTCAATAAGTCCAAGTACAGGTCCAGACTTACGGATGATCATCTTCAATATCGTATTCTTTTCCCTTTTAACAATGTGAGCAGCTAGTGCTAGGTAGGCTGATGCTAGCAGCTAATGCTAAAGCTAATTTAATGTGAATTAGCATCACATTAGTGAGGAGTTAATGCTAAGTAGACTGCCATTAGCAGGTAATGCTAATTTTAGGTGAATAGGAATTGGCAGATAATGCTAATACCATATTTTCTTGCTTTATAACAATGTGACCAGCTAATGCTATGTAGGTTGCCGTTATTAGCTAATACTAATTTGAGGTGAATTAGCATTATCCCCTTATGCTAACAATGTTTTTTCTTACTTTTTAACAATACAAGTAGCTAATGTGAACACTTTTTTTTTTTATTGAATTCTAATTTTTCTCTTGCGATGTGAAGAGTTAATGCTAAATAGGATGCCATTAGTGGCTAATTCTAATTTTAGATGAGAAAGCATTAGAAGCTAATGCTAATACCATATTTTCTTGCTTTATATCAATATTAGTAGGTAATGCTAAGTACGTAGCCATTATTAGCTAATGCTAATTTAGGTAAATTAGCATTATCCACTAATGCTAACACTGTTTTTGCCAACTCTTTTCCCTTGCATTATAACAATATGAGCAGCTAATGCTAAGAAGGCTGCCATTATTAGGTAATGCTAATTATTATGTGTGTTAGCATTATCCGCTTATGCTAACAATGTTTTTTCTTACTTTTTAACAATACGCCATTAGTGGCTAATTCTAATTTTAGATGAAAAAGGATTAACAGCTAATGCTCATACTGTTTGCTTTGTAAGAATGACAGCAGCTAATGATATGAAGTCTACCGTTATTAACTAATGCTAATTTGATGAGAATTAGCATTATCCGATAATGGTAACTCTTTTCCCCTGCATTATAACAATGTCAGGAGTTAATGCTAAGTAGACTGCCATTAGGGGCTAACTCTAATTAGGGGTGAATAATTATTAGCAGCTAATACTAATACCGTTTTCTCTTTTTCCTTATAACAACTTGAGCAGCTAATGCTAATTTGATGCGAATTAGCATTATATTAGTGAGCAGTTAATGCTAAGTAGGCTGCCATTATTAACTAATACTACGTTGACGTGAATTAGCATTATGCGCTACTGCTAATACAGTTTTCTCTTACTTATTAAAAATGATAGTAGCTAATACTAATACTCTTTTCCGTTGGGTAACAACAAAGTGAGGAATTAATGCTAAGTTGGCTGCTTTTAGCGGCTTATTCTAATTAGGGGTGAATAATTATTAGCAGCAAATGCTAATACCGTTTTCTCTTTCCTTATAACAATATGAGCAGTTAATGCTAATTTGATGTAAATTAGCATTATATTAGTGAGGAGTTAATGCTAAGTAGGCTGCCATTAGCAGCTAAAGGTAATTTGAGGTGAATAAGCACTAGTAGCTAATGCCAATACCCTTTTCTCTTGTGTTATAATGATGTGAAACGTTAATATTGTTCTCAAACAACAGAATGAGAATGAAATATTGATTCTAACAGGGCCCATAAACAGCATTAGCTTAGCAGCATTAGCTTATCAGAGTCTCCATCATGGTCACACAAATCCTTAGCGGAGCAAAGTGGCCTACTTAGCAATAGCTGCTGTAGAAAGCAAAGGGAAAACAGTATTAGCATTAGCTGCTAAATGTGCACTTGAGAACAAATCTATTGTGAATTCAGCCGTGAATGTAGTGTTTCCAGTAAGCTTCCATTTCCAAATGTTAGCTGCTCCTGTCTGCCTCTTTGTCACACACACAGACTGAAATGATTCACAGCCTTGTTTCATCCTTCTGTCAGTGTCACTGACTGTCACTGTGACTGTGGACATACAGCATGGGAAACACACACATGGCTGATACTTGTATCTAAAGTTACAAAATGTTGTCTCTGTCCAAATATTACCTAACTGTAAGTCTACTTTTAATGAAACTCTCAACATGACTTATCAGTTATCATTAATGTTCCTGCAAACAGACTCCTTGAAGACCCCCTACATAAATATCCATGTACTATCCAGCTAGACTAGTGTGTCTGTCCCTGAAAATATTCCTGCATGTGTGATTGTTCATGTCTCATCTGCAGGAAACAAACAGGAAGTGAGTGAAAGACACAGGAAATGATTCCAGCTCTTCCTCCTATATCAGACATTCTCTCCATACCTGAGAGTGTCCAGTCTCCAGCCTGGATCCTTCAGTCCAGCCGACAGAAGCTTCATTCCTGAGGGACCTGGATGATTGTAGCTCAGGTCCAGCTCTCTCAGATGGGAGGGGTTGGAGGTCAGAGCTGAGGCCAGAGAAGTACAGCCTTCCTCTGTGATCAGACAGCCTGACAGACTGCAGACACACAAAACAACAATCCATCTGTTATCCATCTCTATAGCAGCATAACTAAGTGATGGTTCAGGGTCACCTGATCCAGCTCTAACTATAAGTTTTATCAAAAAGGAAAGTTTGAAGCTGATCGTCAAAGTAGAGAGGGTGTCTGTCTCCTGAACTCAAACTGGGAGCTGCTTCCACACCCAGTCCAACATAGCCAGGCTTTCTTTGTGTTTCCTGCTTTGACAAAACCTCAAATCCCAGTCAGAGATGATGAGCATCATCACAGTGATGATCATTTCTCTGTTAACCCAGGCTTTCGGCTTCAGGATCTGTGCACGCTCACAGAACAAGGAGACCTTTAAACATCATTTCACTAAATGGATGGACTGAGCTCAGCCTACAGATGAACTGGATAAATAAAGATTTGACCTCAGTGTGCTCAGTGTTCCTGTCTATTCCTAACATATTCCTAACATGATAGCTGCACTTTAGAGCTCTAAAACTGGAACTGACACATATTTAAACTCCACATGTTACTCAGTACATTCAGTTCTGACACTCGCCCACAGTCCAACAAAGGAAACATGGAGATCACATCAGTTTGTCACCAAAGTCTAATTATTCCAGAGGGCAGTGTTGATACAACTAAAGTTATTTTTAAGCAAAGTTGAGTTTTTTATTGTCGCAGTACTTCATGTCTGAAGTATCACTTAAATGCATTACACGCTGTTGATGGCAGCAAACAAACCACCCAAACAAACAGAGGTGGGAGGCTTGGGCAGACTACGTAGGATCAGCTTGTGGGAGGAGTCAGGATAAAACCAAAGAAAGACAAGCTAACAAACACCACAGTGAAGTGAGTAGCTACAAACTGCAGGCCGATTAGTGTTGTTGAAGAAGTCGGTCTGAGGAACGTTCTTAGGATCAACAAATGACGGCATGTATGAGCCTCCCTCAAGACGCACCATCACAAGAAGAACACATGAGCTGTAGAAAAAGGAGAGACTATGAAAGCCACGGCGTTACAACGTGCACCAGCTGTTGGTCTCTCTGGAGACTACTGGGCGTGGCTGGGTAACCATGGTTACTTGGGAGTTACAGTACATGATATTAATGAAGAGTGGGGGCTGCGTTCTATGTAGTGGAAGTATACTACAGTACCCTGATCACTGATAGGACAGATTTATGTAGATATACACCTTTGTGTTTAACATTACTGCATTATAGTACTGTGATCTTTGTCCTTATATATGGCTATATTAGCTATACTGATGTACGTACATATAACTGGATATGTAACTTATCTATTCATCTTATTTGTCATGTATTTGTATTGTGTACTTCCTTTTTGTAAGAAACCACACACATGATCACAGCCGCAAGAATCAATCAGTGAAAGAATAAAGTGTCTCAAACCAAACCTTAAGCTCTTTATTCCACATGCTGGGATCATTTGGCCTTCAGTGGTGTTCTGGCTGACACACCGGAGTGACCAGAGTGCTAAAGAGTGAATCGGACACACCAGTGTCATCTCTGATATCTCCACTACATTTAATCGTCCTTCAGCTTGTGGCTGCCGTTAGCTGGTCTGCTAGTTAGCTGATTTGCTATTTAGCCAGTGTGCTAGTTAGCTGGTGTGCTAGTTAGCCGGTTCGCTAGTCAGCTGGTGTGCTGACCAGCGAACCAGTAGGTTACAAGATGAGCTTGTCTGTCTGATGAGCCAGCTCTCTCTGTCTTGGTCATTTTGTCCTTGGGCAAAACCTAACCTACCACTACAACTGTAGCTTACCTCCACCAGTGTGTGAATGTGAGAGTGAATGAATACAGGGAGTGCAGAATTATTAGGCAAATGAGTATTTTGTCCACATCATCCTCTTCATGCATGTTGTCTTACTCCAAGCTGTATAGGCTCGAAAGCCTACTACCAATTAAGCATATTAGGTGATGTGCATCTCTGTAATGAGAAGGGGTGTGGTCTAATGACATCAACACCCTATATCAGGTGTGCATAATTATTAGGCAATGTCCTTTCCTTTGGCAAAATGGGTCAAAAGAAGGACTTGACAGGCTCAGAAAAGTCAAAAATAGTGAGATATCTTGCAGAGGGATGCAGCAGTCTCAAAATTGCAAAGCTTCTGAAGCGTGATCATCGAACAATCAAGCGTTTCATTCAAAATAGTCAACAGGGTCGCAAGAAGCGTGTGGAAAAACCAAGGCACAAAATAACTGCCCATGAACTGAGAAAAGTCAAGCGTGCAGCTGCCAAGATGCCACTTGCCACCAGTTTGGCCATATTTTGGAGCTGCAACATCACTGGAGTGCCCAAGAGCACAAGGTGTGCAATACTCAGAGACATGGCCAAGGTAAGAAAGGCTGAAAGACGACCACCACTGAACAAGACACACAAGCTGAAACGTCAAGACTGGGCCAAGAAATATCTCAAGACTGGTTTTTCTAAGGTTTTATGGACTGATGAAATGAGAGTGAGTCTTGATGGGCCAGATGGATGGGCCCGTGGCTGGATTGGTAAAGGGCAGAGAGCTCCAGTCCCACTCAGACGCCAGCAAGGTGGAGGTGGAGTACTGGTTTGGGCTGGTATCATCAAAGATGAGCTTGTGGGGCCTTTTCGGGTTGAGGATGGAGTCAAGCTCAACTCCCAGTCCTACTGCCAGTTTCTGGAAGACACCTTCTTCAAGCAGTGGTACAGGAAGAAGTCTGCATCTTTCAAGAAAAACATGATTTTCATGCAGGACAATGCTCCATCACACGCGTCCAAGTACTCCACAGCGTGGCTGGCAAGAAAGGGTATAAAAGAAGAAAAACTAATGACATGGCCTCCTTGTTCACCTGATCTGAACCCCATTGAGAACCTGTGGTCCATCATCAAATGTGAGATTTACAAGGAGGGAAAACAGTACACCTCTCTGAACAGTGTCTGGGAGGCTGTGGTTGCTGCTGCACGCAATGTTGATGGTGAACAGATCAAAACACTGACAGAATCCATGGATGGCAGGCTTTTGAGTGTCCTTGCAAAGAAAGGTGGCTATATTGGTCGCTGATTTGTTTTTGTTTTGTTTTTGAATGTCAGAAATGTATATTTGCGAATGTGGAGATGTTATATTGGTGTCACTGGTAAAAATAAATAAATGAAATGGGTATATATTTGTTTTTTGTTAAGTTGCCTAATAATTATGCACAGTAATAGTCACCTGCACACACAGATATCCCCCTAAAATAGCTAAAACTAAAAACAAACTAAAAACTACTTCCAAAAACATTCAGCTTTGATATTAATGAGTTTTTTGGGTTCATTGAGAACATGGTTGTTGTTCAATAATAAAATTATTCCTCAAAAATACAACTTGCCTAATAATTCTGCACTCCCTGTAGTGGGATTGTAAAGGGTCTTTGAGGGTCTCGAAAAGCGCTATATAAATGCAATCCATTATTATTATTAAGAGCATCTTTAGGCCTGACTGTGCTCATCCTTCCTCCAACCTCTCCTTACCAAAGATAACAACTACATCAGTATTAGCTCAATAACAATTTCTGCAATTCAATTGTGGACATTCATTTTTAAACCTTGTGTAAAACGATAAAACCTCAAAGTCTGAGCATTATTCTTTGTGCAAACAGCTCTTGCAGGTTCCCCCGGACTTAGGTTATTTTTATTATTTAATTACTTTCCTTTAAGCAGCTGTTCAGGCTACTAAACTCATCCCAGAAATAACAAGTGACACCATTAATAGTAGAGGTGGGAATCACCATACAACTCGCGATACGATATTATCACAATACTTAACGCACGATACGATATTATTGCGATTTTTTAAAATATTTTGCGATATTTAAATTCTGCACATAAAGGTAAACTTTATCAATATTCATTTTATCTAATATCAAAGTCTCACACTCAGTCTTTCTCTCATTTCAGTCAGTTTTATTGTTGACAAACTGAACGGTTTGTATTACAGTCTAGTCCAACTTAACTGAATGCAACCATCTGGTACAATTACAGCTATTCTGAACTATGCAATTTATGAAAACTATGCAGCCCCTTCAGCAACTGAAGAATTTGAAAGTAAATTTAAAAAAATATATAATTTTACATTGAAACTTTTTTATTTAAACTTAATTAAAATTAAACATGTCTTAAATTAAAATAAGTAAACTGTCATGTTTATTGCTGCCAAAAAAAAAGTTAAACACATTTGGACAGTGAAGGAATGTCAGGATTGTTGCTCAGAAAAAGGATCAACATGCTCTGAAGTCAACATGCTCTGACTCCAGAGCATGTTGACTTCAGAGAAAAAATTGTTTGTAACAAAATATCGATTTCTGCTGTCCCTGTATCGATACATTATTAGCAAACAAAATATCACGATACTACACAGTATCGATTTTTTCCCCCACCCCTAATTAATAGTGGAGCTAACTTTAACAGGTGAAACTGATTTGACCTATAAGGCTACTGCAGTTACTTCTTATCAGGTTTAGTAGGGAAGACATCTGGATGAGGTAGTTAGTAGTATGTAGTTAGTACCGGGCGACTCCCCTCCCCCACATCGGCACCAGAACCCTGTATTATCTACAGGGTAAGACTGCCTGTTTTATCAAACTATGGCCATTACTACTGTGATCATTTGCAGCCCAGTGTGCCGCTCTCTCTGCTGGGATGAACCACTGGAGCTCACCCAGTCATCCCTTTCTTTCTCTCAAGAAGAAGTGAAATAAATATATTTATTATGTTACGAGTCTAATATTCTTTAAATCAAACTGTAATGAATAAATCAAGCAAGAAGATTTGGTGGCTCCACGTGTTGTAGAAGAAAAGATAAACATCTCATTTTGAGAAATCAGCCTTTAAAATTAAGTAAGTACTGTGAATAAAAAACAAACAGCGAGCCAATCAGCAGTCGCCAATATCCTCCTAATTTCATTCACAAAGAAATCAAATATATATATTATGGGCCCAAAGGAGCCTAAATCTTTAAATTAGGCAGTGCATGAAGTATTTTTTTAAATAAACAGAGACATGACTATAACAACTTTTAGTAATTCAGAGTCCAATTATCCACTCAAATGTAAATAAAAGTTCACTTGACAGCTGTAAAAGTTACCTGTTTATACAATAATATAAATCACATTTCAAATGATCATCTGTGGAAAAGTTTGAATCCTGACCTGAGAGTTTCCACTGCACACTGTGAACTCTTTAGTCCAGCGGACAGAAGCTTCACTCCTGAATCCTGCAGGTCAGAGTTACTCAGGTCCAGCTCTCTCAGACTGGAGGACTGGGAGCTGAGGACTGAGGACAGAGCTTCACAGCTTCTCTCTGACAGGTTACAGCCACTCAGTCTGAAAAATAAAAGACAATCTATAAAACAAGTACTCATGTAGAGTTTGTTAATACATTTCACAACATTAAATGTTGACTTTCTATTTTTAAGGAAAACATAAAGATACTAAGATACAACATCATATGTATGAACTTTAATTAATAATTCTAAAAACTAAATGTTTTCTGATCTGACCTCAGAGTATTCAGTTTACAGTTTAAACGTTGTAGTCCAGCAGACAGAAGCTTCACTCCTGAATCCTGCAGCTTTCTGATACTCAGGTCCAGCTCTGTCAGACTAGAGGACTGCGAGCTGAGAACTGAGGACAGAGCTTCACAGTTTTCCTCTGAGAGTTCACAGATGTTAAGTCTGAAGATAAAAACATGAATAAAGATTGTTGTTAAAGTGTAATCAAGGTGCAATAGCTTATTGTCTTGTGCTGAGCAGGTTAGTAAAACTTCTGTTTAACTTTGAAATGAATAAAAATGCTATGAAACAAGGATAACTGGATAAAGACATAAACAAAAACAAACATCAAACACATAAACAAACAGAACTAAACATAATACAAATTGATCTGACCTCAGAACATTCAGTTTGGCATGTGGACTCTCCACTGCAGCAGACAGAAGCTTTACTGCTGAAGCCTTCAGGCTGTCGGTACTCAGGTCCAGCTCTCTCAGACTACAGGACTGGGAGCTGACCACTGACAACAAATTTTCACAGCCTTCCTCTGAGACGTTACAGCTGCTCAGTCTGAGAGAGAAAGGGAAAAAACAAAAACAAAAAAAAACAAACAATATATGTGATCAAATTAAATTTGTTTATATGTTGAACCCTTTTTTTTAAAAAATTATTTAAACCTATGAGACTATGAGTGCTACCAGTCCAGTGCACATGATTGGTACCTTGATGGTACCTTGCTCAGGGGTACCACAAGGTAACTATTCGGTGGATTCGACCCCTGACCTTATGATCATGGGGCGACCACTCTGCCTACTGAGCTAATAATTCTGTGTACACTATCATACAATATTAACTAAAACAATTATTTTAGAAAATTTTAGTAATTCAATAATCATGCTCATTACCTGTGTATTGTGAAGAACACTGGATTTTAAACACTAGCTGTATAAAACTCTTCCTGTTAAAGGTGTGTATAAAGGAGATGAGCTGAAATGCAGACTTCATGGAGAATGTTTGCTGTCAGCATATATCAAAGACAAAGCAGAGATCCATCCAGTCTCTTCCACTAAGCCCACAGAGGGACAGACAACCACTCTCACTCACACCTGCATGAAGTTTAGATCACCAGGTAACCTAACTGCATGTCTGTGGACAGTGGGAAGAAACTGTAGAGGACCCAGAGTGAACCCACTGTAATTCTGTGATAACACTGGTTATGGAAGCCTTACAGTTACATATGGTTACTGACAAGAAACACGACCTTAGAGGCAATTTCAGTAATGAAGACCGAGTTTCTCCCTCCATACAGGATGAAAACATGACAGCACAGCAGAGATTTATATTTAAAAAGGGAGGGTGTGCACTGAAAGTGAGATACAAACTTGAACTTAAATTATGAACATCAGAAAAAGATGTAGGTGAAGTCTGACAGGTGAAGTTTGTGCTTTAGAATAAAACAACCAAACTCCTGGAGTTGGAGACAAATGAACAAGCTGAGGATAATAAACCTGTCAGAGGGGCTGAAGCATCAGAGCTCATGTTCTTATAGGCTGGGTCTGGATTGTCCTTTGATAAGAGTTACAGAACAAAGTGTGTTTTAGAAATGCTGGAGTGAAACATTAAAACTACCATATATTTACCGAGTGACTGATGATCATTTAATTTACTATTTTAAAAAAATGTTACAGTGCTCTTTGAACTCAGCATTTCTGATTTATTTCCCATGATTTTAACAATGAAGCGATGACAACATGTTTACTCACAGAGCTTTGTTGGAGGCTTTGACCACTGGCAGCATTCTCAGAAGAGCCTTCTCTGAAGCAGAGTATTTCTTGAAGTCAAACTCATCCAGATCTTCTTCTGATGATAGTAAGATGAAGGTCAGAGCTGAGCACTGAGCAGGAGACAGTTTACCTGTGGAGAGACTTCCTGAAGTCCTGTATTGTTGGATCTCCTCCACTAGAGAACGATCATTCAGTTCATTCAGACAGTGGATCAGATTGATGCTTTTCTCTGCAGACAGATTCTTACTGAGCTTCTCCTTGATGTACTGGACTGTTTCCTGATTGGTCAGTGAGCTACTTCCTGTCTGTGTCATCAGGGCTCGTAGGAGAGTCTGATTGGTCTGCAGGGAAAGACCCAGGAGGAAGCGGAGGAACAAGTCCAGGTGTCCATTTGGACTCTGTAAGGCCTTGTTCACAGCACTCTGGTAGAAGTGTTTCTTTGCAGAATCTCCTGTTTCAGACTTCTTGGATGTTGTTTGTTGTTCTTCCAGCAGATTGAGTCCAGAGTTGATGAAGGTCAGATGGACATGAAGAGCAGCCAGAAACTCCTGAACACTCAGATGGATGAAGCAGAACACCTTGTCCTGGTACAGTCCTCTCTCCTCTTTAAAGATCTGTGTGAACACTCCTGAGTACACTGAGGCTGCTCTGATATCGATGCCACACTCTGTCAGGTCTGATTCATAGAAGATCAGGTTTCCTTTCTGCAGCTGATCAAAAGCCAGTTTTCCCAGAGACTCCATCATCTTCCTGCTCTCTGGACTCCAGTGTGGATCTGTCTCAGCTCCTCCATCATACTTGACCTTCTTCACTTTGGCCTGAACCACCAGGAAGTGGATGTACATCTCAGTCAGGGTGTTGGGCAGCTGTCCTCCCTCTCTGGTTTCCAGCACATCCTCCAGAACTGTAGCAGTGATCCAGCAGAAGACTGGGATGTGGCACATGATGTGGAGGCTTCGTGATGTCTTGATGTGGGAGATGATCCTGCTGGCCTGCTCCTCATCTCTGAACCTCTTCCTGAAGTACTCCTCCTTCTGTGGGTCAGTGAACCCTCTCACCTCTGTCACCATGCCAACACAGTCAGGAGGGATCTGATTGGCTGCTGCAGGTCGTGTGGTTATCCAGAGGCGAGCAGAGGGAAGCAGTTTCCCCCTGATGAGGTTTATCAGCAGTGCATACACTGAGGTGGACTTTCTAGGGTCAGTTAGGATTGTAGTTTTGTGGAAGTCCAGAGGAAGTCGACACTCATCCAGACCATCAAAGATGAACACAACCTGGAAGTCTTCAAAGCTGCAGATTCCTGCTTCTTTGGTTTCAGTAAAGAAGCGATGAACAAGTCCCACCAAGCTGAACTTTTCCTCTTTCAGCACATTCAGCTCTCTGAAAGTGAATGGAAATATGAACTGGATGTCCTGGTTGGCTTTGTCTTCAGCCCAGTCCAGGCTGTATTTCTGTGTTAAGACTGTTTTCCCAATGCCAGCCACTCCCTTTGTCAGCACTGTTCTGATTGGTTCATCTCTTCCAGGTGAGGCTTTAAAGATGTCTTCTTGTCTGATGGTTGTTTCTGGTCTGTCTGGTTTCCTGGATGCTGTTTCAATCTGTCTGACCTCATGTTCATCATTGACCTCTGCAGTCCCTCCCTCTGTGATGTAGAGCTCTGTGTAGATCTGATTCAGGAGGGTTGGGTTTCCTGCTTTAGCGATGCCCTCAAACACACACTGGAACTTCTTCTTCAGGGTGGATTTAAGGTTACGATGACAAACTGGAGCTTGAAGCTCTGAATGAGAAGAAAAATAAACACTCAATTCCAAAAAGAACTAATCTTTAAAACATGTTGCTCCATCTTCCATCTCTGGAAAATGTTCATTTATCCAGCAGCTTAAATCTTTAGATAAATCCTCTTACTGCTCTGCAGACGGTCAGCCAGCTCCTCCTGCTTCATTCTCCTCAGGAAGTCCACTGTGATCTTCACAAACGCCTCTCTGCTGCTGCTCCTCTGACTCTCTAAGCATTCTGGGTAATCTGGACTCAGAACCTTCTGGATCTTCTTCAGCTCGTTCTTCACAAAAGTGATGATGTTGTCCTCCAGCAGCTGGAACAGAATATTTATGAATGAGCCAATCAGACTGAAATCATGGAGCCAAACATCAGATCCATGTTGGACACACTGACGATCCACTGGTCTACAAAGAGCAGCATGGAGATGACTGTGAACAGAACAGATGTAACAGTAGTTGTTGTACATGTACAGACCATAAATATGGAGTCCAGCTGTGTTTGATGCTGCTGGGCAGACTGACCACTGGGAACCTCTGAGCTCTGCTGCTCCACTCTGTGGAGGAACCATGAAGGATTAGATCAACACAGGATAAAGATCCAGGAGTTTCTGCTCAAATAACTTCATCTGAATCAAGTCTGTCAAGTTTTAAACTCTCAGATTGTGAACATATCAGTAATTTTCAGTCTGTTTTCATGGACGTCCTTTCAGTGGTGATGTCAGGGATGATTTTGAAGAAGCTCATCAAACTGAACCATCAGCAGATCACTGCTCCAAAACCAGAACATGATCCGAGTCTCCCTCCACCACCAGAACACCAGCTTTACTAACGTGGTAGATCAGTGTAGTACAGATCAATAACTGATGAGTCATTTGATCAAAATCACTGAGTGCTTCACGTCTGACCCTCTGATGCTTCTGTAGACATTTTGCATATTTAATGAATGTCTGACAGTTTTACATTCATTCTATGAACACAGTGGAAATGTTGTGTTATAGTCTCCATGTTGTTTCCAGCATCATAAATTCTTAAGTTCAGAAAATTAGATTCTTTCTTCACAGCTGAAAAACAACAACATTTATTCTCTATTGAAATCTGCATCGTCCACTCCAAAGGTCACAATCTGAAGGTAACATCTGGTTTTGTTCCCTGTGGTTAACTCTGAGCATCAGTATGGTGGGATTTATCCACTACATCCACACCACTGTGGTTCAGTGTTGTCCTGATGGAGTAACAGCAGCCAGTATGATCCAGGCTTTAGCTGCTGGGTCTCTGTGTGACCTCTCAGACTGTTTAACAGATCAGACACAAAGAGAATCAGAGCAGCTCTGTTCTTTAAAGACAAACATGAACCCACTCAGGTCACACTTTCCCCACAGATATGAGCATCACTGTCCTCAAACAGCAAATGACCAAGTCGAACATTTGGATCTTTTCTCTTTCATTGTTTTCTTTTTAATGAATCTTTGTAACAATCTGAGGATGTTTCAGGTCATATTTATCCAGGAAACACAAACATGTAAAGGAGTCATCACAGCTCTCTGACCTCGTTGCTCCAGGTTCACCACTGAAGAGTGGAGGGTGATCTTTGGACCGGTCACTCCTCACAGACGGACAGCTGGACCCTGCAGACTGTGACCTCTGACCTCTGCAGACACAAACATGATTGAAGCAGCTGTGATCACACAGACTGCAGATAATGCAGCTGTTTCCTGTCAGTAACATCCTCTTAGATTAGAGTTCAGCTTTTTACAGGAAAACTGGACAAAACGGATTTTTGTTACAAACTCATTTTCATTTCCTCTCAGCTCACAAACACAGTCAGACAATCAACCAGAGTCAACACTGATTATAATGTCAGTGCAGAATTATTTCTGTTACTCAGTGAGTTCAGCTCTCTGACCTCGTTGCTCCAGGTTCACCACTGAAGTCTGGATTATAACCTTTGGACCGGTCACTCCTCACAGACGGACAGCTGGACCCTGCAGACTCTGCTCTGTCCTCCTCTTCCTCCATCATCATCTTCAGTCAGTCTGAGAGGTAAACCACAAACACTCAGTGAGTTCACATTAACAGGAGGAACTGACCTCTGACCTGTCATGTGACCTAGAAACCAGGTCAATATGTCTGTAGGTTCAGTCATCCAGGTCATGTGATCTAAGGAGCTTGGAGAGAAAAGAGACGTCTTTAAGTTTCTGGAAGACGTTTCATCTGAGAAGCTTCTTCAGCTCTAAAACCAAACGGTGGAGAGTCCCAGATATTTAAACCTGAGAGGGAAAGAAAGCATGTCGCTGACCCACCACTGATGTTATTTCAAGGAGGAAACTGAGAGCCTTTGCACCAGGAGCACAAACATCAGCTCCAGCAATGATCCACTGATGTGTTTTTATTCCATGTATGAATGTTGTTATTGACAGAGATGACGTTTGTGTGTCAGTGATGCAGTGACTGTTGTTGTTACCTGTACAGGCTGGTTAGACTCTATGAAACAGATCATACAGATCTCTGCATGTTAGAAGAGACTATTAAAGGTCATGAATGAGACAAAGGCAGGGAGGCGTCCTTTACAGCTAAACAGCAGAGTGAGAGAACAGCCAGCACCTCTACATTTATCACATTATACAGCACATGTATGATACTGACAGGGATGAGAAGAATTTAGTGATTCTGATCCCATCATTGATATTACTTATTGATTCTCAGTAGCTCTGCTCTGACAGTCACCACCATCACTGAGCAGCATATCAAAGACATTTGTGCACATTAACTGCATGTTGTGGCTCAAATGTTTGTGCATGTTGGAGGCATTTCCTCTTTGTTGTGATCAGTGTTGGTCATTACTCAAAACAGTCATTATTACACATATTACACAGAACACTTTGATTAAAAGTAATGGAGTACGTTACTTCATTACTCCTCATAACATTACTTTGATGTTACTGTGTAAAATGAACAAATGAGCATGTAACAACATAAAGCTGAGGTACAGCCCCACACACCAACACAGATCCTGATGAGGTCACGTGATGTTTCTCTGAGTGTTTATGAACACAAATCAAAGATGAAACAGCACAAAGACACTTCAAAGTGATTCTACTGTAGAAACATGAACAGGTAGAAACCTGCAGCCTGACTGCTCATCACTTTGTTACCTGTTCAAGTTCAGCAGCAGCAGCTCACTTTATCACGGTGCTGGTCTGGGGTCAGTGTTTACTCAGCTTTAACCTCACTCTGGGTTCTTGGCTAGCTTAGCGTTAGCTTAGTGTTAGCTTAGCGTTAGCTTAGCGTTAGCTTAGCGTTAGCATGCTGTGTGCTAGCTTAGCGTCAGAGCTCTGCAGGTGTCTCGTGTGTAAATATTAATCACAGTGACAGTAAAGGAGGTAAAGGGCTGTGACGTCATCACGTACGCTGCGTCCTCTGTGGGCTCTGAGTGAACTCAAAGTACAAACTACAAGTACACAAACACGAACGTAGCTCAGAGTGGCGGACACACTCGGCCTCGTTGGTCCAGCTGTGAGTCCGTTACCGTGAACTATGGAGCGGCAGATTTGTGCTGAACTAAGCTGCACACAGCTGATGTTAGCCAGGAAACATTACACACTGACTTTAATGGAGAGACCGGAAATACAAACACACACAGTTTGTTGTGTGAAGAAATCAAACACGAGCTGAACAAACAGTAAAGTTCCTAAAGACAAACTGTTAAAGGAGGAAACAAAGCAAACTTACAGTTTCTTCACACCAACAACAAGCTCCACTCCACGAAGTTCAGGAAGTGAAATTAAACTTTGAGCAGGAAGGAAACACCCAAAGAGACGTTTGAGGACAATCAGGAGCATTGGAACACTGTGCTGCGTTCAGTTGCACCTCGGAAACTCCAAACCTCTGGCAGGCTGTGATTTATTTCTGCTGGTTTTCCTGTTTGAAGCACAAACATCCGTCATCACTTTGTTGTTGTTCTTCCTGCAGCGTTTAAATATTTCAGCACTGAACTGATGTTTCTTCAAAGCTCATTTCAACCTGTTGAAGTCATGAATGAAAGTGCAGACTGAGAGTGGATCACATGATGTTTGAGGTGTGTCATGTGACATGTTCAGTGTTGTCACACATGTCTAGATTGTCCCTGATATCATAACTGCTCAAACACTGATGATTATATTTGAAGAATTATTCCTGATGGCAGCAAAGTTTGAATGGAGCTCTCTGTCTGTGCTGATTTGTCGCCCTCTGGAGGTCAAAGCACAAACTGCATGATGTCACTGTAACCACCACAGTGACAGGAAGTGTTTTTATGACTGAAACACTGAAATGATGCTAACGGCTGTCGTTAGGCTCACTGACAGCAGTGCTGATGTGTTCATGTCAAACACTGGCTCAGGTCAGACTCCTTCATCCTTCTCCAGCGTGAGCCCGCCCTCAGACCCACAGGAGCTCTGACCTTTGACCTCCTGACCCTAACCATTTTAGTCTTGTTGCATCTTTAAATGCAAATCCTGTGAAATGGTCAGGGGCGGCTCTAGAGAAATTTTCTTAGGGTGGCAAAATCAAAGCCTTTTTCCCCCAAACACATATGCAGGTGGTTACATGTGGTTAAAATGATTCAAATGCAGTAAGTATGCACGTTTTTCATATAAATATAGTCTATAACTTAATTATTGTCTGTACCCACATGATTACACACTTTAGTTACATGAAACATGTGAGTTTTGATGTTATGTACTGTACAGCCTGTATATTAAATACATATGTAGCCCAATAAGTATAAACTCCAGAAAGCTACACAACATGGGGCGCTTCATTTACAAACACAAGTCTAACTTAAGTTTCACTGTTTTTGTTAGAAAACTGTCACATTGTTGCAGCTTAAATTACACAAAATGTCAGAAATCTGCACTGTCATGAACAAACATGTAAACCTCATTTTTCATGATTTGTTGGATTCACCCTCTGAGGTCTGAAATACAACCGGACATTTGTGACTCCTTTGAGTTTACGTTTGTATTTCACCCTCAGATTGTTTCATTTTATTTTTTCCTCCTCTTGCTTTGTTTGGTATCTTTTCAGCTCAACTGAATTTAGTTGTTTTTTCACTGACATACTGCATTAGTATTACTATTACTATTAATGTAACTATTACTGATCTGAAATCACACAAAGAACCTAAAATCCTAGCAGTATTTTTTACTGTAAAAAAACCACAGACGTGTTGGGTAAATGTTTATAACTTGAAATGCAAATATAAATTGTACATTTTGTAAACAGATACAACTATTTATCTAAAAATGCAGCCAATACACCTGCTGTTTTTTCATTTTCTACAACCATTTAAAATAGCACTCACCTTCCTTCATTTCCACAGTGTAACATCCACCCACCTGTGTAAAATCAGAAATTCCCATGGTGTTGTTCAAAATGTGCTCTGGCACAATCATAAGCATCACTTGCTGCTGAAAACAAGAAGAAAGCCGGTCCTGCTATGGGCTGAACCATTTGTTAATGTGGAGGGGGGGACACTATGGAATATATCCAGTTCTAGCATTTATATTCACTGCTGACTGTAACTACGCTCAAACTGTTAAACTTATTTTAATAAACAACACTGTCATATGCAAAACTGGGGTGGCACTTGGGGTGGCAAGGGATCATTTTAGGGTGGCACTTGCCACCCCATGCCACCCTTCTAGATCCGCCCCTGCTGATGAAGCCAACAGGTTCGCTTCATTTGCAAAAAGCAGATATGAGTTTCTGAGGCCACAGTCTTCTGTGGCAGAAGGGGAATCAGGGGAAGCCCTGGAGGAGTCCACCACCCACCAGAAACAGGTCTGAGCTCTCACTGCAGTTGTAAAGGGGCTACACAGCCCACATGAGGCTGAGGGATGCAGCCTTCTGTCAGACTGTCACTAACACAGAGAAACACCCGTGTACACTCATACTCATGGGCACATACACCAATCAACCTAACCCCACTAACTGCTCGTCTTTGGACTGTGGGAGCCAGAGAACCCAGAGAGGACCCAGACATGGGGAGAGCATGCAAACAGCTTAGATGTTGGATTTGAACCCAGAACCTTCTTGCTGTCAGGAAACAGTGCCAACCACTTTTCCACTGTGCTGCCTGTTTGACTCTGATACACCCATTTTTGAGCTCTTAAAAACAGCCCTCCACACAACAGAGACAAACCATAAAGGACTTTGTGGCTTGTAGCAACCGAAGAAAGTTTAAGGTGCAAAATAAAGAGGTTGAAAGGAAAGTAATAAAGGAAACATGTAATTATAACAGTAATGTTGGCTGTGTATCACGTGTGGCATGTCATTGTGGGGCTGGCCTCTGTTGGGATTGAGAATATGTGATGGCGGGGGCAGGGTTGGTTACTGGGGTTTATCCTGATCTCCTGTTTAGTGGAACTGTGCTCCTTTGAATCCACAGCACTAACCTGGCACACACACATAAAATGCATCATTGCTACAGAGCACAGCAGGACTCATTATGAGTGGTGGGGCAGGCTGGATGGTGTTGAGGAGTCGTATCGCAGTGACATTGGCTCCCCTGCTTCACTCTCTCCTGCCCCACTAATGCAACTCACTAATCCCTCTGTCCCCTTTAGGTGGGGCTCACGCTGACAAGATAAAATAAGCTGCACGACTGGTGGGTGGGGGCTGTGCTGTCAGCCCCCCTGGGTCTGCTCCTCTGTGATCCTCAGTGGGCCAGTATGCCTCTCCTGGTAGCTCCATGGGGGATGGTGTGGTGGGTTGGTGGGTGCCATGGCGACTATGTGCGGACTTCACATTTTTGTCTGCTGTGACAGCTCCTTGATCTGGGTGGGGCCAGTGGGGTGTGGGTAGGTCCTTTGTGGGGCTTTGGACGTTGCCTGAATATTGTCAGGCAGCTGGGTGCTGTGCCTCGACCCTTTCTTCCTTTGCATTTGTGGTTTGGTGCCATAAATGCACAACATAGAAGAGCCACCTCGACGGGACAACACTCAGCGGTTCATCTGTCTCTCTTCCACAGCATGTCTTTATCCTGTCTTCCTTCTCTCACCCCAACCAATCACAGCAGATGGCCCCGCCCCTCCCTGAGCCTGGTTCTGCTGGAGGTTTCTTCCTGTTAAAAGGGAGTTTTTCCTTCCCACTGTCGCCAAAGTGCTGCTCACAGGGGGTCATATGATTGATGGGTTTTTCTCTGTATGTATTATTGTACGAGCTACCTTACAGTATAAAGCACCTTGAGACGACTGCTGTTGTGATTTGGTGCTGTGTAAATAAAACTGAATTGAATTAAGAAACAACTCTTAGATTCCTCACATGATTCTTCTGTATTCCTACGGGACGCCAAGGTAATATAACATGGAAGTGTGTCGCAGTGCCTGGTGGCCACATGTTACCCATAAACTGTCAACCTGACCGTACTGTAGCTACGTCCAAAGACTAGTTAAAGATTAAAGCGTTTTTGGGGGGTTAAATCTGACATAAATAAAGAAAGAATAACATTAAAGTCGATTCTTTTGATCACTGTAGTTCTACTTTGAGGATATGATGTGTAAAAACCCTCAGTCGTGGTTGGTGGATCTCACATTCCTGGTCTTTGTAATTCCAGTTCAATGAAGCCTCATTTTCACCTTTTTCCAGGTAAATTTTCCCAACTGTTCTAATGTCCATGCTGTGGCATTGTCCCATCATTTGTATTTCCTGTTAATGGATTTTTAATATGGTCTGGGAAATTACTATATATGAGTAACTTCCTGTTGTATTGCAGCTTAAGGCCATTGTCACTGAAATAAAGCCCAAGTTGTAATAGTTTGCATCCAGAACAAGGAAAACGAAGAAACCCAAACACTGCTCAGTGGATGAGTCCGTCCTGGAATAAATACCAGGACAAAACTAAAAAGAAGAGCTTGTTTCCTCGAAGCAACAACAGAAAGTTGTACAGATGTTTCTGGGAAACACGTTAACAATATTTAAACATTTGTTCTTAATAAACGTTTTTACTTAATGATGCTTTATGATATTTCTATCTGACCTAATGCAGCAGCGTATCCACATGAACTCTGCAGTGTTTCTACCCAGAGGCCACCGTGGTCCTTCTTTACTAATGCTGAGGGTTTTCTCCCAGCCGTGATAGCCTTTGACAGGTAAACTGAGTCATTCCAGCCCAGTGCAAAAATAACCTCCCTGTCTGCTCTTAACTTCACGCATCGATGCTAAAACGTTGCATAACTGAACCTGCAGACTGTGATCCTGTAGCTGTCGAGGAGAGGGCTTGATGCCGTCCATCTTCTGCTCAATTAACAACGCCTGCAACCTTTTGAGCCTTGGTCCTGCTACAGTCACAAATATAACATCATCACTCTTTATTTGATCCACTACACTGCTGTCATTTCTGTTATGGCCCCACAAGGTCACTGAATTCTGTCATTCTTCTCCAATCCATGGTTTTCAGTCACTGGTGGGCAACATTACTCTACCACGACTGCAAACAGTGGACAGTTGGTAGGTAGTCCTGCAGGACGCCTGTCTCGAGCCAAGGCTACTTGGAACATCTCTCCATGGAGGAACAATGAAGACATGAAGAGAAACTATAAATCTTTGGGACTTGTGCTCCAACAGCTTTGTTTAAAGGCCTGAAAGTGGCGACGTCTCTCCCAGAGCTCCAGCTCAGTGACATCTATGTGTGCCTTGTATGCTTCAGCTGACGCTGCTGCCAGGATGAAAGCTGTCAAACCGAGCACAGCTACATGTTCCACCTGGATGGGTAAATAATGTGTTTGAGGTGAGAACAATCAGGAAAGCTCGCCAGCGGCTTTACTTCCTGAGGAGGCTGAGGAAGTTTGGCATGAACGCCAACATCACCTCAAATTTCTACAGGTGTGCAGTCGAGAGCTTGCTGACGAGCTGCATCACAGTTTGGTACGAAGCTGCTCTGCCAGCAGCCGTAAATCACTACAGAGGGTGAAGGCAGCAGAGCACATCACTGGCACGAGGCTTCCTGCCATTCAGGACATTTATCTCCAGCGGTGCCTCCATAAAGCACACAGCATCATCAAGGACCACAGCCACCCAGCACATCAGCTGTTCTCCTTGTTACCATCGTTACAGGAGTCTGTCTGCTCGGACTACAAGACTCAAAAACTGTTTCTACCACCAAGCCATACGACACCTCAACCACAACACTTAAACACACACAACACAGCACTCAGAAGCTACCTGCAGCTTCACAAGTACTCTGTTTAATCTGCACTGGTCACTCCACTTTATTGTCATTGATATTTATATTTAAAAGTGCAATACTGAAATTTTCTGCTGCTCATTCCTGTGCAATGTCCCATCTGCCCTCCCGTCATATTTCTCTTCAAGATTTTCTTATTTAATCACTAGTGTACATATATTTATAGATACAAATATATTTAGTCATCTTTTCTCTTTTACCATGTCTCTCTAATATTTGCTCCTTACTATTTTTCTATTTTCTTTATTATTTTATTTTATTATATTTTCTCCTACTGTATCAAGCTGCCGAGTGACTGCTGCTCGTCAAACACATTTCATTGCAATGTTGACCCTGTGCTAACTTGCATATGACAAATAAAACTGAAAACTGAAAAGAAGAAACTGGTCGTTGTTAAAGGAAAGGTAATCTCCACATAAGCAGCTTAGATGACCTTCCACGTGTAAATCTTACAATGTGTTGACTTGGACATGAACAGTGTAGGACCAGAAAAGTCCCAGCAGTGTTAATTTGTCACATTAATGTAAAATGAAGTATTTTTCTGATGTTGGGTTAATCGTTCCTACAGTTTAAATGAGCCGTCACTGATGTTCACATGTGGCAGCCATACTCTACGGCTTCTGTAAATAAACACTGATTACTGAATCCAGTTTTGGCTACATTAAACTCAAAGACGTTCAAAGGATGGCTGGAAAGCTACAGACTGCAGTACTGTTTGGCACCAGTAGCAAAGTATGTCTGTTGTGGAGTTGTAGACATGTAACTTGAACATGTTTGTAACTTTTTACTAGCATTTTGTTGACTATGTTTCAGATCTATGGCACTAAATGGGGGACTGACCACGTTTTTGACCTTGACTGGACTTACTGGGTCCAGTAAAGATATCATAGCCAAAGGTGGCTCTGCTTCCAGTTCTGGCTTATAGGAAGATCTCTGAAGGTTGGGTGTAATCCTCTCCTGACTTTGGATCACTCTCTTAGATCTAAACCTCCAGCTCTGGACTCGCCATCCTCAAAGACTGCTCCATAAGAACACAGGCATGTGTGAACAGCCCACTCCTCCTTTGGTCAATGGCACACACTTTTAGACGATGTGTATTCAGCATCTGGCAAGAGTGGAATCAACTGGGGCTCTTTCTAAATTGGCGTCACCATTGATTGTGGTGGTGGCAGCAGCTCATTCTGCTGGCTCTGTGTAACAGGGTCATAAATCACATTGTTATAATGTGTTCTAAACCCCCAAACTGCTCCTTTTATACCTGACTTTTAGGACCTCCAAGCCTGTAGTTGTGTTCATTATCAGTTAGAGCCCCTCCTCGTTCTTTTCTTCTTCTTCGGTGCAATCCTATAAATACAGTGTACCCCTTTTGCCTCTCCCCTTTTCTACAATCCCCCTGTGGGAGAGGTGGGTGTCATTTCTTTCCAACACTTTAAAACACACATATAATGCATATTTAGCCACCTGGATGTTTCTGGTTGCAATTTTAGTTCGATTATTGTCATTATTAAGCCTGTTTTTGTTAGATGTTATAAGTGTGTAGTATGTGTGTATCATAAATGTGTTTTAGGCGCCATAAATGCTAGCATGAATATATACTCCTTGCTAGCTTGGGAGCTGTGGTGGGTTGAACTAACCCTCTTCCCCACTGTTTGTATTTGGTCGTAGGAGCTGGAGTGGGCAAATTATTTACTGGGAGGTCTTTCTTTCTTTTACCTTTTTTATCAGACACAACGCAGAATCACACCGGTTACATCTGCAGCTCATCCATCACCTGTTCTTCCCATCACTTAATGTTTTTGCTGCAAGATGTTGGAGTGAGTGCCATCTATTTTGCTGTTGTTTGGAGGCATTTTAGTTCAGTGAGAGACAGGAGGTCACGCAACAAACTGCTCAAACGAGTGGAAGCCGCTGCCCTCTGCTCGTCAGCTGGGAAACCTGGATCTCCCTTGTTGTGTTAACAGACCTCTCTGCATTGAATCATACCTGTTATTAACCTCTCTCTCTTCCACAGCAGGTCTTTATCCTGTTTTTCTTCTCTCACCCCAACCAATCACAGCAGATGGCCCCGCCCCTCCCTGAGCCTGGTTCTGTCGGAGGTTTCTTCCTGTTAAAAGGGAGTTTTTCCTTCCCACTGTCGCCAAAGTGCTGCTCATAGGGGGTCATATGATTGTTGGGTTCTTCTCTGTATCTATGAAGCGCCTTGAGGCGACTTTTGTTGTGATTTGGCGCTATATAAATAAAATTGAATTGTCAGGGTCAAAGTTCAGAGGTAAGTTTGTTTAGCAAATGAATGACAATAAATCATACATGTTTGCTGATTCACAGATTGACAGCCCGGAGGAACAGGGCTGTGTCGTTCCTGTGATGTGATTCAGCTTTATTTTAGTATTCATTTATTTTATTAGCTTTATTTCAGCCACTCAAACAAAACAACATTATATTAAAACAGAGTGCAGGTCTCATCCAACCATAGTTAAATATGTGCCAACTGAATCAGTACGTTTCATGTAGAAATATCTGTGGCAACCTTTTGTTGCAGCAATGATCTCAAAACACAAGGGGGGGGGGGGGGGGGGCTAAGATGAATGTCTGCTGTGAGGACAGGGGGTGTGCATGTGCTCAAGTCACGTGACACGTCATTTACGCAACATTTGGTCGATTTAAAAGTTACAGTGAGATAAAATCATGTTATGGATTGCACTCAGTATATTGTGCCGACATGGTGAGATTGTGTCTGTCGAGCCAAGGAGAGCGTCGCAGTGCCAAAAGCTGTAAAATGAACTATCAGGCTGGAGTGTGCTGCCACAGCACAGAGCAGTCACAGAGTCCTGCAGGCAGAAGAGGAGTGATCGTGTTAGCCACCTTACAAAACAAAAAGACATGAAGTGAAAAGCAGGGCGCAGAGTGAGGCAGAAGAAGACAGACTGGGCCAAGTCCTGCATGTGCGAGAGCGAGCGAGACCCGGGACAACGTCATCCGCCTCGCCTGGACTAGTCCGCCGGCCGGAGGAGGGACAGTGGCTGCACTGTGCAGCCGAAGACTCACTTTGATCGCGCAGGAAACGAGCGACGCAACCGGTCCACCGTCCGTGCAAACTGCGCCAGGCAGCGTATTGCACGCTGGAGGACACCGAGGAAAGTCACAGTAGGAGCGGCGCTTAGTGAGAGGTGATGTCGGGGGGACATGGCTTCTTCTCCGGTCACCCCAGCATCGCTTGAAGGAGAAACACCTTCACCCACCGGGAACGAGGAGCCCGCGACCACCCGACAGGTACGACACGCCTCCGAGACCCTCTGCGCGCCCGGTAACGTTGTAACGTTTTACCGAAGTTCATTCGCAAACACACCAGTTTAAGATGGACCCGAGAATCAGCACACGGGAGCACTGGTGTCTGACTCAGCAGAAACGGCTCGACGTGCGTGTAATGCTTCGTATTTGATAACGATGGAATAATTCTTTAAAATAAGCACACAGATAAACACTGGTGGGTGGAAAAGCTCGTGTTTTGGTGAAATGAGTCCCGCCTAGTCCGGTCTACACCTCATTCAGCAAACATCTGAGTCACCCTGAGACGCCAGTGCGCGTCCTTGTGATGCAAAAAGCCGTAAGTGACACGCTGTTTACACGCAGGAGCAGTTTAACACATGCAGGTTGTGCCAGTAGGCGTTTCCTTCAATGTGACACCAAACGTGTAAATCAGTGCTGGGAGCGGATGTTGGACCTGATCAGTCTTAATCTGACAAACTGTAGTTCCTGCTCTGTTTCTAATTCAGCCCCATGACAGACAACCAGCATGTTCTCCTGTCACGTGTTATTGACACGCACATATTTAGTCCGTGTGTGGGATGTTAAAGGTGAGTTTGTTCAGGGCACGATCAGACTGAGGCCATTTCAACAGGTGCAAGGAAGTGTTAGTGTGGTTACTACGGCAGCACTGATGCCCTGATGAGTGCACATGGCTGGAATGAAAAGTCAATGCTATGTATAGCATGAACTACTTGTTGTCTAAGGCGGTGCAGAGAGTGAGCAGGAAATATCTGAGGTTGGATATTTCAGTACATACAGAGCTGTGCAGAGACATTAGGATCTTAAACTATTGTCTGTATCTGGCAAAGCGAGAATCTGAGCCTTGTGTACAAACTGTCTGGTGTTTGTTCTGGCAGGAATATGAAACTACTGTGCACAGCATGCTTATTAAGATGGCCCAGGACCAGGTCATCTTGCAGGATGGTAGTGTTACATCGAGAAGGTTCCTCTTTAATTGTTGGATTTCTGTGTGAGTTTTCTCCCTGTGCCTCTGTGGCCTCTCCCCACAGTATCTGTGTTTGTGTTTAAAGTGTTTAAAGTACAGCACTAGATGATCGTATGGGTGAATGTGACTTGTTGTAAAGCACTTTGAGTTGTTGTCTATATAAAGTCTAAATGGAAATCCACTTATGTGCAGAGGACCAGAAGATCCAGCGCATCGAAATAAAAAGTTCTTTGCTTAAACAATGAATTGTGCGATAAAATATTAATTTACAAATTCATTTTTAAGTTATTTTATTTATTCAATACAAAAGTAATTTATTATCTAGTAATTTAATTGAAAAGAAAATTCTGTTGGTTTTTGTTTTTTGCCCTTCTGCCCCGTCCCTCTTCTCAGCTGTTTCTCTTTCTTTCTCCCCTTCTTTCCCCCAGTCAAGTCTGTCCCGTATTCAGTAAGTGAAAATAAAATAAACAATAAAAGGTGAATCAAATGGACCATTACGGCAAGGCTGGGATGGTCAATTTGGTAAAGTAAATCCGTTGGGCATCTTTCTTTGCCTTTAGACAACAATTCTGATGCAAAAGAGCCAAACGGGACAGGCAAAAAAAATAAATAAATAAAATAAATATTTATAAATCAGTATTTGAAAATAAATAATTATTCCATTAATAAATACTTCAAATCAGAAAAAAAAAGAAATAAAATCTAAATAAAAACCTCACATCAAAAATCCTTTTCCTGTGTCGTCTCATGTCCAACATCTGTGTAGGCAGAGTGTAAACACAGAGGCTGAATGGCCTTTGGTATCGGTGCAAAGCTAAGACTGTCTAACCAATGACAGAGCTCCTTACCTCGCACCGGCTAATTTGCATTGCTCTGGGATTTTGGAAATTTATCCATTTATTCATTATATATTAGGGGTGCAACGATACTCGTATCGATATTGAACCGTTCGATACAGTGCTTTCGGTTCGGTACGCATATGTATCGAACAATACAACATTTTTAATTTATTTTATCAACTTTCCTTCTGACGATGCTGTCTGTGTTGAGCGCTCAGTGGATCTGTGTTCGACTACTCCGCCTAGGCTGCACTGTCGAGCACAGATCCACTGAGCGCAGGGCAAGCTAGCAAGACAGAAGCTAAGCTCGTTGCAACATGGCAAACTGAACCTCCCCCACCCTCATTCAGATCTGGTGTTTGGAACTATTTTGGTCTTCATGTGACGTATGACCCTGAAGGTAAGCGCCATGGACTAAAGTAAAACAGTATGTTGGATGTGCCACACAATGCTCAATTACATGGGTGGGAACTAGTGTGTTAGCGCAGTTAGCTCGTTAACGTGTTGGCCGTCCAGCCCCACGCACGGGGCGATCCGCGGTAGCTTGTTAACGGAGATTTGCCGTGTTGTGGCGTTAACGTCATTTCAGATTAACGCTGACAGCACTAGTGGGAACACAACGAATATGACTGCACATTTACACCGACATCATCCTAGTGCAAAGACAAGTGGAAGCAGACAAAACAACAAGCACCATGCTACAAACTTTACCCGAGTCATTTAGACAGCTGTTAGCACAGGATTCTCCTTATGGGGACCTGATATGTTTAATATGCTGCTGAGAATATAGCCCAGAAGAAGCGTATAGTATAGCTTTTATTTTGAAAGAGCCATTTCTCTGTAATAAACTCTCTTTTCCAAAGATGGGTGATTTCTCCATCAGATAGATTTTTTTATTATTATTTTGTTGTTTCAGCAACATTAAATTTAAAAACTGTACGTTTGAGTTAAAATATATATTTATAATTTTAATAAATGACAAATTAAAAAGGCATGAACATTTTTTTTGTATCGAAAAAATATCGAACCGTGACACCAAAGTATCGAACTGAACCGAACCGTGAATTTTGTGTATCGTTGCACCCCTAATATATTTGTATATATGTGTGTGTGTATTTATACATCAATCCATTTTCTTGCTTATGGAGTTCAGGGCCTGGGACCTACTCCATGTCAGCTTTCAGTGTTTATGAACATGAACATTATGAACTCATGACTCCCTTGGGAAGCCTATGGTTTTTCATAGGCAGGGGATATTTGTTTTATCACAGTTCATTACCAAACAGAGCAGGGTTCTAATTGATTTGTGGCTTATAGGATATTATGTATAGGTGTGTAAAAGTGGAGTGAATATAATTACAAACAGCAATGCTAGTGGAGTGATGACAGACAGGGCGGTTGGGGGGTGGTGAACAGTTTGCCAACAGTTCTGCCCCTGTAGAGAAGGACATCTGCCATTTCTTTTTCCTTTTAGTCAAACAATTCAGGTAGTGATGAAAGAAAATCAGACTGTGGCAGTGCTTGCAGCAGGTAACGGAGTGATAATGCAGAGTTTTTACTGCAGTGGACAGTCCCTAGTGTGACCATCGCTGGAACCAACCAGCTGATTTACACCATGGCAGCAGTTATCAGTGAAGTTCTTGGCTGCAACATGAACAATCTCAAGTAGCAATGCCTCCCATGGAGAAGGACACTAAGGCTAAACCCTTGAGGCGACTTTTGTTGTGATTTGGCGCTATATAAATAAAATTGAATTGAATTGAATTGAAAGACCAAGGGAGCACGAAGGGATGTTAGCCAACTATCAGAGCTGCAGAAAGGTGCGATGAAGAAGGTGCCTAAGAAGTACAGCAAGCTCCCCATACCTGAGGCCTTGGAAACTGCCAAGCAACGACTCAAAGCCTTGGCCAGCCGCTTGAAGGGACCATACCAGAGAGATAGAAGGCAGGAGAATTAACTAAGAGTAATCTACAGTTCAAGGTATATTCTCAGTGGCAGGGGGACACTATGAGAAGAGCCCCACCAAGGCTGGAGATGGAGCAATACTGGAAGAGCATATGGGAGTAGGATGCAACCCATATGGAGATGCTCTGTCACCGCTGCTGTTCTGCATAGGCCTGAACCCTCTCAGTGAGGTCTTTGACAAGACTGGCTACAGATGCAGACTACAGAATGGAGCAGTTGGATCAAACTACCAGAAGGCAACATTGAAGACATAGAGGACAGTTACAAGTACCTGGGGATCCCGCAGGCGAATGGGAACCATGAAGAGGCCGCCAGGAAAGCTGCATCCACCAAGTACCTGCAGAGGGTCAGGCAAGTCCTGAGGAGTCAGCTGAACAGTAAGAACAAGATCCGGGCCATCAACACCTACGCCCTGCCCGTGATCAGGTACCCTGCTGGGGTAATAGGCTGGCCAAAGGAGGAGATAGAAGCCACTGACATAAAGACAAGAAAGCTCCTTACCATGCATGGAGGGTTTCACCCCAAGTCCATCACCCTGAGGCTGTACACTAAGCGGAAGGAAAGGGGCCGGGGACTGGTGAGTGTCAGCACCACAGTCCAGGATGAGACAAGGAACATCCACAAATACATCAGGAAGATGGCCCCAACTGACCGAGTGCTCAGTGAATACCTCAGGCAGCAGAAACCCAAGAAAGAGGAGGGAAACGAGGAACCATCATGGAAGGACAGGCCCCTGCACGGTATGTACCACCGGCAGATAGAGGAGGTGGCTGATATCCAGAAATCCTACCAGTGGCTGGACAAAGCTGGACTGAAAGACAGCACAGAGGCACTAATCATGGCAGCACAAGAACAAGCTCTGAGTACAAGATCCATAGAGGCTGGGGTCTATCACACCAGGCAAGACCCCAGGTGCAGGCTGTGTAAAGATGCCCCAGAGACAATCCAGCACATAACAGCAGGGTGCAAGATGCTAGCAGGCAAGGCATACATGGAACGCCATAACCAAGTGGCCGGCATAGTGTACAGGAACATCTGTGCCGAGTATAACCTGGAAGTCCCGAGGTCAAAATGGGAGATGCCCCCAAAGGTGGTGGAGAATGACCGAGCTAAGATCCTGTGGGACTTCCAGATACAGACGGACAAAATTGTGGTAGACAAACAGAAGAAGACGGCCGTAGTGATCGATGTAGTGGTCCCGAACGACAGCTGCATCAGGAAGAAGGAACACGAAAAGCTGAAGGGGTACCAAGAGTTGAAAGAAGAACTGAAAAAGATGTAATTTCTTACAAAGAAAGACATTTCTTGAACCATTTGGCAGTGTTCAGCCTTTTCTCCGTTTCCCTTCTGTAACAATGATTTCTTTACAGACTCCCAGACAGCTGTTTGGGAATCACGCTGTTACAGAGATGCTATTGTGCCTGTCAAACTATGTTGTCTTTGGCATTTTGTAAGAAATTAAATGTGTTTGAGAGCACAGTTTAAAAGATACAGTTTAAAATTGGTTCTTTGCTAAGTCTGTTATGTACGTGCTAGACACAATACTGGTTCATCCCTTGACTTGAGTGCCTTTTTTATGTTTCAGTGATTCATGGGTCAATGGCTTAACAAACAAAAACATGCTTCTGAAATGCTTGATTTTCTTTAGGATTGGTTAAACTAAAAGACGTTGACAAGGAATTTTAAGGGTTTTAGGAAGCATAAAACCGAAATCAGTTGTATTGGATACGAGTATAAATGAGTGCTTAGGCTCATGCAAGAAAAAACATCTTAGACAGGATATGACAAAACGTACTGTGATACAATTCTTCATTACTACAGCTCATTGAGTGCTTTTGTAAAAAGTCAAATCTGTGTGCTCCATTAAACCCTGTAGAAGTTGTTTCGAATGCTGACAGTGGACAAACAAAGTTGTCATTTAGCTTAAACATTAACAGTAGAAAAGGCCCGATAGGAATCTAACATCCTTGGAATCAAGCTGTGGGAGTGAGTTTTGAAACCTTTCTGTAGGACTGCTTTAAACTTGCCTTCTTGGTGATGTGTGTCTGATGTCTTGTTTGACTTGAGCAGATTCTTTACGTGCTTTAAGTTTCTAACACATTTGCTTTAACCAGTAATTGAAACTGCTGAGTAGGAAGTACTAAAGTGGGTGTTGAGCATGTTGGGTGTGTCCTTATTACCTGTTTCGATGTTTTCTTTTAATTGAAAGCATTTCATGAATATGAAATGCTTCTGCGTAATGTTAAACGTTATAAAATATTCTTATGATTTAAACTCTGTATTCATGGCTTATTCTTGCCTGGCCTTTCCTGTAAGCACTTTTATGCTCGGTGGTAAAATATCACAGAACTAGCAGTTTGGCGAGTGTCATACCGCCTGGATTAGTGGCTCAGCTGGTAATTCAGAGATTTATGTAGCTTAGTTTGCTATGTCATGCTGATTTGGGGAGACTGGACACAGACCTGAGTCATTCTCTTCTGGGTGATCACAGTGGTTACTCTCCTCCCTTCCTCATCTCACCCTGCAAAGAAATCTTTGTTGTTCTGCCTTGACCTCTTCCTCTGTGTTAGTTTGCTGTCCTTTCATTAGCTAGCATTAGGTCTGTCTCATTCTCCTCTCCTCCATGAATGTATCCCCACTAATCCCATTACATGCTTGTCCTTGTCCCACATTTATCAAACATACTTTTTAAAATCAAACAGTTAGAAATGACATTCATTACTTCATTATGTAACATGTCCCTGTGATCTAAACAGCCTGTTAGCCCTCGGAGCACATTTAAGTAAATTGAAATAATTGTGCCAATAAATTAGATTTGAAAGCTCTTATTCTAATTTTCTGTTTTGATGATGTTTGGGATATGCTGTTTATGTAGAACAGCTAAAACTAGTTCTTTATATTCCCATATAAATGATAAACACACATTATTTACAAAACACTGCCCGGTGGACGCCAAAGGACGGCCTGTTTTGATTACGCTGGGATCTTTTTGGACTGCACATTTTTGGTCTACGATCAAAGCTGCCACACCACGCTGGATTAATCTCCCAGTAACTGAGTTTATGAAGTCATAAGAAAGGAATGTCCCACATGTTCCTGGTGTTACACCATATTTGGACTGGGACACCTTTGCTAACCTCTGTTGCTCAATGACACACTGATTTGAATCTGGAGGTGCTGGCGACATATTTGCAGCAGTGTGGGTTCACAGAGGCTGTTTAGACTCTGAGCATGTGACACACCAGTAGCGTGCCACGCTGGGCCTCTCGGGGTGGCGTACAGTGTCACTGTGTGTGTCTATTTAAGTGTTTGTCGTGTAAATGAGGACAACCAAGATATGTGAAGTATAGAGTGGTGTACCACATTGACAGGTTAATGTCAGTGTGAGTGTGTGTAGCAGTTTGTGTGGCCAGAGAAGGTCAGCAGCCTCCAGAGGACAAAGCGCTTGTGTTCTTCCACAATCGCCCGTTTGATCAGACAGATCATTTGGCATCTGTCAGGCTAAAAACAACAACGCAACATGAAACCAAGCATACGCTCTGCAGTCCTACAGCTAACTCCTGACAGTCTGTCTGCTGTAGGCTGAAGAAATCAGGGGCTCATTCATCTGCACCTGTCAGCGTCTTTATGCTAACAATAGATCAAACAGTATGTGTCCACAGGATGTGTAATGTTGAAGGTTACCGTACATCCTTATCTCCAGCACTGAGAATCAGTTATCACTGATCGCTGTCTCTGCTTTGTTTTGACATGTTTCATATTTATATATTTCATATTTATAAGGTAAATACCCTACAACATTACAGAGAAGAAGAAGTAACCCCAGGCTCGGTGAGGGGCAGCCATCTGCCGTCACCAGCTGGAGGTGATGAGTGGAAGACTCGATAGGCCACTCTTATTTTCATCCACTGCTTTGTTACCTCGACACGATGTTTTGGATCATCGTCATGCTTGAACATCCATCTTCATGGAGGGACGAAGGTTCCTCGTCACAGTACGATACGCGGTCCTGTCTATTGGCCCCTCCATGCAGGGAGGTCATGTTGTGCTCTTAGCAGAAAAGTGACCCATGTTTCCACCGCTTTACTGTGGGGGTGGTGTTCTTTGGTTTTTAGTGATTGTGAGGACGTTTTCACAGACAAACCATCACAAAAAAACCCCATTAAGTGCCAAAATGACATAAACCTGTAGTTTTAAAATTTTTAAAAAACTTCTCAACAGAAAATCTGTTTAAACAAAAAGGTTTTGAAGTGCTTTTTAAAAGAATGGACAGAGTCAGCTGTAGACTGGTGCAGAGCCTTGGTGGTTTCTCTAATCCAGCACAGAGGCCAGTACATTAATCTAAATGCAATGACGGAAACGCAGAGGTGGGACCAAGTCATTGTTTTGCAAGTCTCAAGTAAGTCTCAAGTCTTTATCCTCAAGTCTCAAGTCAAGTCTCAAGTAATGTCAGGCAAGTCAGAGTCGAGTCTCAAGTCACTGGTGTAAAAGTCCGAGTCAAGTCACAAGTCTGAAACTTTGAATTTCAAGTCCTTTCGAGTCTTTAAAAAAAAAAACGAAAAAATAATGTTGCAGTTATGCTAAATGTAAATATTAGACCATGTAATTTTAAAATCTGTGTTTTTCTCAACACATGACAAAATAGTGAACTTAGAAAATATACACAAATTGTGAAATTGCACCTCTTTAAAATGCAGCTCAATTAAACCTAGCTCCAAGAATAATTTTCACCGACAGTTCTGAGATAAGCTGCATGTTATTCTTGGATGCGCTTGTAGGACCGGCTTTAAAATCGCATGACAAAAATATCATACACATAAAAAAAAAACTGTATCACCAACGTAGCCTGGACAACATTTGCTAGTTAGATGAAGTCAGCTATCTCATCGTAGCATATTTATATGCATATTTATAATCATACGGTTCTTGGAGTGAGTGCATACACTCATGAAGTTTAGTAACTTCAGGGGCCCGTTCTTCGTACCTCGCTAAGTAAGTTAGCCGGATTAGATTGTTGACGATTTCGCGTGATCCTGGATCATTCGGTTCCCCGAAGCTCATCCGGGACATGCTGTCATAGCAACAGAGCCGTAAGCGTAAACCTGCTCGGGAGCAGGTTTACTTTATGTAAACAGGATTAGATCGCGGCCACGCAGGTATGTCCGCTTCATTTATACGAAAGCAACAGCGATATTCCACCACTGTTTCACCATAAATAAATAACATCAATGTAACTAAAGACAATGCAGCACTTGATCCTTTTATTGATTTCACACAGATACATACAGGTCATTTCCTAAAAAAGGGAAATGTACTATTAACATTCTATTACATGTATGTGATTATTACAGATGTAATTCATATTTCAGAGTAGTAATTGTAAATTACTTCGTGTAATCAAGATGAGAGACCACGGCTATAAAAGCGAAGGTGGATTTGGGAAGCCTGTCGCAGCCATGTCCTGTCCGTTTACGCGAGCCACCCATTGCGGAAGGTGCAAGATTGATAAGGAGAGTCCTCAGAATTCAGCGTATATTGCGGGACAGACAGGATCCTTTAGCTCAGCGCGACAGTGTGCTCATAGAGAGATATCGATTTTCCCGTGAGGATATTATTTACTTAACCAACTTGTTGACGAGGGGGTGCAGGACCACCACCTGTCTTTTTTTTTGCTCTGCCCTTTTCTTGGTTGCTGTTATAAACAAACAGATCATTCCAGGGTCTCTTTCCAAGAGACGAAAAGCAATATAAGTGATAAATATTACCATTCTGTAGAATATTCTTATATTTCACTTTTACTTGTTCCCATGTTCTAGTGGGTCCTGTTGTGGCTCTAATGTGAAAGGGGATATAATATAACATATTATAATATAATATAATGTAATATAATATTGGATAATATAGTGTGATATGATAAATCTACCCTACCGCCTACTGGTGTTGGCCAGAGGGGCCGATGGCGCGATATGGCAGCCTGGCTTCTGTCAGTCTGCCCCAGGGCAGCTGTGGCTACAACTGTAGCTGCCTCCACCAGTGTGTGAATGTGAGAGTGACTGAATAGTGGCATTGTAAAGCGCTTTGGGTGCCTTGAAAAGCGCTATATAAACCCACTCCATTATTATTGTTATTATTAAATTACTTACGAGTTTAATTTGTCAGCAACTTTCTGCCAGCCCTCTCTCCTTGCTTTTGCAGCCTTTGCAGTGTTCCCTTGCGTTCTGATTATACTCTGAAACTCCTGAAATCCCTCACTCAAGAGTTCTTGCTCTGCTGCCGAAAAATACCGAGCCGAGCGCGCTCCGTCGACATTTTCGCCGACCAATCAGAGGGTTGCCGATCAATGTTTCCACTATCGATGCGTAGCCCCTTTTACAACACCCAGTGATGTCACATTACTGCGTCCAGCTGTGTTCGGGGAACCGGATTAGCGAGCTCACGGTTAGCGCGATGGTTTGGTCTTGGATGTGTCATTTGATCTTGGATGTAGTGAGCGACGTACGAAGAACGGGCCCCAGGTCACTGCAACAAGCCCAGGTACAGTTTACCGACGGATGGGTGCAGGACCTTGAAATGCACCGTGTAGAACGAAAGACCATCGTACGTATCATAAGTTTACCAGTCTCACAAATTGTCGTCATAAATACAAATTCCTTAACCGTTTATTAATAGGACCTTTGAGCTCAACGGTAATTAATTAGTAGTGGAAATAATTTCTGGTACCCATCACAGAAATGTAGCAGTGACAATAATACTGTATGCTGTAATCGTACTGGGCAATTGGTGATACAAAAACCCTGTTTTATCCTGTGAATAAAAGTATATGTTTTTGTCAATGTACCATAATAACAGAAGCGAAACGCAATATTGTGTCAGGACAATTCACTATTTATGCACAATAAACACAATAAACAAAGGAGCATAGCGCGACAATTTCTGTTCAGCGCCAGACTTGCTTGTAACCTATATCACCAATTATGTTATTAAAATGACGTATTAACTACTAAAAAACACTGACCTTCGTGTAAATGCTTGGAGCAGACTAACCTGTGAGCTGGAGTGTTCTGGGACGTTATATTTGATCTTTGAATGGCTGCAATCCAGTCGCCTCTTTGTTACTTCGGAAACATGGCTGGAACAATTTCTCTTCAATGACGTAATCCGACCGATCTCTTTACCCGTCGGCTTCCCGTGGCTGTCATGCGACCGGCTATTGCAGTTAATAATACAACAGCTTCTTGACATTTTTGTGTTTCTTTTTATCGCTGTATAACTTATTTTAATTGAAAGCCTGCGTGCGCTAGTACCGCTTGCCACGAGTTCCCAGAATCCTTTGCGGTTCTACCCGTGAATGACGTCACATTTTCAATCTCTATATAATATGCGTGTTAAATTTTATATTTGGGGTAAAATATCAAGTCTTTTCAACTAAACCGGTTCAAGTCCAATTCAAGTCCCAAGTCATTGGTGTAAAAGTCCAAGTCAAGTCACAAGTCTTAGAACATTTTTTCAAGTCAAGTCTAAAGTCATAAAATTAATGACTCGAGTCTGACTCGAGTCCAAGTCATGTGACTCGAGTCCACACCTCTGCGGAAACGCATTGATAATTTCTTCCAGTTCAGCAGAGGAGACCATGTTTCACAATTTAGAAATGTTAGGAGTGAGACAAAGATTTTACACAGTTGAAACTCAGAGAAGACTCAAACATTACACCAAGATTTTGAATGCTGAACTTAGCATGTGAACAAAAACAGAATAGAATAGAATGCGTTTTATTGTCACTACACACATGCACAATAAGCTTCAGAGCATCTCCTATTCAGTGCAGACGTGGGAAAGAAAGGGGGGTGAGTTGCACAGTTCTGCAGCACTATCTACAAATATAGAAACAAAACATAGTGCGATATATTACAGTGTGGGTTACTGCACGTAAATTAAGTGTTGCACTGTGGTGATGATAGTTGTGTAGTCTGTGTATAGAGGTCCTACATTGGGGGTGGAACTGTGTTTATCATGTGTGAGTTCAGGTTACGGGTGGAAAAAACTGTTGTGAGTCTGTGGGTCTCCTTGCTGATGCACCTGTAGCGCCTCCCTGAGGGAAGCAGGTTGAACAGGTTAGAACCGGACTGGGAGCTGTCATGGATAATGCTTGCTGCTCTGCTGAGGCAGCGGGAGGAATAAATGTCCATCAGGGAGGGGAGAGGGCAGCCGATGATCTTCTGTGCTGTCTTGACCACACTCTGAAGCCTCTATCCGCCTTAGTGCAGCTGCCGTACCATACCGTGATGTCAACAGCAGGTTGGAGTTCAGCTTGTACTTCCTGAAGACTCTCAGGAAGTGCAGCCGCTGTTGGGCCTTCTTGACGACCGCTGAGATGTTGTCTGTCCAGGAGGTGTCAGCAGAGATGAGGACACCAAGGAACCGGGAGGTGTGGACCCTCTCTCCACACACTCCCCGTTGATGTAGAGGGGGGCCAAGTCAGTGCCTCCTGATGTTGACAATGACCTCTTTGGTTTTCTTAGTGTTCAGTCCCAGGCTGTTTTCTGAACACCATGCTGCCAACTTCAGGACTCTGTATGCTGATTCTTTCATCCGGGCTGGACTTCTTATTCTTGACTGAAACTTGGCTTTGCCCTGGTGAGTTCTTTTCTTTCTCAGAACCAACCCGATTCACCTTTCTAAGCTCACCCCAGTCCACTGACAGAGGTGGAGGGCCAGCTTCAGTTTTTAAAAACAAATTCACTGTGGTGTGCCTCAAGGATCTGTGCTCGGCCCAGTTCTTTTTCCTTGTACATGCTGCCTTTGGGAGTAATACTTAAAAAATATAACATTTCCTTTCACTGCTACGCCGACGACATAAAAATTTATTTCCCTTTGACATCAGATGTCTCTACGTCTCTGGAACCCCTATTTGACTGTCTAAATGAGGTACAAACGTGGTCACGTCTCTCACACTGAAAGACAAAAGTTATAGTTTTTGATAGTCACACCCCGCTGGAACAACTTACTGATGCCTTAGGGCCCCTTGGTAGCCATCTCTCACTCACTGTTAGAAACCTTGGTGTTTTCCTGGACAGCTCAAGAAATCGACCTCCTCTGTGGTAAAAAACTGTTTCTACCAGCTGCGTCAGATATCTAAAGCAAAGCCATACCTCCCTTTGAAGGACCTTAAAAAACTCATTCATGGTCTTATCACTTCCAGATTAGACTACTGTAATTCTCTCTACTCGGGCCTCCCACCTTCCTCTATTCACCGGCTCCAGTTAGTTTGAAATGCAGCTGCGCGTCTCTTAACTGGAACTAGAAATTATGCCCACATCACACCAGTTTTAGCCAACCTACGTTGGCTCCCTGTTGATTATCGTAGCAATATTCAAAATTCTTTTGCTTACCTTTAAAACTTTAAACAATTTAGCTCCCAGCTATCTACGCGAGCGCCTCCATTTGTGCATCCCTAATAAGGCACTTAGATCTTCCAATCAAATGCTCCTGACGCAGCCGAGGTCTCATCTGAAGTCCAGAGAGGATCGGGCCTTTGCTGTCGTACCTCCCAGACTCTGGAGTAACCTCCCTCTTTATATTCGTTCCTCCGAGTCCATCCAGTCTTTTAAATTGCATCTTAAAACTTAGTCTGGCTTTTGATCCAAACTACTATGTTATTTCTATTTTATTTATTTATTTATTTATTTTGATAACACTTCTGAAGCGTCAGAGCTGTCCTTGCCTGTGATAGAGCTGACCTGCCATAGGACACTGGGACGAGTGTAAATCCAGGCTGAATTCCTTGTGTTGGACAGTATTTGTGTGCAGCAGCAGAGCGCACAAATCAAACTGTATGTTTTGGTAAGCCTGGCCTTCTTGTACTGGATGTCAGTGAGCCAGTAGCTGGTGAGTTTATCACATTAACATTTTTACTAGCAATTTCACTAGCTGGGACCACATCCTCAGTTACGATGAACGATGATGGATGAGGGAGCGTGTACTGGTGCTGCAATGTGGGGAGGGCCTCAAAGAGGACCGGCAGCGGCTCCTGGGCTCCAGGTGGGCATGAAAATGAGAACAGAGGGTATTGGTGAAGGGGGCATATATAAACTGAGGCGGCGTGAATGAGGTGTGGTCCCACTCCTGAAATTCAGATAATATCTCCACTTAGTATAAACTGGGTCAAAGAAAAAGTGCCTCTGATTGGGCTGCTTTCTACAGTTGGCTGTGAGTCCATTGCAGGGCATCAAACATGGATAAGGGGTTGTTTCAACAGTAATTCTATGATGAAAAATTAACGAGGCATTTATCAGGATCTATATTTAATTTAATATCTATTTAACATATTTAATCAATATAAAGCTCAGTGTCTATTTCTTAGCTTGTAAAGTTGTGAAATTCATGGCAGATTCACTTCTTGGCTGTTTTGCGTTTTATTAGATAGTTGATAATAAAGAGTGTCTTTGCCTGTGGCTTTGTTAAGACTGCAGGTTTTTGTCCGCCTGACCTTTGGTGACCTTGGCGAGCTCAGGATGAACAGGCTGTCTGCTCTGTTTGGGTGTGATGCTGCCTGCAGAGACAGTCTACTCTCATGCAGACACAACATCTTTACTGATATAACGTGGTCGTGGACTCTTCTCTGTTCTTCCTTATTAAATAATAGTAAAATGACTCTGCAGTTTTGATTCAAAATGCACCAGGTCTGCTCAGTCTGAATCACACCGTTAGAGCCACACCAAATGATTGGAGCACCAATGTTAGCACTCAAAGAGTCTAAGCAGTACCACTACCAGCTTTGGCCAGTGCAGGAGTGAACATGTAGATCCATGTTCTACTGAGCAGACACTGAGCAGAGGCAACATGCAGTAAATGAATTAGTGGTCTCCACATGTTTGCACCCAAAGTTTCCCTGCTTTTGTGAGCTGAGCTGCTTTAATATTTTCCATGTATTAGATGATACTGTCCAATGCTTCCAGGGCTGTGAAGATGGAAAAAATGATGTTGCAGTCGTTGCTGAAGTGTTGGTACCATTTGAAGGAAGTCATTAAAGCGCCAGAGCGAGCAGACAAGGCAAGCACTCAAAGAATGTGGAAGGCAGTCGGGGAAAGTTGCCATGGACGGACTTGATTCCTCCCAGCCCCAAACAGCTTTTATACTGTGGACAAAAATACATGAAAGTGTGTGTGTGTACCTGTTTAGATGTCTCTGTGGGGACCAAGAATTGGAATGTTACTATACTTGTGGGGACCAACAGTCATTTATGAGGACAAAAGTGCCTCACGAGTTTGAGACTCACAATGTGGTTCTAGTGTCAGGGTTACAGTTAGGTTATGGTTAGGTTTAGGTTGAGCGTTAACCATCCATTATTGATGGTTACAGTGAGCGGCTAGGAAAAGGATCATGTCAACTAGGTGTCCTCACTAAGATATCAAAACTAGAATGTGTGTGTGTGTGTGTTAGTGAAAGGAACTGTAACTGGTCCCAGTAGCAGCAGGATACAAACGCAATAATGACACAGCTGCCTCTCGTCTGCCTTCCTCCCCTGAGTGAAATAAGATATTTGGGACCTTTGAATAGTTTTTTGAAAATATTTTTTTGTTTAAAGAAAGGAAAGAGAAGTTTAATCCTTTAACTATTTAACTGTTAGGTGTCAATCCCTGGGAGGGTTTCCCCCTTTTATTTGGCGTGGAGTCAGAATTATGGCTTCTCCACACTGTGGAAGTAGCTCTTTGACACAGTCGAGCAGTCATTGGTCATAACAGGATCATTTAAGACTGGATGATGAATAAGACTGTTGAAGTGCATGAGAAGGATCTCATATAAAACAGTCTGTGTCTGCTCCTCAATTCAATTTAATTCAGAAGACCCCTATGAGTGCAAGATCAAGGAAACAGTTCACCCTGCCTGGGATAGGGTTACCAGGGCCCTGCCCTGGAGCCAGGCCCGGGGAGGGTGCCAGAAGCTGTACATCTGGTGGCCGGGCACTGGTCCATGGGGCCTGGCTGGGCACAACCCGAAAAAGGGACATGGGCCCATTCTTATGCAGGCCCACCACCTGCAGTGGGCGCCATAGGGGTCGCATGCAATGTGTGCCACGTGGCAGCCAGGATCAGAGGCCATGGCGGACGGATCCCCGGCTACCAAGACCAAGACTAGACTTAGTGTCTCATAGTCATTGAAGAACTCTGACTTGCTTCCTGTTCTAGTTGTTCTCTGGAAAAAAATCTGCAGGTCAAACAGGTGCACATACAAAGAGCACATTATTGATTAAAGCCTGGAAAACAACTGAGGCATTTGTCAGCCCGGCACGCTTGAAATGTCCAAGTGTTGAAAACAGTTTTCCATTCGTCACCTCCCCAATGTCCACCAGATGGAACGTGTTTCTAAGATCAAGCTTAGTGAAGATTATTGCTCTATGTAGTGGCTAAAAGCTCCAGCTGAAGCTGTTCTACAGTGGCTGGATGCAAAGCCCAATCACCATATAACACAACGCCTCGCAGATTCATTCCCCATTCTGACTCTGGGATGTGTTGCACTCAGAGAGAGGAAATGTTTGCTGCTATTAGCGTGAATGCATCCCTCCCCGATGGCTAATATAAGCCCCCATGGTGGTATTGTCAATCCTCACAAGAACAGTAGGAAGCACCTGAAGAAACCACCCAGCGCTGAAACCCTCTTAAACAGCCAAGCCAGACCACCAGGATGGCTGAGCCATCATACCCAGTAGCCGAAGGTATAATCTAAAGGGGACTGTTTTGTGCAGGCGAAAAAGAGTCAGGAATGCTGTGAGCAGGGCTGTGGAAGCTCTGCCATAGCCACCACCAAACAACTGAGTTTTTTTTACACATCGGCTAGCATCTGGCCAATCCACCACCTTTCATTGCTCATGCTGTTACAAAACAAACAAACAAAACAAAACCCATCAACCCATCAACCCATAAATACGAAGAATCACTGTCAGCCCACCAGGCAAATGCCCAGTATGCCCGATTGAAGGCACTCACAGCTATGGCCTCTGACAGAGTGATGTAAAAGAGATGGAGTCCAGAGATAAACCCAGAATTGTTATGTGTTGTACTAGAGACAACACACTCGTTTTGCAGGATCCACCTGTGTTATCGCACAGGGAGAATTGATGTGGCCATTCTTCAGTCCTTCTCTATCACTCCTCCTGAGTAAGTCTGCTCAGCTGCACTGACTTCTCACATTGTTCTTGATGAGGAAGCTGATCGTGACTTGTAGTTTCTTTCAGTATTCAGTTATGGCAGTGGTGTCCAAACCCAGGCCACGAGTGTCCTGCAGGTGTTAGACGTGTCCAGCTGATTTAAATGGCTCAACATGCCTTGAAGTTCTCCAGACACCTGGTAATGAACTAATCATTTGATTCAGGTGTGTAGACCCAGGGTGAGATCTAAAACCTGCAGGACACCGGCCCTCGAGGCCTGGAGCTGGCCAAGTTATGAAGCTAACTATTCTCAAGGCTAATGTAACAAGTTCTTCAAATGATTTCGTTTCATCCGTAGATACCAACTCATCTCTCAGGTGCTTACAGCGTGATAGAAAGTGCTTCAGAAGAGTCCAAAATGTTGCTGATTTAGATGTTCTGTCATGGCATAGGAGGGTTCTGGATTCAGGAGCAGATGGTGCAGTGAAAATGTTTATTTACAAACTACAGAGAAATACATATGGGCTTGGATTAAATGGGTGGGCTTAGAGCAGGGCGATATGGCCAAAAATATGTATCGCGACATATATTTGAAAATTTGCGATAACGATATAACTGACAATATAATTGATGCGAGACAAAATACAACTCCACAACTTTACCAGCGCAAAAAGCCCATCAATTTATTTTCACTTAAACAAGCAGCTGTTTTTTTTTATGTGCATTAAAGCTTTATAAAAATGTAACAGTGCAAATGCAAATTCCTTGCTGAAGTTTAACCAAAGGGCATTTCCAGTAGAAATGGGCTGACATATCCTGAGCATAACCATGTGTAATATCCACTGAAGTTAAAAAGAGGTGCTTTGCAACATTAAACTGCTGTGTGCAGTACGCATTTTTCAGACCATAAGCTGCAGGGGATTATAAGACACATTAAGCGAAACAAAGCAGTCAGATAAATCAAACTTTATTAAACTCATTCTTCTTGCTTCCTCCACTTCTCTACCATTGATTCATTAATGTTGAATTCTCTGGCAGCGGCTCTATTCCCATGTTGTTGCAGTATATTAATGACTAACCTCGTATTGTGGATGGATTATCTCAGTTGTTCTCCTGACTGAAGTTTGGTCCGTTTACAGCAGGGGTGTCAAACTCAAATACACAGTGGGCCAAAATTCAAAACTGGAACAAAGTCGCGGGCTAACGTTAATATTTATTGAAATATATTTATTCCTCCAGATATAAGAATGAATCTTTTCTTATGGACTCAAACACGTTTTGCTGAAAAACTGAATATGGAACAAGCAAAGCTTAATACTAAACAATATATATATTAGCTGTATAATACCAGTAGGCCAGCTCTAATAGTAATTTGGTATGGCTTCGCGGGCCAAATGTAATTAGGTTGCGGGCCAAATTTGGCCCGCGGGCCAGAGTTTGACACCTATGGTTTACAGCAGGGGTGTCAAACTCCAGGCCTCGAGGGCCGGTGTCCTGCAGGTTTTAGAGCTCACACTGGGTCAACACACCTGAATCAAATGATCAGTTGATTACCAGGCCTCTGGAGAACTTCAAGAGATGTTGAGGAGGTCATTTAGCCATTTGAATCAGCTGTGTTGGATCAAGGACACATTTAAAACCTGCAGGACACCGGCCCTCGAGGTCTGGAGTTCGTCACCTGTGGTTTACAGCATCCTGCCATGCGATTGCATTTGTCTCTAACCATCAGGAACCCTCACGTTAACTTTTATCGAGTGGAAAAGTGTTAGTGTTCGTCCTCCAGCTTCACTGTGTTTATGCTAACATAGCTGTGTCGCTAGCGATCACGTAGCACATCATTATATAGCAGCTAGCCCAACTTCAGTAACCCTACAAACGTCACTGCTGTTTAGTTTCCTGTCTTCATTTATGTTGGAAGTGACAGCAGAGCTGTACGTTTGAATTTGTTCAGAAATCTCTCAGTCAGAACATGCTATATCATGCTTAGGCACTAGCAAAACCAGTGAGCTACCTTCCGCTAACTTCCTGCTAACTTCCTGTTAACTTCTAAGTCCGTTAAATATAATAAATTCTGTTTTCATGGATGCCTGGATGTTAAACTCAATTGTTACACCTGGTAAAGCAGCAACACTGATCGTTTTATCAAAGATGAAAGAATTTAGACCGTTTTTAACTCTCAGTGATGTCGCAGTGTTCGTTTGACTTTGGGTCCTGAAGGACGGAGTTTAGGACCCAGATTACTCCCAGATTTAAGAGCACCTTAGTCCAAAAAATATGGCAATAACAACGGCCGCTTGCATGTTCTACAAAAAAATGGTGCTTTGTTGTGTATCTGACGGACAAACACCAAACCAGTTCCACACCACTGAAGTTGCAGCATTTTTACAAACCAATTCTGGTTCATGTGTTTCACTCAACGATCCGCTTTCCCCCTTCTCATTCTCTATCGCCACCATGTGGGTATGAAAACAAAGGCACTGCGCATGCGCACTTTACCCATATTCTATCGCGATATTTTATTTTTTTTATCGTTGCCCAACATTAAACCAGTATTACCATGAACAGTATAATGTGGCACAGCCATAGGTGGGCTGGTAGGAATGCTGCGGAGGGAGGAGAGAATGGGTTAGCCAGAGTCTAGAGTGAGATGTACACTTACAGAGAGAGTCGAAACCATCCTACCGGGCGATGTGGTGACAAGAAGCAGGTAGTAAGCGACGTAACAGGCGTGTCTTTTCCTCTGTAGAGCTAACACTCCTGCTGTTTTACTTCTGTACTCCTGTGCATACGTCAAGGATGTCACAATCACATTTTACAGCATCCATGTTATATTAGAGATACTTTAGTCCCAGCAAAGTAGTGTACTGTTGTTGTTTGCTCCATTGCAACAAAACATGCAATGATATTATACTGAATTGCACCAGTTTTTAGGACGTCTATCTTTTACTTTCTGTGGGTTTTTCACTGCTTCTCTGCGATCAGATGAATTGTGCACACTATTTGCTCTTCCACAGCTTTATTTTTAGTCTTTGAATGCTCCCATCACTTCTGTGATGACAAAAGTCATGATTATGCCATAGTCAGTCTATTTATATAGACCAAAGGCTCATCAGCAGATCCAAACCGACAGAAAGGCCACGGTTTCCTAAGAATAGAGCACTTACCAGTTATTCACATTGAAATGTCCTGTAACGTAGACACCGTTATCATGGTTTTGTTAACCTTAAAGAACAAAACTATGTGCCTGTTTAAATATTTATGGTCTGTATATACATTAATAATATTTACCATTAAAGGCAGTTTACTTTATACCTAGATCATCGATCACAGTGCATCGATCGGCTTCCTGCTTTACTTCCTCATTGATGACTGAGATGCTGCAATTAGTCCTCCAAAATATTAAGCAGGGTGCACGCCATCCCATCAGTTTCCATACTCCTGACATAGAGTGAGATTTCCTGAAGCCTTGCTATTTATAGCTGCAGGAGGCAGCTTCTAGCTTCTCCCTGGAGGAAGCTGTCCTTGTTTTTGTCTTCATCAAAAAACCTTAAAATCTAAAAATACAGACAGCAGGTTCTTTGTTGGGCTTCTCTTTGTGGTTTGCTGTGGCTTTGCCTCTGCTCTGCATCCCTGACCATCAATGTCACCAACATGTGTTCAATGATCAGCCAGTTCACCTCTGAGGGACTTTGGTCTATTCAAACTGGCTGAGATGCTGTGGCTTAAAAAGGTGGTTCAGACTTGAAAACCCTCCGATGGGCTGAATTATAACTCTAATAAGAATAAATAGCTACATTTACAACCTGCATGTTGTGTTTACTTGTGTTGTCTTTGTCTAATATTAACATTTTGTTGATGATCTGAAACATTAAAATGTAACATTTTTGGATTCATTCCTGTGGAGCTCAGGTCGGCACTCCCAGTCAGCGAGCCATGGCATGTATGTATGTGTATGTGGAGACGTGTCTGTATGTTCGCATGCATGTATTTATACATACATGTATGCATGTGCGTGTATGTTTGTATGGGTGTATCCGTATGTTTGCAGGTGCATGTATAACTTGTACATATCGTTCTTGTGTAAATGTAAATTTGTCTGTGATTGTGTAAATACTTCACACACATGGAGAAATGTCAAACAGCCTTTCATTGTTCTTGTAACAGTGACAATAAAAGCTATTCTATTCTATTCTATTCTATTGCTCTGTCATGCATTCTTGCATCTCTTGCCTGCAAGCACACTTTGCAGAGTGCACTCTGTAGTTTATTTTACATAATAGTTAATACAGTACTTGTATTTAAGTGTATTTCGGTTTATTTTTTTACATCTCATAGCACTGCAAACACTTATAAAGCATAAAGTTTACTGAGAACCGATTAGTAATTAGGGATGGGTACCGGTGTCCGGTGCCATGATGGCACCGGTTCTGACATAAACAGTGGTAACCAGACTGAAAGGCAGCGCACATTTCGGTGCTTTTTTTTTTTCCTGAGCTGTCATACACTTTAGATTCTAGCCAATCATTTTACGTTTCCGAGGATAGTAGGCGGGCCCAGGTACGTACGTTCTTTTAGAGCAGAGCTCCAGATTAAAAATGCCCAAGGCAAAGCGGTCAAAGTCTGGCTGTACTTCACAGCAAAAGATGCAAACTCAGCAGCAACAAGTGCTTTAAGCTGATACTGTGATACTGTCAAAGGAGGTAACACCAAGAATCTGATGACACACCTGGCGACGCATAGCATTTTTTTTAAAAGCCGAGAAATGCGCTGTATTTGATAGCTTGCTGCGAGACCTCACACCGAGCACATCTACTGCGGGTGTGGTGCCTGTTATCGGACCCGGAGTTAGCAACATCCCCAAAAACCCGAAGAGGAGAGTCCTGGCCCCTAGCCCTGCCAGTGTAGCAGAAATGATGAGGATGATGATGCAGCAGCAGCAGCCGTTCTTCTCTGCCTGAGTAGCTTAATGTTGTTCGTGTGTAATTTACGTTGAGTAGGCTAACCACGTTATTACATTAATGCATGTAAGGTGAACTAGCAAACATCATCATAGCTACATGCGGCTGTCTTCTTGTTTGATGGCAGATACTCCCTTCACCCTGGCCAAAAAGGCTAAAATGACCAAAGAAAAAGTGGGAAACAGCTAAACATGAGAGGTTTTTGGACAAAGTTTGTGTTTTTTTTCCATTGTTTAAGCACTGCTTCCAGCCAAGAGTGATACCATATATGCCCCATAGCTGCAGAAAAGGCTAACATTGTTATCTTTTTACAAAAAAACAGCTGACCATGAGAGGTTTTTGGACCAATTTTGTGTTCTCCATTCGTTAAGCACCGGTTTGAGCACCGTTTAAGCACCGGCACCGTTTCAAAAGTACCGGTTTGGCACCGGTATCGGATCAAACCTAAACGATACCCATCCCTATTAGTAATAAGAGCCTTCTTGTAGTTGCACTAAACTGCACGATAAATCATAGAAGTAATTCAGACAGGGAGTTTTACAGTGGGGCAAAAAAGTATTTAGTCAGCCACCGATTGTGCAAGTTCCCCCACCTAAAATGATGACAGAGGTCAGTAATTTGCACCAGAGGTACACTTCAACTGTGAGAGTCAGAATGTGAAAAAAAAATCCATGAATTCACATGGTAGGATTTATAAAGAATTTATTCGTAAATCAGGGTGGCAAATAAGTATATATATATATATATATATATATATATATATATATATATATATATATATATATATATATATATATATATATATATATGTATGTATATATATATATATATGTATGTATATGTATATATATATGTATGTATATATATATATATATATACATACATATATATATATATATGTATGTATATGTATGTATATATATATATATATATACATACATATATATATATATATGTATGTATATGTATGTATATATATATATATGTATGTATATATATATATATATATACATACATATATATATATATATGTATGTATATGTATGTATGTATGTATGTATGTATATATATAAAATAAGTAACCTGCTCACTTTATGTATTGTGTTTTTGAGCGTTTTCTTCTGCTAGTACCCCCTCACAGTCTCCACCTTCACCATACGTCACCTGCAAGGTCACTGTCTTCAAAGGTGAAGCCTGAAGTAGCCCCCCCCCTCCAATATCTGATTTCACTGCAGCTTTTACGAGTCAGCCGTGCTATTTCTGATAGGCACCGGCCCCCCTCTTCTCTCTATGAGTGTCGCTCATAGAAAACTTGGACACATTAGCCGGTCATGTGAGCTGCTGCCTGTTAGTGCACACGCCGCTGCCGCCTCGCAGCAGCCTGGGATTCCTGATTTACTGCTAATTCACTGAGCAGAAGAACAGCGTTTAATGGGGCTCTTTCCTAAAAGTCGTGGCCTGTGTGAGCGATCGTGGCGTGTAGTGTATGTGTTGTTGGCAAGCCGTCACAAGGGGGCGCCCTTCAACAACTTACCTTTGATTTTGTGACTCATGAGCAAGAAAAGCATAATCGTCAGATTAAATGTAATTTATCTTCATAATAAAGGAAACACGGATGTTTCTCAGTGACTCGTGTTTGTTTTCAGTCAGTTTGAGACAAGAAGAAAAGAAATGAGCAGGAAGCAGAACACATCACTGTTTGCTCCTCCTTTTATATAATAGGACTAATACAGCAGTGTTACATATGTAAATGGCTCCAGCTGTCATAAACTAAGATTCAGGAAGTTCTCTGATTGAAATGCTGGCAGGTGATGGGTAACCCTCCCCAGCATGTTCCCAAGCGTTGCATACAAGCCACTGAAAAGTAGCTGACGACAGGCTGACTGTGTGTGTGGAGAATCAGTAGGAATACGATGGATGAGCACATGAATCTGACATATTTGGAACAACCAGGTCTCGTGAATGACGTCATTTTTACTCCAGGTGAAGAGAAAAACATGTAAACAGATCGTGAGCATCAGATCTGTTTATGCACTGCTTCAGTTTCCTGCTCGGCACAATCGTGGATCCAAAGATGTCAGCTGACGGCCCCGCCTGCCTTTGTTGTCTCTGCCCAGCCTTCCTGTCGTTATCTGTATTTTTGCTCCCCATCCCCTCTGCCCTGTTGCCCTGACAACAGACAGACACCTAGGTTTCCTTGGCGACGGGGCAGTTTCCTGCCTCCCTGCTTGGACGCTGTGACTGTAGCACAGAGTGTAAGATGTGATTTCAAAGCCAAACCTGGGGATGTGTGTGCTTCACAGCACGCGGCTGTGAGCGGTCCGACCTCACAGGACACGTCGAGCTTTGTCTGGGTTTGGATTTAAGGAGCTACAGGTTAGAGGAGCAGGGACAGAAATCGTCTGTCAGTGTCCCCGTGAAGCCATCGCTGATGTGATTACTGCTGTTTCACATCAAACACTGCAGTTTTTCAGCAGTGGAAAGAAGCTGCTTTTGCTGGCATCCTTATTGAAGTTTAAAGTTTACATATAAGTCATGCAGACCGTCAGTGATGCAGGTGTGTGGCTGTGATTGTGACAGTTGGACGGTTTCTCCCCTTCTTAGTCCAGAGGACGTGGACACGTTGGACTGACAGCAGCACTGTTCCCTCTTGTCCTCGGTCAGTTTGTATGTTATGTTTACATACGGCTGCTTCTTCTTTGTTGTGGATGCAGGGTGAACTGACATCATGCAGTCTGATTAACATTTCCCATCAAAGACCAGAACTGTGCTTTCCACAGATGAGAGCCGCTGCATGCTGAGCACATGTGGAAGAGGCTGCAGAGCATCGTGCTGCTGGAACCTCGTCAGCACGGCTGCTCTGGTGTTTCAGTGATGGTCTGGGGGACATCCCAACCACTCAGCACCCTCAGCGTCGCTCTAATAACAGCTACTTATTAATAACATTTGTGCACAAAGCTGCCACATAACACCTGGATTCTTGGGGTGTCTCTGCACCTACACAGAATGGTTTCAGTGATGGATGGAAGAACCCTCAGACGATGCCTTGCGTTGGGTTCTGCGTCGACTGGACGCCTTGTGTCGGAGGTGAAGCGTTTTGATTTAAAGGTTGATCGTAGCGCTCCCTCTGTGACTCCCAACATTAACTAGCTCACTCGTGAGCGAGAGAAGATCAGCTGTGATCCTGTCTGCTTCATGTCTGTCGTGCGTGCTCAGCACATATCGCAGGAACGTGAAATATTTTGTAGGTTGAGCACAACCAGTGTTCCCCAGTTTCATTACTGGGAGTTTGAAACCAGTGATTAGGCTGACCTGTACTGGCCTGATAAAGCACCGCTACTTGAAACACGTGTAAAAAGCTCGGTGTCTACATTGATGGTTCTTTTAAAGTGAAGAAGCAGGTGAGTGCAGTGTTCAGTCCTGCTTCTTTCAGTTAAGACAGCTGGCCAAGGTAAAGCCAGACCTCCTAACGTCTTTGAGCGTGTTATTCACCTTTCCCTTACTTGCAGATGAGACTACTGCAATTCATTGTGTTATGGTCTAGATCAGGCCTCCATCCATCGTCTTCAGATGGTTCAAAATGCAGCTGCTCGCCTGCTAACTGGTACCAAACGGAGAGAGCATATAACCCCAGTTTTAGCTTCTCTACACTGGCTTCCTGTCTCCTACAGGATCCAATTTAAACTTCTACTTTTTGTTTTTAAGTCATTAATGCCCGAGCCCCTCCTCACCTGTCTGAGCCCCTCTCTGCCTATGCTCAGGACAAACCACGAGGTCCAGCTCAAAACTAATGCTGTCCATCCCACGGACTGACCTCACATCCCGTGGTGATAGATCCGTCTCTGTGGCAGGTCCCAGACTCTGGAATAGTCTCCCCTTAAATATTAGATCTGCACAAACACTTGAGCAATTTAAATCTTTACTAAAGACACATTTCTATGCCCTGGCTTTTAACACACTATGACCCAGGCATTCTGGTCTTATTTGAATTAGTTTAGTTATTGTTTTAATTCTTTTACTGTCCTATTATTGTTTTTTACTGTTATTATTGTGTTACATTGTTGCTTTTTAATACCATTTTTATATTGTTAAGCACTTTGTGCAGCATCGGCTGTTTGAAATGTGCTATAGAAATAAATTTGACCTTGAAACCAAATCTCCTTAGGAAGCGATTTTATTTTATTTATTTATTTAGGACCGTGCATGTTAATGAATATAAATGTAAAAAGAAAAATTACATGAATGTAAACATGCCAGATTATAGCCAAAGGCTAATTTCCATCTTTAATGAGGCCGTGTATTAAGTTTCACACAGCATGGGTGGAACAGCTACTAACCATCACTGCAAGCTCGACAGCAGGAGCCGTCTTCCTGTCGCAGTATACCCCAAACAGCTAATTATTGGACCGCAGGGAAATGGGACGGGTGTTGGTGCCATGAGGGAAAACCGTCGTTCTCCTCGCTCCTCCCTTTGCCTCCTGCTTGCTCCTGCCGACCCCGCTGGTCTCCGTTTTCCCCGACACTGATTAACCCCCCTCCTCTTCCCTAACAACGTTAGGCCCCTTTGATCTCCAGCACTTAAAACCAGCAGCTACCATTGTGCCATCCAAAACATCTCTGTTGTTGCTATGGTTATTCACTTAGATACAATTACTATAGCAACAGTGTTTCTGAGGGCTGGGGAGGAAGTGGCTCAGCAGGGATCCAGGTGGAGACACATGAAAGACACAGACTGCATATAAACGGTGGATCGGTGAGGGCCGGCCCTCCTCGCCAGCCTCGCCATCGATACGATTTCTCTTTATGTAAATACGTGACACAGATATGTATGTTGAAGAAAGACAGAACATCCTTTCACACGATCCTCTGACACACTTGTCTCACAATTGGATGTGAAACAGACTTGAAAGGAAAGAAGTCGTGTCAGGTATTAACAGATATATCAAACACGTTATCTTCATATGCAGGGGTTAAGACTCTGTTATCAAACACCTTTACAGAGAAAAGTAGCCAAGTGTGTGAGATGATAGCTACAGTGAGTGACAGCTTAGCAAAAATCCTGAAAGTTGGACACTTTATGTCAGCTTTGTCAGCCACACTGCAGAGCTCACAGAAGGCCCACAGCTCTGATGACTCAGTGGATGGAATAAAGCCCTCCAATGTGAACTGCACAGTGGTGTCATCATCACGTGTCCTTCATCTTCTCTGGGATGGATCAATAGATGGCTGATCCAGCCCCGTGTCATGAGGCAGCGCTGCCTGGTTGGCAGAATCTGACCCCAGACCAGCTATATACGATGTACAGTGTTCAATCAATTGGTCCTTCAACCTTTCACTGGGCATGTGTATAAGGTCACAGCTGTCAGTGTGCTGGATATTTGCAGTGTTTTCAAATGTATTCCACTACAGACTACAGATTACATGCCCCAAAATGTATTCTGTAACGTTACTCAATGAGAGTAATGTATTCTGAATACTTTGGATTACTTAATATATTATCATGCTGTTTACAACTACATGAATGTACTGTTGCTGTGATTTATTACTGTTACTGACGGTCCGCGGCTCCGAACCGTAGTAAAGGGACCTCTGGCTAACACGTCGGGTTCGTGTCGGCTCGTAGCTGAAAACGAGCTTTACTTTGTTGTCTGGGTCAACTTTGCTAGCAGAGACAGAGAGGCGTTGAAAGGCTGCTCCAACAGAACTTATTGTCAAAGGAGCAGAACAGAGTCAAACCTCTGTTCTTAGAACTGAAGAAGCTTCTGGATGAGAGGTGAAACGTCTTCAAGCAACTTAAAGAAGTCCAGACGCTTTTCTTTGCAAGCTCCTCAGACTACGATGACCTGGATGACTGAGAACCTTCACAGACAACAGAACTTATTGTTTTCGGAGGAAAACAGGAACACGGTGTCTTAACAGCTTACTTACAGCTGGGCTCGTCAGGCTCTCTTCTTGCAGTGGTTATTATTATATTTACATGCTTCCAGCTCCCGTTTCTGCTCGGTGACAGCTCGTGCTTTTCCTTTCTCTCCCTCCCTCGCTCACAGACACATCACGGGTACAGCAGTCCATCCTCCCTGCAGCATGGACTACACTGCCCATGATGCTACATTCTGCCTGTTAGCTTAGCACAACAACAAAAAGGCCTCTCTCACCCAGGAAACACGCAGCGTGTCACCCTGTAACCATGGCAACCACAACGCTGCCGCCTGGAACAACAGAACATGTCAAACAAACCCAAACAGTCCTGACCCGCCACAATATGAAACAGGAAAGTACCGCCGTGTAATCCATTTATTTCAACAAAGTAACTGTATTCTGAATACCACCTGTTTAAACGGTAACTGTAACAGAATACAGTTACTCGTACGTGTATTCTGTTACTCCCCAACATGCAGTGTAATCCATTTATTTCAACAAAGTAACTGTATTCTGAATACCACCTGTTTAAACAGTAACTGTAACAGAATACAGTTACTCGTACGTGTACTCCGTTACTCCCCAACACTGGATATTTGTCATATAATTGAAATATCATTAAACTCACTACTCGTACTCATAAATATGGTCCGTGCACAAAGCAGCGTCGTCTCTTTCTAACCATCCCTGCTCCAACAAACACGAGGTTGTTTCCATCGCTGCTGCTGTTCCATGTTGTTCAGCTCTTATTGTTACTGTAAGTCTCGTAGTTCTTATTTGTGTGAGGCTTTGCTCCTGCCCGTCACTCTGCTGCTGTTCCATGTTGTTCAGCTCTTATTGTTACTGTAAGTCTCGTAGTTCTTATTTGTGTGAGGCTTTGCTCCTGCCCGTCACTCTGCTGCTGTTACATGTTGTACAGCTCTTATTGTTACTGTAAGTCTCGTGTTTCTTATTTGTGTGAGGCTTTGCTCCTGCCCGTCACTCTGCTGCTGTTCCATGTTGTTCAGCTCTTATTGTTACTGTAAGTCTCGTAGTTCTTATTTGTGTGAGGCTTTGCTCCTGCCCGTCACTCTGCTGCTGTTCCATGTTGTTCAGCTCTTATTGTTACTGTAAGTCTCGTAGTTCTTATTTGTGTGAGGCTTTGCTCCTGCCCGTCACTCTGCTGCTGTTACATGTTGTACAGCTCTTATTGTTACTGTAAGTCTCGTAGTTCTTATTTGTGTGAGGCTTTGCTCCTGCCCGTCACTCTGCTGCTGTTACATGTTGTACAGCTCTTATTGTTACTGTAAGTCTCGTGTTTCTTATTTGTGTGAGGCTTTGCTCCTGCCCGTCACTCTGCTGCTGGAGCACCGGGATTTCCCCAATCAGGACAATAACGGATGTTTCTGTTCGTTTCTGGTCTTTACATGTTTTATATCAGAGCATCTCCCAGAATCTGAACTGATCAAAAAGTGCCGACATGTCCGGAGGGATTTTGGCCCACTCCTCTTTACAGCTGCTTCCACAGATTTAGTAAAGGAGGCTCTGGAGGCTGGCTAGCCCACTTCTTCTTCAGCCCCTGCTTTGTTTGCACCCATCCACGGCCACCACTGTGTGTTTGACTGTGGGGATGTTGGTGTGTCACACTCAGCATTTCTCAGCCTTCAGCCAATCATCCAGACGGTCAAACCTGAGACGGGCTTGTACATGCTAAACCGCGTGGGTGCTGCAGTAGTTCAATCCTCTACCAGTGTTACCAGTATGTGGTGACTGTCATCCACCTGCCTTCTCACCATTAACCAGCTCCTCCTGTGTGAGTTTGGGCCCATCCAGCACCTTTCCTGTGATCATCCTCCGCCCATGAGGCTGACTGATCACATCATGGTCAGAACTGCTGCACCCACAGTCACCGAGCTTCATGCTGACGCCCTTTGCATCTATATGCTGAGAGTCCCACAGCCAGTCTGTGGGATCCAGGGTTGTAGAGGATCACACACTTCATTCAGGGACATGCAGATCTGTTCATAACTGATATGTTTTTTGTTCGATGTTTCTAAACTCAGGTAAAAATCAGAGACTGTTCATTTCTCTGTAAGTGAGCAAACTTATAAATTCAGCAGGGAGGATAATTGTTTCCCCGTCGTAGTTCAGTGTAGCTAGTCTCTTAACCCCCAACCAACCCGCTGCACCTCCTCCCTCCCCTCCCTCTCATAAAATATTGAGAGAGCCTGGCACTAGGCCAGACGCCCCCTCCCTCTCTGCCAGGCAGACTGACGGAGCATGTGGCTGTGGGAGGGGCACGAAGGGCGGCTCGGCTGAGGAGATACAGTAACCATGAACATATTCGTTCTCTAAATGAACGCCACGAGTTGTTCCCACATCGAGCTGCTCTACTCTGAACTCATTCACACGAGCACTTTCTGCTCGAGTGCTTCCTCTGTTCACAGCCACACTCACGGATGCGCTGGAGAACAGCTCGGGTAAGAAGTGTGAACAACATGCTGGCATTTCATTCTACCTGCAGTGGTCAAATCAAGGCAGTGGTCAAATCTAGCTTCTTTCAGCTCAGGCAGCTGCAAAAACAAAGCCAATTCTTTCACGGCAGCACTTTGAGACAGTGATCCACGCCTTTGTCAGCACTCGGCTGCATTACTGTGATGACCTTCATGTTGGGGTCAGCGCATCATATATTAGTCAAAATGCTGCAGCTCGTCTTTTAACTGGCACTCGAAAGTTTGAGCACATTTCCCCTGTTTTAGCTTCACGTCACTGGCTGCCCATTTCTTTTAGGATTCATTTTAAAATTCTTTTATTTACTTTTAAAGCTCTCCATGGCCTCGCCCCATCTCATCTCTCTGAGCTGCGACAGCCTCATACAGGCCAGCTGATCAGCTGCTCCTGCATGTACCCAGGACTGGGCGTAAACTTAGAGGAGATCCTGCTTTTGCTGTAGCAGCTGCAAACTGTGGAGCGAGCTTCCTTTGGAGATCAGACAGGCCTCTTCTTTACCTGTTTTTAAGTCTTGAAAACCCGCCTCTTTACCCTGAGCTTTGACACCACGTGAGATGTTGGTTTTTATTTCAGTTGTTTTTAGGTGATTCGATGCTGTTTTATCTTGTTTTGTTTTCATTTGATGTTTTATGTGTTTTATTTATTTATTTTGCTGTTTTCTGTTGTTCTATTGTTTTAACTTATTTTCCGTGCAGCACTTTGTTCCTGTGCTGGCTATTTTAAAGTGCTTTATAAATAAGATTGGATTGGATTGGACTGCCACCAACAGCTCTGTAACACACTGTGCACACAATGCTATCATTGTCTTTTCTTTTTAGCTGCTTTTACATTTTAGTTGCTGACTTCTGATAAACTGAATAAAACAGGAGAACACACAACCTGGAAATCTTCAACCACACACAAAATACATACGTTTCCCTGGTAAAGTACACAACCTCTGCAGTACCGCTGAGTTTTCTACAAGCGCACAAAGCTGCTGCCAGCTCTGCTGCTGTGACCTGTGTTACCTGTGTTAGGCTCTTACATCCATACGATGGTTGAAGGACCGGCCGTGTCCCGTCTTCCTTCTGTGCATAATCGTGGCCCCTGCTGAAAGCTGACCCCGTGTGTGTGGATCTTCTCCTCCCGGCCTATCACAGTGAGGAATGGAGGTGGTGTCAGTGTGGGTCAGTGTCACTGGGAGCTGTGGGCGTCTCCACAGTGGGCCTGGGAAACTTTGAAAAGATGTTTTCTTCTTTCGGCCATAAAATCCAGATCTTGGTTTCCTCTTTGTGAGCACAACAGAGACTCCCCTTGTTTCTTACACAGCCCCCCTTTGGCTTTCACACACACCCACTCAGGGAATAAAGTCACTGCAGCCATTTAGCTGCTTCTCAGCACTCGCTGCATAACCTGAGGTTGGTCAGCCGGTCGACTCGTCGTGCATAGTGACAAATGAGGGATTTCAAATATTTCCAAAGCGATGCATCAGGTTTCTTTGCAGATGAAGTGAGACGTGGATGTTTCACAGCACCAATGAAGATTGTGTTTAAGTGCAGCCGGGCGCACGCTCCCCCAGCGACGCCAGCTTCTTCTCACCGTGCAAACACTTTGATTTGAAATAGATTACAGCCGTGAGTGTTTGACTGTGATGGACTGGTGATGTGATCAGGGTCGCAGGTTTCCACCCGCCTCGTCTCTTTGCATGCAGTGAAGGAAACTATGCAAACTATGCAAGGTGTGCAGTAACAGGTCTGAACAAACCAGCAGCAAATAACTTCCAGTCTCCACAGGTTCAGTGCAGCTGGTGTAACAAACGTTTGGTTACAACATATTAATGTTCGCACACTGCTGTAAAAACAGTTTTATTAAAATGAACGTGCACTTTTGTAGAAGCTCGTGGTGAACGCTCCACTGCCTTTGTTTTATTGTTACTATTATGTTGTGATGGGTTGAACAGGATGACTTGAGACGTGTGCGATGTGACAGAATAGACAGATGGAAGCCTTCATGTTGGATCAGAACGACGTCGGGCTTGTTGGTCTGCTGTGGTTTGATCAGAAGACTTCCTCAGATCAGCACCGTGGCCCTCCTCTTCCTCTCCCCCATCTGCTTCTTCTAGCAGCTTCCAACACACTGAGGTCTCTGACAGTGAGAGTGACTCCAGTGTTCCTGTAACTTTGAAGCAGAGGTTCAAGACAGATTTGATCTTTCCTTTCCTTCTGTTTGGGATTGAAGTGATGTAATATCAGGGGGGGCAGGGGGGGCTATGATGTCCTGTCATTCTCATGTAAATCTGTGTTGGGAACATTAATGTTTAATCTGTGTGGGTCTGTGTGTGTCTGTGTGGGTCTGTGTGTGTCTGTGTGGGTCTGTGTGGGTCTGTGTGGGTCCGTGAAATCATCGTGATTTCTTTAGCTCATGAACACAGTGTGGGGTCAGTGTTAACAACATGGTGCAGAAAGGAAACACAAGCGTGGAGTCGGTGGGATTGTGCAAACGGTGGCTCGTGCATCAATCAGCTCCAGCTGTGATGCATCTCTTTGATTAGTGGGAGCAGCAAACTCCATCCAGACAGCTTCCTTTGTTTTTTTCACTTGACTGATCGATCAGCGCACAGCTCCGTTTAGCACACACGCCATCTTTAACGACGGCGTGGAGTCTGTGCCCTGTTCCTCCCACACACGAGTGTTTGTTCATGTTCGGCCTTGTGTCTGAGCGTTTCCTCTCGGTGTGTCTGTAACGAGGAAGCCACGGGCAGGTCGCACACAAACGTATGGCTGCCGAGTGTGCGAGTGTGGCAACGTGTGGCAACTATTCTGGTTTGCCAGCGACGTTTCCAGATAAACACTGGTGGCAGCTGCTGCCATGGCAACACCATTGTGCTCCCTCCCTCCCTCGCTCGTCTCCCCTCCCTCTCCCCAACCACTCCTCTCTCTCATGCTCCGCCGGCTCAGAGAGCGAGGACCAGAGAGGAGAGAGGTCAGCTCGATTCAGAGGACAGAAAGAAGAAAGGAATAACCCGGAGTGGACGGAGACAGGATGAGCGAGGACAGCCACTCCCACTACAGGCTGGACCCCAGCGATCGCCTCAACGGGCTGGGACAGAGGAGGAAGAGACCCAAGAAGGTAAACGAATAGATGGAGCGCCACGTGGTGCAAAGTGTGTAAGGATGGAGCACCCCACCCTGCAAAAAGAGAAAGGAGGTGGGGTTAGGTGAGGTTTGTTTATGTGCAGACGAGCGTCCACATGATGTTAGGAGCACCGAACCATCTCTCACCCCGTCGTCTCCTGTGGAGTGTGTGGCTGCTCCCCCACAGCAGCTGTATCCTCTCTCATATCCTCCGTCTCCTGGTGTTGTGTTGCTCCACAGTGAGTCGTAGTAGGAGGCTCACATGCTGTCAGGGTGGGTCCCTGCTCGCTCTTTGTGTGCCTGTCGTTGGGGGTTTTGCTGTTTGCAGCTATCAGGAGGTTTGTGTTGTAGCCTGATGTGAGAAGTGTTGTTATTATCATCATTTTTAACATTTCTGCACCGCTACAATAAACAGACACACACCCATCAGCCTGTTTACAGATCTATACGCCCATAAAGACGTGAAACACACATTGCACAAATCTACTATAACGTGTTCATATGTGTTATAAAATAAAGAGGTAAAGTATTAGCTGTTCAGGTTGATTCATAAATATGACCTCAGCACGTGAAATCCTTCTGCTGACATCCCTAAAAGCTCGTCAGACCAACGAAGCCGTACAACACAAATAACCAGACCAAACCAGGGTTGTGCGTCTGTTGTTGAGAACATTGTCAGTAAACCACAGTGACGTCCTACAGAGGACTCGTGTTGTCATTATTTTTGTGTATGTCGTGTGAGCTGAGAGCTGTAACCAAAGGTAGTGAGCGCGTCGGCCTTTAACGTCGCGGCTGGTTGTGCGATCGTGTCGCTGCTGAACTCGTGAGAGTTTGTCTCAGGGATCTTTACATTTGAAGTCAGGTGAACATCCAGTGAACTAACAGAACATTCAGGAGCAGTTTACTCTCATGAATGTCAGACAAACTGAGGTTTGTGTGTCAGTTAGATTCTTTAAGTCATTAAAGTGTCTCTGTTAGGAAAAGCATCTGTTTCCTCCACTTCTTCAGAACTGCGTGACCTGTAGCATCATTGCAGGAAGTATCCTGTGACAATGAGTGACTGCACATCATCATTATCAACACATAAACCTGTGGTCTGGACCTGCAGTTCTTATTTTTACTGTCTGGTTTTGTGTAAAGCAGCACTTCAGTAAGCACCTGTGAAGCACACAGTCATAGTCGAGTAATGAAGCGATCCATATGTGAAACATATTCCACGTCTACAGGATAGTGGAGGTTACATGGGTCAACCTGGCAAACTGTACCAGCACATGTGATCACACTGATAGCAGAACACAGGTATGTGAGTCTCTACGACGAGGTCAGAAACCAGTAACAAATGTTTCATGTGATTCGTTTTTCTCCAGTTTGTCTGCAGTGAACCTTAAATACTCACTGAACCAGCTGTTTCCTGATGTGGTGACGTGTGTCGGTGATGAAGCCAACACTCTGTCCAGTGTTGGGCAAGTTACTTGAAAAAAGTAATCAGTAACTAATTACTTCCCAAAAAAAAGTAATCCCGTTACTTTACTGATTACTTATTTTCAAAAGTAATTAGTTACTTAGTTACTTTTTAAAAACACGATTTACAACATGCAGAGGTGATAAAGCGATAGATCTTTCAGCCCAATTCTACTTTTTCTGCATAATCCATCATACAAAATGTAATCAAATGGAAAAGTCTCTTTTTAAAACTTGTTTTATTAGATTTAATCTTTTAACTTTATGCATCGAGCAAACATTTAATTATATGCAACATTCTCTGACTGGAAGAAATTAGTTTAACATTTAAACCTATTTTCTGCACATTCCAGCACATAAAATAAAATATTTTGTGTGTTTACACTCAGTCTTTCAAATAGATGCAAGTAAAACACAGCAGAAAATAAATAAAGTCACAGACTCAGCGGTCCTGTTGCTCTATTTTCACCTGTAAAGCAGGAGTGGGGTAGGCGGAGGTTTACCCTGGTGCAGGTGTGCTGCGGTCAGTGGAAGAATCCGCGAGTTTCTCTGTGAGTTTCCCATTACGTCGTAGCTACTCGGTGCTTGTTGGAAGTTTAGGGGTTTTTTCGCTGTAAAAAGAAGTTTTCTTCCCACGCACAGCGGACACTAATGTTTTTGTCACTTTTTATGGAATCAAACTCAAAGTAAGGTCAGTACTTCCACGCTTTAAACGCTGCACGCTCATACTCTCTCTGCACTCGATATGTGATCCATTGTTGATCTGCACACAGCTGTTGTCACTAACGGCGCACTCGCTTACGTCACTGTCATGAGACATTCTCGCAAAAAAATCACGGTTTTAGTAACGCAGTAACGCAGCGTTCCTACGGGAAAGTAACGGTAATCTAATTACTGTTTTTGCAATAGTAATCCCTTACTTTACTTGTTACTTGAAAAAAGTAATCGGATTACGCGTTACTGGAGCGTTGTTCTCCTCTGTAACAAAGCAGTGATAAAGGAATAGATGCTGATTTTATTAACTTGTGTCTTTGTGCTGCTGGATTCAGTCTGAAGCAGGCAGCAGTGCTGAACCTACCAGTGTAAATGTGATGGTGGAAGCAGAGGCCAGCACTTGGCAGTGCTAAACACAATAAAAGACTCACAAGTTCCTGCTCAAAGGTCAGCTGCCTTCAGATCAATCATTAACCTGCAGCAGGTTGTGGCCTGATGTGTTTGTAAGAGTTTCACTTTCAGGAGGAGAAGATTTAAACGAGTCACACAAATGTGAACTACAATGTCTGTGACACACAATTTATGCAAACTGCAGTAAATCTGACCTGAAGAAATCCAGTCTTCTGCCTGTTGTGGTTGTGACAGCTGCTCGTAGGAGAGTTTGTTTGTAGGAGGTGGAGATGTTCTCAGATCAAGTGCGTAATCGTCTCTTTGTGTAGACGCTAAAAGCTGTGAGCCAAAACTCTCTGCTCTGAAACTCTTCACTCAGTCCTCACGCTGAGAGTTTAGAGGCTGAACTTCTTGTTCCTCCATAACACTTTTCATGAAACAGCAGAAATGAGCTTGTGTTTCTCAGCAGTGCGCACACAGAGAACCGATCCTCTCTGCTCAGTCTGAACAAATCAAAGTGAAACGTCAGTGAAAACACAGCTGCTGATCAAACTGTGTCAGATTAATGCCTCAATGTTTCACTGTGAGGTTAAAAAATACATAAAAATGATTTAAAGAAGTAGGAGGCAGATTTTCACAATAAGAGCACTTTGTTTTTAATTCAGTTAATGTCAAACTGTCATCAACACCTCTGTGTTGTCTCTGAGCAGATTCAGGCATTACTCAAATAATAAAGGCTTTTTTTCACTATTATACTTTTCATTAGTCTCCAGGTTGATGATTATAAACAGAATTATTAAAGTTTTTATCATTTCAGGCTGAAAATCAACATGAATTTGGTTCTAATCAAAGAAGCTCCTTTAATGTGTGTCATTAAAATCCTCACACAGACTTAAAAAGGCGACATTAACATTAAAATAAATGAAAGAAGCTTCAGCTGAGAGCTTCATGCAGTCATCATCAGCAGCTCATAGCAGTCACAGCTCTTTATTACGCAGCTTTGCAGGAATTAAAGTGGCTGAAGTGTCAGAGTTTGTGTGAGAAGCTGCTTCATGGACAGCTGCACACACGTCTTTATTATTTCTTCATAAATCAAACACACAGGTTTGTCTGCAGATGATTTAAAGTGTGTCGTTGTGCAGTTAAAGCTGTTTGTGTGACGCCCTGACCTCTGTGAATGAAACAGCCAATCAGATCCATCAGAGAGAGAGCAGGAAGTGTGTGTTTGTGACAGAACAAGGAAACAGTGATGATGATGAACATAAAGGTCCTCTGATGTTTCCTGTTACAGTAACGCTTGTTCATCTGTTGCTCTCCTACACTTTCCTATAAATAAAGGAGAAAAAGTCCGTTTAGTTTCATTTCCTACAGCTCAGAGTTACACTTCACATTCCTGCTGTCACATCAAAAAGCTTCACTTTGGTCCAACATCTACATGTTAACATGAAACACAGTGTGGAGAAGGGAAATTATTTTACTGCTATTGTTAAATAATTGTCATCAGTACCATTGCATTAATAATATAATCTGGAGTTTATATTGCATTCAGATGTTGAAACAGTGTGTGTCTTTCAGAAAGACTAAGTTGCAGGCTGACAGGAAGTTGCAGGTTTGCAGAGTGTGCCTTTTGCAGAACTGAAACACAAAGAGCATGTGAGGTCAACACATACACACACATTAGTTAGATTTATTTAGAGGAGAGAACGGAAAGTACCAAGCCATGAAAATAGAAGATGATCTTCTGGGTTAAAAGTCTGATCTATGTATAAAATGTATCTGTGACGCATGAAGGGGCGTCAGTAAACAAACCCTGATGCTATAAAATATCTGTTCATGCTTTGATTAAGTCGAGGACTACTGGCTGTCTGCGTACAGAGTGTCTTCCCACGCGTGTATTCATTAAAATCATTGTTTGACCAAAGACCTTCTGGACCAAGGCTGGTTTGTACTCTCCCTCCTCAATTTTGAACCTTAACATTTGGGGGCTTCGTCCGGTGGTTGAGGAGGGAGGATTGGAGGTGTAGATGGAGAAATTTGGTCTTAGGTGGTCTGACGGGCAGACATGAATTCCAGTGGTCGAAGTGAGTGGGCATAAGCCGGCTTATCCAAAAGGTAAGGCACTACCTGTTGAATTATTTCCAAAGTGTGCCAAATTGGATATGATAAAATTTAAGTCTACTCACTGAAATTACTGGTGGATGTCTGTTTTGATTTTGATGAAAATTTCATGAGTTAAAGCAGTTAGAGTTCTGCTAAGAAGAAATGAAAGCAGTAAAGTCTGCTAAAGCAGTTAGAGTCTGCCAGGAAAAGTTTAAATACTGGGTTGAAGTCCCAAAGAAATTGAGTTAGAGTCTCAAGTAGTTTGGTAGGGAATTTGGTCATTTTGTGGGTTAAAGTCCCGGTTGGTCATTAGGTCAGACCTTTGTTGGTCAATTTGTGGGTTAGAGTCCCCATTGTCCATCAGGGTCGATCTGCCTCAGTTATACACTTGTTTTGGGTGTTGATTGTTGTTTCAAAGTATTATAAATTATTCTAGAACGGCAGTTCGAGTCTGCTAGGAAGCGCAGAGCCCGGAGGTTACGCTCCCTCCTTGTCGTGGACGCGCGACATTGACCTGTCGGCGAACAGGGTTAGTTCAGTTTGGCTTAACTGTGGGGTACAGGGCATCCTGGAATTAAGCTAGGAGTTAGAGTCTCCTTACCGTTTGGAACGGTACCTGCGCTTTTTTGGACAGGAGAAGTTGGACTTCGGGCGTGTAACTTTAACCTAAAACTTCAAAGTTTGGGTTGGTTGACGCTTTTAAATTGAGTTAGGGATTTTAGAAATGAGGCCAGAAACAGTTAAAGTCTTGATACTGGTTAATTGGTCGCAAAAAACTCAGGGAGTTTATCCGCTGGGCGGTTATTTTAAATTTGTCGAAATTGTGTAGGCGCTAAAGCTGACAGATCTGACAGTGGTTGTAAATATAAGACGTCGTTGTAATATAAAATAAGAAAATTTGGTGTGAGAGATCTCTGTGTGTCGAGTCAGTAATGCACTGACTGCCTGCTGCTATTTTTAGATGTGTGTGTGTGAGTGTGAAAATGCAAGGCAAGGCAAGGCAAGTTTATTTGTATAGCACAATTCAACAACAAGGTGATTTAAAAGTGCTTTACAGAGACATTAGAAACAAGAACAAATAAAAAGCATGATTTAAAATTGATTAAAACAAGCAAATAAACTAACTAACTAATTAACAAACAAACAAACAAACAATCAAAACAGTATATAAAATCAAAACAGATAAAATCAGAACATGCTTAATAATGCAAATTAGTAAGCAGTGAACTGTTTAAGCCACAGTTGGTTTTACAAATACTGCTGCAAACATTGTTGAGTGTGTGTTTAAAATGCCATTTATGTTTATTAGAGGACTATAAATAAAGTTTTGAGTTGCCGTAGGGGATGTATAGTAATTGACTGAAGTTGGATGTAGATATATAAATATATTGAGTGCACTGTGTATACTTAAGATTAACATATTACTTTCAGTAGTAACTTTTCTCCAGCAATAGTTGCTGGTGTGTTTTATTTTTTGAATTTCTTGTGTGAATGCGGTGACTAGAAGGTTTTGAATGATGAATAAAGGTGTGAGAGGTATTTCTTTGGTGATGTAAAGTAGGATGTTTTAAAGTTTGAAAGTGTTTTTAATTTAAGAGATGCATGAGTGATGTTATAAGAGTTTAGTTTATTTAAAAGGTGTGTGTGAGAGGATTATGAAATCATTGTGTGAATGATGCTACATTTTAGATCAAAAGTTAGTAGAATTACAGAGGGTTTGTAGATTGTAAATACAAAATAAGTTTGATTAGCCTGGAGAAACAGCAGAGCAGCTGCGTGCTGTGTGTGTGTAACAGGAAATGGTGTGGGTGACAGGAAGTTTGCATGCCCATATAAGGTGACGAGTGAGCACCCAGAGAGAGAAACAGATGAGTTAAACTCTAGGCAGATTAAGTATGGAGGTTTTGAGAAAAGAAATGAAAAGGATATTAATTGTATGTTTTAGTGTGTCAAAACAGATTACAGATAAATAAAGGTGGACTTCTCTCAACCTGGAATTTTGAGTACGGCGCCAAAACCACTAGAGTAGAATAATTGGGAGAAAACAGGCCAGATTTTGGCTTAAAATTTTACAGCTTGACCTCGCACTTGTCCCCATCCTGAGAAGAAGCTCAAAGGACAGTTAATCTCCTGATGAAGACCGACAGAACATCGTGGACTTGAGAAGAATTAATAGCAGGCAAAAGACAGTGCAACGGAAACCACACTGACGACACCAGCAGCAGCATGAAAGGAACCACGAGGTGGAAACATGTACTGTAAATTACAGGCTGGGCAGTTGAACAGTGGGATAATGAACGGTGGTAAAGCACTGGACACTGATTGTCAGATTTGCCATGCTTGGAGTAATCTTGAAAGAGATGACTGAGAGGATCAACAGGAAAGAAGAAACCACGTGATGAACCATGCACGGTGGACAGCAGGCTGGTAAGAACAGTGTGACATGACTGTTTAAAGGCACTGAATGTGGTATTTTGCCAGGCTGGGACTTGATCCAAAAGGAAAATACTGAAGAGAAACAGAGAAGAAACAGACTGTGTTTGCTGGAATTCAAGACAACAAAAGGACACTGAGAGAAGAGGACGGTGACCAGTGAGAGGCGAAGCCGGACGAGTTCGACTGTGAGAATACAGGGTGTAATTGGACTGAAAGTGAAGCTTGAACTCATGATGGTTTAGAGATGTCCACCGTCACAAACAAAGAGGTAAACAAGAATAGAAAACACACATACACAAAGTGTTACATGTGAAATTATTTCTGGAAAGAATCAGAAGTGAGATAGTTTTGAATTAAGAAATCAGGGAAAAGATGCATGAATTAAACCTGATTATAACATACAGAGGCAATGAAGAAAGCAGCTTACACTCACTGAACATTAACAAAATACATAGGAAAAGCAATGAAGACCTGCTTACACGTATATACATGACATAAGTTGGGATTTCTGACCAGACAAAGGGAAACGGGTAGTTTAAGTACATATGATAATAATGAAAATGTCTCAGTTGTGTTTCTATAGGGGCGAAACAGATCTGGATCAATTTTCCACGTGCAGCGGTCGGAAGAAACCTGTAGGTTAACTTGACTGGACATGCCAAGGCAAGTTTCTGGTTGAATTGTTTACAGCGCCATGTCTCCATAAACCTGACAAGTGGGCCCTAACTTCTGGCTAAGGAGCAGGAATGGTGTTAATAAGGTGGGAACCTAGAATTTGGGTTAGCAGATTTGGGAAAGAAACTGACGGCTTAAGTGGAGAATTGTGCAGGAGTCTGACACACTGCAAAAGCAACATATGCAAATTCACATACACAAGCAGAAAATGCATTAACCTTATAAAGACAAGACAAGCTCATGGAGTTTAATGCATAGACACTGATTAAACCTGGCCAAGAACACAAACATATGCAATGAAGAACAGCTTGCTATTTTGTATGAATGATACAATGGTGTGAATGTTTAATAAAATACATTTGTGTTTGTAATTGAGGAATAGAAGAAGCCATATGACAAAGGGAGTTATGAAAATAAAAGTGATTAAAGTAGTTTTAAAAGAGTGACTTAGGAGTGCTCTCTCGTACTAAGTGATCAAAACCAGTGATAACTGTAGAAAGAAATAACATAATTTAATGAGTTGGTGATGTTTAAACATATGTTTCTGTTGTTACAGCTTTTTGAGAGATGACTCAGTATGCAAATTAGTTGGAGTGAGTGGTGACGGAGGAGCTTCCTGTGTGTGTGTGTGACTGAGGAAGTGACTTTCAGACGAGGAAGCATGGCAGACAAGAGAAGTATAGATTTGGGTAGGAAATAGTTTATAGTTTAGTGATTATACGTTGTCGTAAGGGGGTTTTATGCTGAATTTAAGTATGTTAAAGGGGGTGATTTTTGTTTGCAAATTGAGTGGTTTTAATGAGACTTTCGGTGTATTGAGGAGGTGAAATTATGTGGTGGCAAAACTTTTGTGTGTTTAAGGTTGTTGAGGTTGTTGTGGTGATGGGTTGATTCTGTCAGTTAGGTTTGGGTTGGTGTTTTTGTTTTTAATAGAGGGAGTTTTAGGAAACATGGACATGTCTAAAAATTGGGCCCATTATTTTGTAACAGTGCACTTAAAGAAAACCTGTCAGGTGATTTTGTTTTGTTTTTATGAGCTAACAATCAGCTCTATTTTTTCCATTTTTGTTTTAAGCAGGCCTGCAACAGTGAATAACGGCGCTGAAAATTATCGGGAAGAGCAAATATAAGGTGGGCTTTCCAGATTACAATTGGCTGAGGAGAGCTACCTGTGGGGACTGATCAAGGTCGTAAGTCCCTGTAAAAAGGATTTTATGCGAGTCAATCCAGTCCAAAAGCATAAAGAAATATTTTCCTATGGAAAATAAAAAATGACTGAGCTCATTTTGCTGAGGGTGGAGAATCTGATCGTGTGGGAAGCTCCACTATCAGCAAATACATGGTGTGACTGCATGTGAGTGAATGTGTGACTGAATGTGAGTGAGGATGAATAAATGTGGACAAACAATTTGCTTTTACCAGAGAAAATTTCTGTTTTGTTTTGTTGACTGGGGTTAGATTATGGGATTATAGTATATTGTTGGGAGAATGCCAAATGCTAAAGGGGAAATATTTTTTGATGTAACTCAGTTATCATTAATTGAAGAAACACATGACTGATAGCTGTTCTGTTTTAAGTTTATTTTTATGACATAGATTGGATCATGAGTGGGGAAACTGAGCATTTTTAAGTTTTGTATAGTATCTTGACACATGAAATGTATCAAGATAAAGGGGGGTTTAGGGTTTAATAATTTAATTGTTTAATAATTTAGGATCATTTTAGGAACTTTTGGGTTTTTGATCATTTGGATATGGTAAAACTGAAACTGTTATTTTTAAGTTAAGGTTAAAGGATTAAAAGTGAACTTGTCACGGTTTGCGAGGCAAGCCGTGTGGAGTTGTAGAAAAGGACCCAAAAGGCGGCAGCTCTGGTGCAGGTGAATATTTATTTACAACGGTGGGCATAAAACAGCACTGGTGGAAAAACAAGAAACCGGAAAACTGGGTAAGCTAATAACACAAACCAGAAACGAGGATGCAGGGAGGTCCGGGGAAATACACACAGAGAACACAGGGAGATTACACACAGGTGGGGAACACAGGTGACACTGATAAACATGACGAGACAGGGCAGGAGTGAACACAACATTACGCATACTGACGAGGGACTGTCAAAGTAAAACAGGAAGTACACAGAGGTTCAGACAGGAGGAGAGAAAGCACGGGGAGAACACAGACATAACAGGCTGGGGGAAACATGGAATAAACACAAAGAGAGACGAGAGCTCATAAATACACAGAGGGGCACAAGGGGGTAAGAGTCACAAAGGGAAAAAACACTTAGGGAACACCACAATAGGACACCTGAGAAAACCTGGCCTAAATAAGGAGCGAAAATACAAGGAACCAAGAATACTGGGCCAGCATGGCCCAGGACCATGACAGAACTGAATCCTGTTTAGAAGATACAATGCCGGTTTTTCAAAGCTGTGAATAAATCTTAGAGGGAAAATTAGTGAGGGTTGAAGGAGTAGAACAGGTTTGATTTTTTTGATTTCTAGAAGTAGTGGTTATAATGTAGGCGTACACATACAGATATTACATAGGTTTATCTTTAGGATAAAGGGGGAGCTTGTAAATAGAAATGATTTTTATACATATTGCATTTTGTGCTTTTAAAGGAGTTGTGGCTCAAATTTGTCTCTGGAGGGTCACGAGCCTTTGGCTAGCGCTATGATTAGCCAATCTACTGTGAGGATAATATGAGTTCATGAAGGATTGCACCCGCTTACAGACACAGAGTTAAGAAACACACATGACAGTATTGATTCCAGGCAAAAGGCCTCAAATTCATTTAGCTTTTTGACTGAACTTAAAGAAGGACCAAAGAGGAAGGAAAGCATATATTTTGGTTAAGTCTGATAAACTAGAATTAGAAGGTATGGCTACATCAAAAGGAGCAAAATGAAATAAAAAGGCTATACCAAAATGGGTTATAACATAGGAAATGTGAGGTTTTAAAATGAAGTTAACACATAGGAATTGTTTCAAGGCAGCATTTAGTTATGATGAAATGTATACAGGAGTAATTGCTTATATGCTTAAACTTAATTGATTAGAATGGGTGTTTTCTTTTGGATCTTTTAGAGTGGAGGAACTTGCAGCAGCGACAATTTGTGCACAGGATGTTGATGATCAGATAAGGGAAAAATAGAGCGAGCAACCGGACGTGAAAGCAGGGCTTAAAGAGTTTTAAAGGGATGAGTAACGTTGAAGAGTATACATAAATACAAGTCAATAAGTTAAGAAGATAATTAGGATCAGGCTTTTGATTAAAGAGTCCCAGATAGGATAAGTTAGGGAGGTGCAGGAAAAGGTGTTTTGTTTCCTTTACAGAAGATCTCGGCGACCACAGGAGGGGCGAGGATCCTGGAGATCTCGAGGTCCGAGACCACCAGAGAGGGTCTGAGCGAGGACACAATGTATTGCGACCTCTGGTGTTCCAGAGGTCGAGAGAGGGAGTGTGGAGCAGGGAAATTATTTTACTGCTGTTGTTAAATAATTGTCATCAGTACCATTGCATTAATAATATAATCTGGAGTTTATATTGCATTCAGATGTTGAAACAGTGTGTGTCTTTCAGAAAGACTAAGTTGCAGGCTGACAGGAAGTTGCAGGTTTGCAGAGTGTGCCTTTTGCAGAACTGAAACACAAAGAGCATGTGAGGTCAACACATACACACACATTAGTTAGATTTATTTAGAGGAGAGAACGGAAAGTACCAAGCCATGAAAATAGAAGATGATCTTCTGGGTTAAAAGTCATGATGATGTTGATCTGATCTATGTATAAAATGTACCGGTGACGCATGAAGGGGCGTCAGTAAACAAACCCTGATGCTATAAAATATCTGTTCATGCTTTGATTAAGTCGAGGACTACTGGCTGTCTGCGTACAGAGTGTCTTCCCACGCGTGTATTCATTAAAATCATTGTTGGACCAAAGACCTTCTGGACCAAGGCTGGTTTGTACTCTCCCTCCTCAATTTTGAACCTTAACAACAGACAGACTTAGAACATCTGGAACATCTGCACTTTGACCCAAACTGTTATAGCAGGATATTTTCTGCATATTTCTTATGTTGGACCTGTTTGAACTGTAAACGACCTGTAATCATCTGTAAATGGTGTGAGACACACTGAGGCCACCTACAGGGCAGCTGGGGAACAGCAGGGATCTGAAATCATACGAGACGTTAGTGAGAAGTTAGAACAAACGGACTTAAGATGGCTCGAAGTGATCAAAGTTGGTCTAAAACAGAAGATAAATCCAAAGCAGCATCAGATGAATGTTACCATTTCCAGTTACGGTGCCCTTCATCTAATATGGAAATGTGTTGTTTTTTTTAGCCGTGTTGTTGTTCTTCCTATTGTGTTTAGGCCAGAGATGCTCTTCAAACAGCTGACAGACATGACCACATTACAAGAACATGGTGTGAGTCCGATTTGATATTCCAGTCAACGCTGAGAGACCTTAACCAGGAAGTCAGAGGTCAGCTGATGCTGCGAGCAGGAAGTGAACCAAGGGAAAGGTCCACTCTACTCAATCTCAAAGAAAATATGCTGGTGTTTGTTGATGTTGATGGTACAATAAAAATATATAATATAATAAATAATAAAATATCATGTGATGATGAGATGTGTTGTTGGTGTTTGTATTTTCTGTAAATGTCTTTTTTAATGTAAATGCTTTGTTCCAGACGGACAGGGAATCAGTTGCTGTACGATGACATCATCTTGATGTTGACGAGGAGGGCGAGAAAAACTAGTTTTGTCCTGCAGATGGCGATCTTGCACCGTGTTCAGAGAGCCGACACTTTGATGGTGCTGCTCTACTCAGCTTACTTTAGCCTGGGTTGGACTCTATATGAGCAGCTTCCACTCTGGTTTCACTCTTAAACACACTTGTTTGATTTCACTTGTAAAAGTTGAAGAATAAATATTTTATTACAAAATTATTTGTTGATGCATTTTTTTAGGGTCAAATATCTTGTTTGATTTGAGGAATGAACTGTTAGGGTGGAAAAAGTGAATCAGGTTAAAATAGTGGTGCTTTATATCAGTGAAGATGTATAATGTAATTTAAAATGTTGATGATGGGTTGTAGTGGGCTTGTACTTACAAAACTGCCTCATTTTATTGGAACGATCCACAGTTGCATCCACTCACGGATGACATCTGACATCATTTGACATCTGGTCTGAACACGTTTGTACACAAGATGCCTCAGTTCTGGATGTTCCCACAGACTCCTCTGTGCACCTAAAGAAAAGGTCAAGGGTCAGCAGCACATGTAGTTGGGACAATTCTTCAGTCGCACAAACTACACAATCATTTTCCTCCAATGACGACTTTTCACTTGCAGAAATGGTCCTGTGTGATTTCCAGGCTGTGATATAAAAACTAGTTCCTAATGGCAGCGACTCACTCAGTAAACATGTGTTTCCTTCACCAACCTCACACACAGATCCAATAAGATCAGGAAGTGGGCAGTATAGTACAATATGTGTTATTCTGTGCTGCACTGCCCAAACTAAAGATCTGCTGAAGTGTTGGAAATGATCCAGATGTTTATTTTGGACGATACAGCAGAAGATCAGACATGAAAGTGGAGATAACACAGAAGACCTGCAGCAAAGGTCAGAGGTCAGACTGGGCCCTGGATTCAACAATGAGCCAATGATCATCAAGCAGTGACTAAAGCAGAGCCCTGACGTTCTGACATTCATCACACAGTCAGAACAAATGTCTGCTGATGACTTCATCTCATGAAACGACTGATAGATGTCAGTTCATTGATCAGCTGAGCTGCTGATCTTCATCGTCACAGAAACATTCAGCTTGTTTCAATCAGTAAATAACTCCCACTACTCCCAGTTTGAACTGTTCCCACTCAAAATGCTGTGAGAACAATGATCATTGTAGAACTTCACAAACATCACGTGTTGTTTTCCACATGTAAGATCAGCAAACACACAGAAACTTCCTGTTGCCACACACGGCCTCTAAAATCTCTTCCACGCTTTCTGTCTGAAGTCCACTCTCTGTGTCGGATCCACAGGAAACAACAAGATCTTATTAACATGGTTTTCAATGTGTCTCCTTCCAAAAAGTCCAACCAATGAACAAATGTGTGTATTTGTGGAGGCCGAACAAAAGCATGACACATTCCTCTGTTTCTATAAACTGGAGTCAAACACAAACATGAAGAGTTTCACTGACAGACTCCAAAATGCCCCCACAGTGGATCAAAGGGAAATCCTACAGTGTGGCCAGAGACTCTTAATGGCTCCAACATCAACACATCCACAATGTTGGATCCAGTTCTGCCTCACAGAGTTACTAAGACACACCCTCTGCCAGCATCACAACAGCTCCACCTGCTTCACCTGCCTCCTCAGCATCTGTACACCTGAAGAGAAAAGAAAGGCTCCAACAGCTCAAATCTACAAAGGATTCATGAAGTTTCATCCAACAATAACATGTTTGCCTTCCACAGTGTGCTGTTAGACACCACTGTACCTCTGCCATTTCAAAAAGAGCAGCTTGGGAACATTTTGGCTCCAAACACTTTGTGTTTAAGTTCTTTGTTTTCTTTGTGAAGCCGACAACATCTGGAGCTTTGTGACTCATAGAAACATCATTTTGTTCTTTAGATGACAGCAGATTGGGACTGAATAATCAATCACTATCAAACCAATAAAGACAAACATGCTGATTTTACAGGAACTTTGTTGGAGAAGCTGCAAAGACATGAAACTGGTGGAGATCCCAAACCAGTTGATAGTGCTGGTTATTCCAAATAAAGCTGTTTCCCTTTGAGATGAAATGACTTTGTGTCCTGATATATAATAAAGATGTTGTTGTTTTTGAGCCCCTGTATTAAAAGTAGTTTAAAGTCAGCTTGAGTTTGATGTCTTTATGTCAAAGCTGCTCATGATGTTGAGCTGCTGATGGAATAAAAACAATATAAAAGCATGTAGTCCAGACTTAAATGTAGCCTGTTGTTAGCTGAGGTCCACACACAGTGTTTGACAGTGTAAAGTGTGTGAAAGGGCTGCTGGTGGAGCTCACTAGGATGAGCAGGTGACCACGAGGTGGAGAGCAGCTGGCCTGGCTTTGACCCGGGCCACGCCCCCTTTCTCTCTGCTTTGCTGTCACTTATCTTCACTGCTCTGTCCAATAAAGCTGAAAAAGGCCCCGAATCAAAGAAATCTGCTGCAGCCTCTGAAACGTCTTCTGTTTCCTTCCCGACGGCTTTTTCACCGTCAGCCCATCAGACAGTCCAGCAGCATTTATGATGATGTCATGATGTTGAAGAGGCTGCTACGGTGGCCTCCCATGACCCCCAGCCTCATCACAGCTGAGATGCAGACATTTGAAAACATTCAGCAGACAACTGAATAACAGTCCAACACAACAGTCTGTGTGCAGACACACACTGACCTTTCATATAGTCAAACACAGCTGGTTGAGTCATTTCTCTGTGAGTCTAAAGTGAATCCAGTATTTGAAAGTCCACTTCCTGTATTTGTTGTTGAAGACTTCTTCAGCTTCTTCTCAAGGACATCAGCTGCTTGTTTGGCAGCAGAGGCAGTTAAGAAGCTTCCTGAAAAACACTGAACAGTGAGTTCACTGTGGCATATGACAGATTCAGCTTTCTGTGTGCAAATGTGTCTGTGTCGACCTTTCAAATGCTGTTGAATCCAAAACATCAGCGGCTCCTCGGCTGCTCACTTCATGCACTTCTGTCTGTGTGACAGTCCAATGACATCACAGCTGTTTCCAGCCCCAGTGTCTCAGGACTGGACACCTTTAAACATGTCGAGGATCAAACAGCGTCCAGCTAAACACACATGAAACTATCAGAGCTGACAATCATTCCAATAACATCTAATGGTTCATGTATGTAGACACAGGACTACAAGGAAATGGCTCTCAGCATCTGGCTGTGGGAACACATGAGTCCCTGTTTGTGTTCAGATTGTGTGCATGTTTTAGACGTGTGTCACATGTAGAAACACAACAATCCCACAATGACACACAGATGTGTTTGACACAGCTGTGCAGCTGTAAGTTGTTTCTAATGATTCATTGAAGCTCTTCTAACATTCTGGAGACGATCAGTACATGAATCTGTTCAACACGACAACAATTTGACTTCAGTGTGAACGTTTGCATTAAATAACCTTCTTCATCCAGCTGACAGCATCTTCATCCTATGATGTGAACAGTTCCTGCTGTTGATGACAAACCTCTGACAGGATCTGCTTGAGGAGCTTTTTCATGTGCAGCTCTCTGAGCTCAGGGCTGAGCTGCTGTTTCATCTTTAAGAGCTGCTGCCTCCTCGCCGGACTTGTTCTCCTCTTCTTCTCCTAATGACACCATTTCTGCTTCATATTAAATTCAATAAAGATGCTGACATGTATCTGTAGCAACAACATCATTGAATCTAGAACAACTGGAGCCAAACCAGTGGCTCTGCTGGGATCACTGGTGAGCCAACACTTCCTTGTTGATGCAGATTTCAGGGCTTCCTTTTGCTCCTCCGTTATAACTGTTCTCTCTTCTCAACACATGATGACACAAAGGAATCAGCAGTGACAAAGATGATGCTGAAGAGAAGCACACACTTCACACATATAACAGACCAGTGCAGTTACACACACCTCTGCTCGACATCAGGCCTCAAACAAAGACACAAAACACTAACTTGACTCTAAACAGAAGAAATGAGCAGCTGTTTCTGTTCTGTGCTTATTTATATTTGACACACATGCTTCTCTTTGTGCAAACACACATCGCACTATAAGGGTAACCTCGCACACAATGATTGGACAGCACAGTGATGATGCTGGGAGATCCTATACGCAGCAACACAGAAAGACTGAGAACTTTAAACAATGATGGAAAGTGTTATAAATGACTTGTTGGCCTCTGATCTGTCACAAACAGCTGAAACGTGTCTCTCATGAGTCACATGAAGGTTTTTGACAGAAAGGACAAAAAGTAGCTGCAGTCAGTTTGTGTCATTTTTATATTTATTCATCTGGGAGAAAAATCTGAGGGACATTAAAATGTGTTTTCAACAGAGACAAGAACATGAATATAACAGAACAGGTAAATGAACATGTTTCAAGTAAACAGCTGGACTGATCAGGTCCAAACACAGAGTGATAAACTTGTCAAACAGCTGTCATATCTTTATATAGAAGCTCTTTATAAATGCTGCTCACTGCAGTCTGTTTACTAATAATGTCAAAGTGTTAGAAACACAGAAACATCAGAATGGTCTTTGTTCACAGAAACCTGTCTGGGATCCTTTGTTGTTCTTTTGATGCAGAGTTACATTATAAATATAAAGAGTTATTTCAGAGTCTCATCAGTTTTCCTGCATGTCTTTATTTAACACATCAGCAGGGCTGAAGCTCTCATGTTAAACACACACTGATCTATGGACACGTTCATGTGTTTCTAACAGAACCAGGCTGTTATCAGCCTGCACTAACATTATGTCACACACACTGAATGTAACAGTGACAGTTTACATCATCACACAATCAGCTGTGATTGTTTCACTGTCATCAAACGAGTCAACAGGAAGTAGAATCAATAGAAACCAATCATTTACTGACAGCATGTCTGATGGAAATAAGTGCAGATTATGTATGAAGTCTAACTGCACACAGTAACTGTGTTACAATAAGGACTTAACAGCGCCCTCTGCTGGAGTGTTTCAGTACTGCGTTAACTAGAATACACCACCTCCTCCTCACACCACCTGCTACAGCTCTACTCTTCTATGACTACAGTCATCCACAGCACTGATGTGAGGTCACATGGTTCATATGTAAGGAGCACAGCTGACCTCAGGTCAGTTTAATGACTGTGAGCAGCAGCTGTGTTATTGTCACTGTGACAGGGAGACACTCTCAGACACAGCGCTCATGTCAGCTTGTTCTCATGCAGGAGGATCAGGAGCTCCATGTTTGTCTTTCTGTTTGAATCATGATGTGTTTGTGCCATCAGAGTCTGTCATGAGTACTCAGGGTTTCACAGCAGCTCTTCTGGATGCTGACGAGGACTCCAACCTCATGTTTCACCTCTCTGAGCTTCTGATGTCTGTGAACACTCGTGTTTCTTCTCTGGGCTCATCTGGACAAAAACACCTTTCTGTGTTTGGCTGCAGCCTCATTCTGACTGACAGGAAGTGTGTTATCCATGAGCTGCACTTCTGTGAGGAAGTTTCCTGCTGTGTTTCCTGTCTGTGGACAAACACGAGTGTTCCAGCTGAGGACTTGGTTCCTTCCACCTGTCCATACAGGACATCACGCTGTCTGCAGCTCTGTAAATGCAGCTCCAGGTCCTTCCACGTGCTGCTCTGTATTTGTGCAGTTTGTAGTGTGTCCTGGGAAACGTAGCACACATGGTGTTCTTCTGCTGTTTCCTCCTTTCACTGAGTGTGAAACACTGACGCTGTGCTGTTGTTCACAGAGGGGAGCTGATTCTAGCTGCAGCTGGACTCTGTCATCTAACTGAATGTGTTGGTGCTGATCACGGGGCTCTGAGGGGGGAGCAGCAGGAGGACTCTGGATGCTGACGTCAGTGTATCTGTGGAAGCTCCCACAGCGTGTCTGTCATTCAATATTGTGCTGTATATTGTATCTATGCAAAGATGAACAGACTGTGTGTTCACTGGTCTCTGTGCTGCAGCTCTGATGTCATCATCACTCCCTCCTCCACCCTCAGCAGTCCCAGCATGCTGCTGTGGTGCACCCCACCCTCACTCTACACCTGAGCCACAGACCACACCCTCCACCTCAATATACACCACAGTTTTCTCTGCTGTGGAAATGAGATCAGGAGGAAATCATCATTATTATTATTTAATAAACGCTCACATTAATGTGGGCTTATTTGTTTCATATTAGAAACATTAGTTGAGTGTTTTTAGTATAAAATGGTCAAAGTCCCTCTTTTTGCTCCTCCCCTCACCTGTGGATGGACGCTGCTGTTACCGTGGTGACAGCTTGGATGTGTTTCAGTCCTGCCTGGTTATCACTGCAGGAATCTTTCACATTTATTACAGGTAATAACTCTGATTTTTCTGTGTATTATGAACCAAATGTATCCTGATACACACAGAGATGGATGAGCAGAGGTTTTTTTTGCAGTTTATGTAGTTACTATGGACTTAATGCATACATATTATTAAAATTAGGGCTATAACAGTTGTATTGATGTATAGCAACTTGAAATGCTCCCACAAATGGCTCCACAGCATGTAAAAATATAACAAAAGCTCTGGCGGACTTGGTTCTGTGGTCAGTCTTAAAGGGTGAAGTTAAACTCTGTAATCTTCACTGTGTCACAGAGTTCAGTGAGTCCCGTTATTCACAGTATCAATCAGATCATCAGAGAACAGCTGATCAGCAATCAGTGGTGCCAACAGCGCCTCCTGTGGTGAGAGGATGCAATAATGCAATGTAGCATTTTTCCACTCAACACTTGCAGTCATGGAAACTGTCTGTTGGATCTGTGTGACGTTGCTTTCTTGGTTAGAGTTCCTCACAAATGTCCAGATGATTCTTCTAATGAGGCGTCGACCATGTTTGCAGCTCTTTGGAAGAAAACGTCGCCCTTTGCCATCCTTACTTTTCTTTGACTTCTTCAAATGCAGCTGAACTCCAGCTGGTATTTTCTTGGACTTTGCAGCTGTTTCTGGTCATCAGTTCATTCCTGCAAACCTCTGAAGCTGAACAACAATGATGCTGCATTGCTGGCTGATCCCAAAAGGTTGATTCTGTTCATCTGGACGTTTTCAGAAACGTTTGCTCACTGATCAGGTGACTTCTTCAGTCTCAGCTGACTGCAGCTTTACAAGCTTACAAACAGCACATTTGCACAATGACTGAAAGCAGCAGCACCTGATATATATGATACTAATATAATACATATACATATATAATCCATACTAATGATGAAGGAACTGAGCTCACAGTCCATTGTTCATTCAGTGAACTACTCAGTTTATTTTGGGCCTCAGAAATGCTCACTCTGTTTGTACATCACTGTCAGCAATAGACTCATTCTGCTGTGTGGACAGGAACACATGTGACATCACTTCCTGTTTGTTTGTGACTGAAGAAGTTTACAAGGAATCATTTAGAAGAGTTTCAAACATCAACTGATTGAATCCATGAATCTGAAAACGTGTTTGTGAGTGAAAGAGACAGACATGTACAGACTGAACTATCTGTTCAACAGTCAGAGTGTTTCTGTAACAGGAGACACTCTTTACACTCCACTCAGCACAGGGACACTGAGGCACCAGGAGACCAGAACCTAAACCCAGGATAAAGAGTTTGAGTGAATGTGGTGTTGAAGGTGTGGAGGTGGATCAGAGTGTCAGAGGAGACTCTGTAGAAGGACAGAGTGCCAGCAGGACAGTCCACATACACTGCTGCTCTGTTAGAGACAGAGGAGGAGGAGGAGGAGGAGATGGATGTGTAGCTGTTATTGTGACAGACAGAATCAGGACCATCATCAGTGCAGATCAGACTCCAGGACTGATCATTGAATCCAAACACACAGTCAGCACTGTCTCCTTTCCTTCTGATGCTTCTGTAACTCACTGATATAAAAACTCTTCCTCTCCACTCGACCTCCCAGTAACAGCGACCAGTCAGACCATTTCTACACAGCAGCTGATAAAAATCAAATCTGTCTGGATGATCAGGATATGACTGAACCTCCTCCACACGTGTCACCTTCCTGTTGTTGTCAGACAGTTGGAGCCATTTGTTCACTGTGTTTGTGTCGATTGTGAGTTGACAGGAATCTGATGGAGAGAACAAACACAATCCAGCTGCAGTTATTGATCCATCATCTGTTCATTGATTGACACTTTGATGATGACTCCTGACATGATGAAGATGGTTGAATGTGTGCTGCTTTGTTTTCATGAATCCCATTAAAAACACACTTACACTTCCTCAGACCTGGTCTCAACCATCGGACTCCAGCAGGCTCCACCCTGAAAGGAGGAGGGGGGTCAGAGCAGCACAGTCAGCATGCACACATGGACATTACATGGCTCTCACACACACACTGTTACACACTGAGCTCAAAGCTCGGCTCCACTGTTTTATTCAAAGAAATCTACATTTATTTATCAGCACATTTAAAAACAGCTTGAGCCAAAGTGCTGCACAGAGTAGAGAGAAAATAGGAAACATACACAGTAATGACTATAAAGACTGGTCAGGATTGAAAGCTACAGAGTACAAATGTGTTTCCAACCGGCTTTTAAAAATGTCCAGTGTTGGTGACGACCTGATGTGAAGGGCGACTGTTCCAGAGTTTGGCTGCAGCCATCGATAAAGCTCACCTCTGTTTTTACGTCTAGTTCTGGTCAGAAGCTGCTTATCTGCAGACCTGAGGGCTCCACTTGGATTCTTTTGTTAAAGAGAGATAAGATGGAGCCAATCCATTCACAGATTTAAAGACAACCAGATCTGGAAGTGGATTCTACCACGTACTGGTAACCAGTGGAAAAAGCTGGTGATGGGTCGTCTAGCACAGACCCACCGCTGGAACCAGACAATTGATGAGGGAGAGAACTGTGACAGCGCCGTTCCTTCACTTGACCTCAGTCGCTCTCGTCTGCTCCCTCGTAACACTGCTCTTTATTGAGCTTACATGAATATGCACAAGTTCATTATGACGTCTTACACAGGTATGAACAAAGAGTACCAGTCTGTGCATAGTGTGTGTGTGTGTGTGTGTGTGTGTGCGTGTGTGTGTGTGTCTGTGTGTGTGTGTGTTCCAGATGTGACCCTGTGACCCCAAAGCTGGTGCTAAGAGTCCAGCGGTCCCCCTAACAAAGGGCTCTTATACTTAACCAGACACAGAGTAGGTGTCCTCCTACACCAGGGGTCTCAAACTCGCGGCCCGCGGGCCAATTGCGGCCCGCAGGACGATAGTTTTTGGCCCCACCTTAATATGAAAATGTAATGTTAGTTTGATAATGTATGACACTTTACAGTGTTGTGGGCGGAGCTGAATTAACCCACCAATCAGGGTGGGATATGGATCTCAGGGGACACCAGCCGGGCTTGATGCAAGCAGGGAAACATTTCTCAATGAGTCAAAGTTCCAGCAGCGTTGCCCTGGAGTGTTTCTTTCTTTCCTGTGCCTGGCTGGCTTCCTCCTTTCTATTGGGCAAACGCCGACATTCGTCCCAGCGTGCTGCGTTCACAACACTTCAAAAAAAGTTGTTTTTTTAAGTTGCTGCCCAGCGGGACATTATACGTATATAGATTTATACACACGTCAGTGGGATTTAAAGTTATTTTTCCACAGAGAGAGATCTCATATTAACTCTCACAGTGATGCGTAGGCGGCGGGATAAAAGAAAAGTCATGAACTCAATGCAGCCCAATTTAGTCTGCAGTCACATAGCGACACCTGTTCATCGGCAACAACAGTCCCCGGTAACCCGGACTAATTATAGGGTCGCACCGTAATTTGTGGCTCCATGTTTTTATTTGCATCACTGCGTTTGCATTGCAGCAAACATGAACATTACATATATTTCAATATAATGTAAAAGCAGTCAAAACAACTAACATCAGAAACAGCTGATGTTATTTGTTATATGTCACGGTGTCATTCCCGCTTCTTTCTCCTGTAACAACAGCCCGGCGCCGTGAGCAGTCGCCTTTTTTGCGCTCGCTATCCCTGCACTTTCTACCATCTGCAAACGCCACGGTGTTCGTGTCGTCATGAAAGACATGAACATCGAGCGTAAAAACAAAGGAGACTGCTACCGGCTTTTTATCTGCCGATCGCCGTGCTACGGTTGCAAGAAAAAGAAGCAGAAATGACGTTCTCTACGCGTTGAGACGTTCCCCGTCCGTCGGCTAAACGCTTGATTGAACCTTCAATGCGACAGTGACACCAAGTAGAATTATAAATGTCACATAGCCCCAAACATGTCTTTTTCAAAGCCTGCGGTGAAGAGAAAGGTTGGTGATGAGCACCGACAATTTCAGGAAAAGTGGGAAATGCAATATTTCTTTGTTGAGCACAGGGGCACCCCGACCTGTCTTATTTGCACAGAGAAAGTTGCGCTGCACAAGGAATACAATTTGAAACGTCATTACACAACTAGACATGCTGAGCTGGATGCAAAATACCAGGGAGACGAGAGAGCGAACCGGGTTGCCAGTCTTAAAACAGATCTACTGAGGCAGCAAGATTTCTCCAAGAAAGCAACCAAAGAGAATAATGCAGCAGTCGGAGCCACGTGGTTAGTGAGATGATTGCTAAAGCAGGGAAGCCATTCACAGAAGGTGCATTTGTCTAAAAGTGCATATTGCAGGCTGCAAATATAGTCTGTCCGGGAAAGAAAGGTCAGTTTAGCAACATCAGCCTTTCTGCCAACACCGCAGCAGATCGCATTTCTGACCTGTCAAGTGACATTTATGACCAACTGTGTGAGAAAGCCAAATGTTTCAGTGTATACTCAGTCGCTCTTGATGAGACCACAGACATCACCGACACTGCCCAGCTCCCAATGTATGTCCGTGGTGTTGATGACAGTTTTGAAGTGATGGAGGAGCTGCTCACAGTAATTCCAATGCATGGCCAGACCACCGCTCAGCAGATATTTACAAGCTGTGTGATGCCATTGAGAATGTTGGTTTGCCATGGAAGAGGTTTGTTGGAATAACAACAGATGGAGCGCCATCAATGACAGGGAGGAAACATGGACTGGTGGCACAAAACAAACTGGAAGAGGAAGGCGTGGAGGAGGCCATTGCTCTGCACTGCATCATCCATCAGCAGGTCCTTTGCAGCAAATGCCTGAAGTTTGACAATGTGATGTCTATTGTTGTGAAATGCATCAACCAAATCAGATCCAGGGGCTTAAAGCACCGAAGGTTCTGAGCTTTTTTAGAGGAAATGGAGTCAGAATATGGGGATGTGCTCGACTTCACTGAGGTACGTTGGCTCAGCAGGGGAAATGTATTAAAGAGACTTTTTGAGTTGAGAGCAGAAGTGAAGCCTTCATGGAGAAGGATGGAGTTAGTGTTCCTGTGCTAACTGATCCCAAATGGCTCATGGACTCAGCTTTTCTTGTTGATATGACACATGAGCTTAATGTACTGAACAAGACGTTACAAGGCCTGGGGCAACTTGTCAGTGCTGCCTATGACAACGTGAGAGCATTCTCCACAAAACTGGCGCTCTGGAAAGCTCATCTCTCTCAGACAAACCTTTGCCATTTCCCAGCATGCAAGGCACTCGTGGATGCAGGCACACCATTCAGTGCTGACGAGTATGTTGATGTCATTTTGAGGCTACAGGAGGAATTTGATCACAGATTTGCTGACTTCAAGACACACAGAGCCACCTTTCACATTTTTGCGGACCCCTTCTCCTTTGATGTGCAAGATGCCCCTTCTGTGCTTCAAATGGAGCTCATTGAGCTGCAGTGCAACTCTGAACTCAAAGCAAAGTTCAGGGAGGTGAGTGGAAAAGCAGACAAGCTTGGACAATTTTTGAGAGACTTGAGCCCTAGTTTCCCTCGGCTTTCCCGAATGTTCAAGCGGACCATGTGCCTTTTTGGTAGCACATACTTGTGCCAAAAGCTCTTCTCCACTTTGAACTTCAATAAGTCCAAGTACAGGTCCAGACTTACGGATGATCATCTTCAAGACATACTGAGGGTCGCAACTGCTTCCTCCCTCAGGCCAAATCTGGCTCGGCTATGCGAGAGGAAACGCTGCCAGGTCTCTAGCAGCAAGGAGTAGGCAAGAGAAGCCATGTTCAGAAGAACAGTTCATTTTCTACAGTGTTCCATTCATGTTCAGAAGAAGGTTATAGAACTGTTAATACAGACATTTCAATCTAAACACAGCAGATATAGAAGACTGAAAGAAACACACAAGTTCACTGACTAAAAATATCTTATTATTATTTTATTTATGTATTACAGATTGATTTTTTTTCTTATTAATTCTTAATTTGTTTATTTATTTTTCATATTTTGTGTTAAAAAATAAAAATAAAGAGATTTGAGAAGATTGGAATTTTTTAACCATGCCTTTCTTGTAGAAAACCTAATGCGGCCCAGCCTCACCCAGACTCTGCCTGCAGCGGCCCCCAGCTAAATTGAGTTTGAGACCCCTGTTCTACACCATAAATCAGTAAGAGAGGGTACGACCTCTCTCATGGCCCCAAGTGGTGTGTGCATGCCAGAGCACTCTGGAAAGCACACAGAGTCTTTACAGACTACTCAGGATCAAACCTCTATCATCATGCAATCGATTATACAACTCTAAGCATATATGAGTAAATATTTCTAAGCATAAATGACAATCAACAATATAAACCTTACAGCTGGTTTTAATAACAGAATTCATTTGTTTCTCAAATGAGAAAGAGCTATCGAGAAACACTCCTAAATCTTTAGTTCTTAACTTTTCCAGTGGGCCAAGGTCAACATTATTAGATAATGCTAATTCTTTTCCCTTACATTATAACAATGTGAGGAGTTAATGCTAAGTATACTGCCATTAGCGGCTAATTCTAATTAGGGGTGAATAATTATTAGTAGCTAATGCTAATATCGTTTTCTCTTCCCTTTTAACAATGTGAACAGCTAGTGCTAGGTAGGCTGATGCTAGCAGCTAATGCTAATTTGACGTGAATTAGCATTATATTAGTGAGGAGTTAATGCTAAGTAGGCTGCCATTAGTGGCTAATGCTAATTTTAGATGAAAAAGCATTAGCAGCTAATGCTCATATTGTTTTCCTTTGCTTTGTAAGAACGACAGCAGCTAATGATACGAAGTCTACCATTATTAACAATTGTTAATTTGATGTAAATTAGCATTATCTGATAATGGTAACCCTTTTCCCCTGCATTATAACTATGTCAGGAGTTAATGCTAACTAGGCTTCCATTAGGGGCTAACTAATTAGGTGAATAATTATTAGCAGCTAATGCTAATATTGTTTTCCCTTCCCTTTTAACAATGTGAGCAGCTAATTCTAATTTGATGTGAATTAGCATTATATTAGTGAGCAGTTAATACTAAGTAGGCTGCCATTATTAACTAATGCTACTTTGACGTGAATTAGCATTATGTGCTAATACTAATACTGTTTTCCCTTACTTTTTAACAATGTGAGCGGCTAATTCTAAGTACGCTCTTGTAAATAGCTAATTCTAATTTAGTGTGAATTAGCATTATTCAATAATGCTAACACTGTTTTCTCTTACTTATTAAAAATGATAGTAGCTAATACTAATACTCTTTTCCGTTGGGTAACAACGATGTGAGGAGTTAATGCTAAGTAGGCTGCTTTTAGAGGCTTATTCTAATTAGGGCTGAATAATTATTAGTAGCTAATGCTAATACCGTTTTCTCTTTCCTTATAACAATATGAGCAGCTAATGCTAATTTGATGTGAATTAGCATTATATTAGTGAGGAGTTAATGCTAAGTAGGCTACCATTAGCAGCTAAAGCTAATTTGAGGTGAATAAGCATTAGTAGCTAACGCTAATACCCTTTTCTCTTGTGTTATAATGATGTGAGACGTTAATGCTAAATAGGCTTCCATGAGTGACTCCTTTCCCTTGCATTATAAAGATGTGAACAGTTTATGCTAAGTAAGCTGCCATTAGCAGCTAATGCTAATACTGTTTTCCCTTTCTTTAAACAACTTGAGCAGCTATTGCTAAGTAGGCCACTTTTCTCTGCTAAAGATTTCTGTGACCATGATAGAAACTCTGATAAGCTAATGCTGCTAAGCTAATGCTGTTTATGGGCCCTGTTAGAATCAATATTTCATTCTCATTCTGTTGTTTGAGAACAATAACAGAAAAATGTGCACTTGAGAACAAATTTATTGTGAATTCAGCTGTGAATGTACAGTTTGTCATTATTTAAGCTTCCATTTCCAAATGTTAGCTGACACTTTATTAGGTACACTGGTATCTATATCAGGTACACCTGTGACCTAAATGTTCCTGCAAACAGACTCCTTGGGGACCCCTACATAAATATCCATGAACTATCCAGCTAGACTAGTGTGTCTGACCCTGAAAATATTCCTGCATGTGTGATTGTTCATGTCTCATCTGCAGGAAACAAACAGGAAGTGAGTGAAAGACACGGGAAATGTTTCCAGCTCTTCCTCCTCTATCAGATTTTCTCTCCATACCTGAGAGTGTCCAGTCTCCAGCCTGGATCCTTCAGTCCAGCCGACAGCAGCTTCATTCCTGAGGGACCTGGATGATTGTAGCTCAGGTCCAGCTCTCTCAGATGGGAGGGGTTGGAGCTCAGAGCTGAGGCCAGAGAAGTACAGCCTTCCTCTGTGATCAGACATCCTGACAGACTGCAAACACACAAAACAACAATCTATCTGTCAACAGTTGTTTTCTCTTTGTCACAATAACATCTATCCATTTACATCCATTCAATGTAACTTTATTTATAAGTGACAATACCCAACAGACAACAACAGTCATCTGAAGCTGTTTAACAGTGTAAGGTAACCGCCTCCACTGTGAGCAGCAATTGGTGATGGTGGGAAGAAGAACTCCCTTTGACACAAAGATCCTCCCAGTGAAAACAGGCTCCAGGAGGAGCATCTACCATGACTGGTTGCAGGGTGAGGGGAAAGAGAAGAGATGAGCTCAGAGAGACAAGAACAAAACAGAGAGACAAAAGTTAAGGACATGCAGTAGTGACATATAAAAGCATCAGGAGTGAAAAGTGGGGAGAAGAAAGCAGAGCATCATGGGAAGTCCACCAACAGCCTGAGCCTATAGCAGCATAACTAAGGGATGGTTCAGGGTCACCTGATCCAGCTCGAACTATAAGCTTTATCAAAAAGGAAAGTTTGAAGCTGATCTTCAAAGTAGAGAGGGCGTCTGTCTCCTGAACTCAAACTGGGAGCTGCTTCCACACCCAGTCCAACATAGCCAGGCTTTCTTTGCTGCTTTGACAAAACCTCAAATCCCAGTCAGAGATGATGAGCATCATCACAGTAATGATCATTTCTCTGTTAACCCAGGCTTTCTGCTTCAGGATCTGTGCACGCTCACAGAACAAGGAGACCTTTAAACATCATTTCACTAACTGGATGGACTGAGCTCAGCCTACAGATGAACTGGTGCCAGAGATCATAAAGAACATCAAACAGTCAAATTCAACACTTTTAATGGAAATATGAGATTAATGCTGCAGACAATCATGAAGCTGCTGAATTCATGAACATCAAGAATGCAGCGAGTGGTAAAATAAAGATTTGACCTCAGTGTGCTCAGTGTTCCTGTCTATTCCTAACATATTCCTAACATGATAGCTGCACTTTAGAGCTCTAAAACTGGAACTGACACATGTTTAAACTCTACATGTTACTCAGTACATTCAGTTCTGACACTCGCCCACAGTCCAACAAAGGAAACATGGAGATCACATCAGTTTGTCATCAAAGTCTAATTATTAGGGCAACTTAACCTGTTATTATCTCGTTAACTCATTAACTGATTAACGTCAGCAATTATTTTAATCACAGTTTTTAAAATCATGATTATTGTGAAAGTGCTCACTGGCTCTGAATATAAAAGCCATGGGTCACAGGAGGGATGTTGATCAGTGCTGGCTTGAAATGGGCGTCATTATGCGTCTCAGCCAATGGGAGCATTGAGGGTGGGCCTAATACTACTGCAGCGCTCACATGACCCAGGACAGAAAGAAAGGGGCGGGGACAGAAACATGGAGACAGGTACAGATCTTTGACATGTTCATTTTAAACTGTTCCAGGAGGCAGTGTTGATACAACTAAAGTTATCTGTTGTTGAAGAAGTCGGTCTGAGGAACATTCTTAGGATCAACAAATGACGGCATGTATGAGCCTCAAGACGCAGCATCACAAGAAGAACACATGAGCTGTAGAAAAAGGAGAGACTACGAAAGCCACGGCGTTACAACGTGAACATGCTTGATCAGAGTGTGATTGTGAACAGGAGGAAGACTCAGCTGAGAACAGTGTGGTGGATACAGAGCAGAGCCCACCATCAGTACAGAGGCCTGTCCATTAGAGTGCTGCTCCAACATGCAGCACATGTACTTGGCCACAGCTGCAACATCTGTACCTGTGAAAGCTTCTTCTCTGTTGCTGCTCATATTGTGCAGAAGAAGAGAGTTTCTTTATCATCAGAAAATGTCAATGAGCTTGTGAGTCTTAGCAGCTGGCTCGGTGCAGAGGAGGAAGAACATGTCAGTCAGAGGAAGATAAATGCAGTTCATGTTGTCAACTCAACCTGGACTGTTGAAAGAGTTTTTCTTTGTCTGGTTTCTGACTGAGATTCTCCAAAGGAAATCCAGCACAAACACACACTTCACACACTCAAAGTCCTGCACAGTAAATGAGCTGATGAGCGTTTGTGCTGCTGCCTGATAACAGAACAATAGTTCTGCTGCTTCCTGTTCTGCAAACACACATTTATAAATGTTCACTTGCTGTTGATCAAAGGTATGTTGGTGGCTCTGGACGCTGAGGGAACTTTGTAAAAAACTAGATCAAATGTTAACGTCCTGGCAGAGGCAAAGAACTTTGATTTGATATTTGATTAGATTCATGTTTCAGCTCAGACTGACAGAAATATTTGAACTGCTGCTGTGTTAAAGGGAACACTGCTGTTAGAAAGCACCTGATCTGTTTCTGCACACTGAATGTTGCACTTCTCATACTGCAGTACTATTACAATAAGTACACAATGCACTACTTTTGAACTCATGATTGAATGTTGCTGTAACAAAGCCATTAATGTGATTCAAAGTGTTCATGGTTTCCCAGCACAACAAATGATTGCACAAGTGTGACTGATCCACTTTCTAATGTGTGTGTAGCCCACACTGTGTGTCACTGTGTCACAGGTGAGTCTGTGTGTCCAGGTTCTATGAGGACAACAGGATATAGTGACTGAGTCCAGCAGCTTAAAGTCTGACTCCATCCTCCATTTAAATAACTCACAGCAACAACTGAATAGCTTTGCCTTTGTGTAGCTGACACTTCATTTTAATGTCCTTCTATTCTGGTTCATCTGGTCTCAGTTTCTATAAGCACACAGGTTTCATCAGGACTCTGTGACCTCAGTAATCTTTGCTGGGCCTTAATGCTCTGAACAATGCTGCACAGCACAAGACTAAATAGAAATGAATCAGTCTTTCATTCTCACTGCTGTTTGACTTCAGCTCTCAATGTCCCACCATAACCCATGGAAAGAATTACTGTCCATCCAGGCTGCTGAACATGAAGCTGATGAAGGTGGAGTATTGTGAGGGCTGATGGAGATGATGATGAGGAATCCAGGAGCAGTGGGTGGATGGCAGCATCAGCATGAAGGATCAGCGTGAGAACACATCATCATCCACAAAGGAAACCAGTCTGAGTGTCTGACGCTCTTGTTAGAAAGACGCAGTCCCAGCAGTTAGCTTGTCTGCTAGTTAGCTGAGAGCTAGCTCAGTTGTACATTGAATACCAAACTGTGTAAACCAGGGGTGTCAAACATATGGCCCGTGGGCCAAATCCAGCCCTTGACATAATTTCATATGTTAAATATTGATGAATTTTCAGGCTTGCTGATAATCAATGTGAGCACAGCTGAGATGTTATTCTGATGAGCAAACCATGTGGCCAAACACTTTAAGAGACAGACTGGGATCATACCATTATGTGAAAGAAGACGGAAATGTCCCATAGACAGCAAGGGTAGTGGTAGAGACCAGTACACAGAGAAATGGGAGCTGTACTGAAATGCAAGCGTGTCAGGAAAGAGTGAAAAGGCAAAATGAGCAGCATCTGGCTGCATTTCAGTGATATTGGAGACCACAAAGCTGAGTGCAACATTTATACAGGAGATATACAGGAGACGCTGAGAGTAGAACTGATAAAATTAGGAGCTGGCTAAAGTGAGACCCATTTTTATTTCCACCCATTTTCCACTGTGGAGGACAAAAGGTTTCAAACTGGTCCAGGTCTTAAACCTCACGTGTTCTTCCTAATAGCAGTAAATGGATAGAAATAAGGCTTTTATGAAAGCACTGAATAAAACTTGCTGCCTTTAAAAAGACTAAATGTACAGTTCAGTATTGAATACTACATAAAATAAACTATATATAAAGTGTGTCTGAATGGCAGAGATGCAGAACTATGTGCATGTAGCACAGAGCCACGGCTCAGTGTCTGAATGAGTCTCACAGACCTGAATGTGCTGTTGAAGCCATTTATAATTATAACGTAATTCTTTACTCGTTTGATCTGCTCCTTACCACAAGCCACCAGACGTAGAAGGTTTTGGACTTTTAACTATATTTTCTGAAGTTTTACAACTTTTCTTACTGTTAAAAACCTCGTTATGGCCATTCATGCTGTACAAAGTAATTAGACATGTGTGGTATCTACAGAAACGTCAGAATCTCAGCTAAAAGTTCACAAAACCATCTCAACAACCACCAAACAGCTGAAACAGCAGGTGAACAGATCACACAAAAAAGATGTAAACACAAATCCCCCTGATCATCTGTTTTTTAAACATGAAGCGTCGTTTTGGACGTTCATTTACTGCTGGTTCAGTGAATTTTGGTTGGACAGTGATGAAACCTGCAGCCTCAGAATCTGTGAGAAGTCTGCTTTCAGCATAAGAGTACGTTGCCCTTCAAAACACCTCCACTTCTCTTCTTATTAGAGGACTGCCTTATTATTAATCTGCTAATTCTGTCAGTTGATTAAAGAAAAATGCTTGATCTCACCTGAGAGTTTCCAGTGTACAGTGTGGACTCTTCAGTCCTTCAGACAGAAGCTTCACGCCTGAATCCTTCAGGTTGATGTTACTCAGGTCCAGCTGTCTCAGATTAGAGGTCTGAGAGCTGAGACCTGAGGCCAGAGCTTCACAGCTTCTCTCTGACAGGTCACAGTGACTCAGTCTGAAAAATAACAGATAAACAATTACAAAAATAAAACACTTATGTTGAAGTGTAATGAGATACTATTATATTTAGCAATATTTCATCTTGTTTTGTCAGGAAACTGAGCACTGATGCAGAGCAACATGTGGAGAGAATCAGAGGAGAAGAAGTGAAGAGAGAACAGCAGTAAAACAACACTGAATTGTTCAGTGTGCTTTTGATATCAACAGAATGTGTCAAATTTCTTTATTTTGTATTTGTTTTAGTAGAATTGATGATTATCACTTAGATAACAACCACAGGCCAGGTCTAAATTGCACTTTGGTGACAGTTACACCCAGAAATATTTCAGAAACGTGGACAATTTGTGCTCCATTGTATTCAGTATTGAACAAACTGAGTACCGATGACCACTTAATATTTTTGATATTTTATTTGAGTTGTTCCACCTGATCTGTGTTAACTAGAATAAACATTTAAAAGCTAAAGCTATGATCACATATGTACTTACAGAGCTTTGTTGGAGGCTTTGACCACTGGCAGCAGCCTCAGAAGAGCCTCCTCTGAAGCAGAGTATTTCTTCAGGTCAAACACATCCAGATCTTCTTCTGATGACAGTAAGATGAAGACCAGAGCTGACCACTGAGCAGGAGACAGTTCATCTGTGGAGAGACGTCCTGATCTCAGGGACTGTTGGATCTCCTCCACTAGAGAACGATCATTCAGTTCATTCAGACAGTGGAACAGATTGATGCTTTTCTCTGCAGACAGATTCTCACTGAGCTTCTTCTTGATGTACTGAACTGTTTTCTTATTGTACTGTGAGCTGCTTCCTGTCTGTGTCAGCAGACCTCGTAGGAGAGTCTGATTGGTCTGCAGTGAAAGACCCAGGAGGAAGCGGAGGAACAAGTCCAGGTGTCCATTTGGACTCTGTAAGGCCTTGTTCACAGCACTTTGGTAGAAGTGTTTCTTTGCAGATTCTCCTGTTTCAGACTTCTTGGATGTTGTTTGTTGTTGTTCCAGCAGATTGAGTCCAGAGTTGATGAAGGTCAGATGGACATGAAGAGCAGCCAGAAACTCCTGAACACTCAGATGGATGAAGCAGAACACCTTGTCCTGGTACAGTCCTCTCTCCTCTTTAAAGATCTGTGTGAACACTCCTGAGTACACTGAGGCTGCTCTGATATCGATGCCACACTCTGTCAGGTCTGATTCATAGAAGATCAGGTTTCCTTTCTGCAGCTGATCAAAAGCCAGTTTTCCCAGAGACTCCATCATCTTCCTGCTCTCAGGACTCCAGTGTGGATCTGTCTCAGCTCCTCCATCATACTTGACCTTCTTCACTTTGGCCTGAACCACCAGGAAGTGGATGTACATCTCAGTCAGGGTCTTGGGCAGCTGTCCTCCCTCTCTGGTTTCCAGCACATCCTCCAGAACTGTAGCAGTGATCCAGCAGAAGACTGGGATGTGGCACATGATGTGGAGGCTTCGTGATGTCTTGATGTGGGAGATGATCCTGCTGGCCTGCTTCTTATCTCTGAATCTCTTCCTGAAGTACTCCTCCTTCTGTGGGTCAGTGAACCCTCTGACCTCTGTCACCATGCCAACACAGACAGGAGGGATCTGATTGGCTGCTGCAGGTCGTGTGGTTATCCAGAGGCGAGCAGAGGGAAGCAGTTTCCCCCTGATGAGGTTTATCAGCAGCACATCCACTGAGGTGGACTTTCTAGGGTCAGTTAGGATTGTAGTTTTGTGGAAGTCCAGAGGAAGTCGACACTCATCCAGACCATCAAAGATGAACACAACCTGGAAGTCTTCAAAGCTGCAGATTCCTGCTTCTTTGGTTTCAGTAAAGAAGTGATGAACAAGTCCCACCAAGCTGAACTTTTCCTCTTTCAGCACATTCAGCTCTCTGAAAGTGAATGGAAATATGAACTGGATGTCCTGGTTGGCTTTGTCTTCAGCCCAGTCCAGGCTGTATTTCTGTGTTAAGACTGTTTTCCCAATGCCAGCCACTCCCTTTGTCAGCACTGTTCTGATTGGTTCGTCTCTTCCAGGTGAGGCTTTAAAGATGTCTTCTTGTCTGATGGTTGTTTCTGGTCTGTCTGGTTTCCTGGATGCTGTTTCAATCTGTCTGACCTCATGTTCATCATTGACCTCTGCAGTCCCTCCCTCTGTGATGTAGAGCTCTGTGTAGATCTGATTCAGGAGGGTTGGGTTTCCTGCTTTAGCGATGCCCTCAAACACACACTGGAACTTCTTCTTCAGGGTGGATTTAAGGTTACGATGACAAACTGGAGCTTGAAGTTCTGAATGAGAAGAAAAATAAACACTCAATTCCAAAAAGAACTAATCTTTAAAACATGTTGCTCCATCTTCCATCTCTGGAAAATGTTCATTTATCCAGCAGCTTAAATCTTTAGATAAATCCTCTTACGTCTCTGCAGACGGTCAGCCAGCTCCTCCTGCTTCATTCTCCTCAGGAAGTCCACTGTGATCTTCACAAATGCCTCTCTGCTGCTGCTCCTCTGACTCTCTAAGCATTCTGGGTAATCTGGACTCAGAACCTTCTGGATCTTCTTCAGCTCGTTCTTCACAAAAGTGATGATGTTGTCCTCCAGCAGCTGGAACAGAATATTTATGAATGAGCCAATCAGACTGAAATCATGGAGCCAAACATCAGATCCATGTTGGACACACTGACGATCCACTGGTCTACAAAGAGCAGCATGGAGATGACTGTGAACAGAACAGATGTAACAGTAGTTGTTGTACATGTACAGACCATAAATATGGAGTCCAGCTGTGTTTGATGCTGCTGGGCAGACTGACCACTGGGAACCTCTGAGCTCTGCTGCTCCACTCTGTGGAGGAACCATGAAGGATTAGATCAACACAGGATAAAGATCCAGGAGTTTCTGCTCAAATAACTTCATCTGAATCAAGTCTGTCAAGTTTTAAACTCTCAGATTGTGAACATATCAGTAATTTTCAGTCTGTTTTCATGGACGTCCTTTCAGTGGTGATGTCAGGGATGATTTTGAAGAAGCTCATCAAACTGAACCATCAGCAGATCACTGCTCCAAAACCAGAACATGATCCGAGGTCTCCCTCCACCACCAGAACACCAGCTTTACTAACGTGGTAGATCAGTGTAGTACAGATCAATAACTGATGAGTCATTTGATCAAAATCACTGAGTGCTTCACGTCTGACCCTCTGATGCTTCTGTAGACATTTTGCATATTTAATGAATGTCTGACAGTTTTACATTCATTCTATGAACACAGTGGAAATGTTGTGTTATAGTCTCCATGTTGTTTCCAGCATCATAAATTCTTCAGTTCAGAAAATTAGATTCTTTCTTCACAGCTGAAAAACAACAACATTTATTCTCTATTGAAATCTGCATCGTCCACTCCAAAGGTCACAATCTGAAGGTAACATCTGGTTTTGTTCCCTGTGGTTAACTCTGAGCATCAGTATGGTGGGATTTATCCACTACATCCACACCACTGTGGTTCAGTGTTGTCCTGATGGAGTAACAGCAGCCAGTATGATCCAGGCTTTAGCTGCTGGGTCTCTGTGTGACCTCTCAGACTGTTTAACAGATCAGACACAAAGAGAATCAGAGCAGCTCTGTTCTTTAAAGACAAACATGAACCCACTCAGGTCACACTTTCCCCACAGATATGAGCATCACTGTCCTCAAACAGCAAATGACCAAGTCGAACATTTGGATCTTTTCTCTTTCATTGTTTTCTTTTTAATGAATCTTTGTAACAATCTGAGGATGTTTCAGGTCATATTTATCCAGGAAACACAAACATGTAAAGGAGTCATCACAGCTCTCTGACCTCGTTGCTCCAGGTTCACCACTGAAGTCTGGGGGTGGAGTTTTGGACCGGTCACTCCTCACAGACGGACAGCTGGACCCTGCAGACTGTGACCTCTGACCTCTGCAGACACAAACATGATTGAAGCAGCTGTGATCACACAGACTGCAGATAATGCAGCTGTTTCCTGTCAGTAACATCCTCTTAGATTAGAGTTCAGCTTTTTACAGGAAAACTGGACAAAACTGATTTTTGTTACAAACTCATTTTCATTTCCTCTCAGCTCACAAACACAGTCAGACAATCAACCAGAGTCAACACTGATTATAATGTCAGTGCAGAATTATTTCTGTTACTCAGTGAGTTCAGCTCTCTGACCTCGTTGCTCCAGGTTCACCACTGAAGGCTGGATTTCGACCTTTGGACCGGTCACTCCTCACAGACGGACAGCTGGACCCTGCAGACTCTGCTCTGTCCTCCTCTTCCTCCATCATCATCTTCAGTCAGTCTGAGAGGTAAACCACAAACACTCAGTGAGTTCACATTAACAGGAGGAACTGAGTTACAGTCGCTGACCTCTGACCTGTCACGTGACCATGAAACCAGGTCAATATGTCTGTAGGTTCAGTCATCCAGGTCATGTGATCTAAGGAGCTTGGAGAGAAAAGAGACGTCTTTAAGTTTCTGGAAGACGTTTCATCAGAGAAGCTTCTTCAGCTGTAAAACCAAACGGTGGAGAGTCCCAGATATTTAAACCTGAGAGGGAAAGAAAGCATGTCGCTGACCCACCACTGATGTTATTTCAAGGAGGAAACTGAGAGCCTTTGCACCAGGAGCACAAACATCAGCTCCAGCAATGATCCACTGATGTGTTTTTATTCCATGTATGAATGTTGTTATTGACAGAGATGACGTTTGTGTGTCAGTGATGCAGTGACTGTTGTTGTTACCTGTACAGGCTGGTTAGACTCTATGAAACAGATCATACAGATCTCTGCATGTTAGAAGAGACTATTAAAGGTCATGAATGAGACAAAGGCAGGGAGGCGTCCTTTACAGCTAAACAGCAGAGTGAGAGAACAGCCAGCACCTCTACATTTATCACATTATACAGCACATGTATGATACTGACAGGGATGAGAAGAATTTAGTGATTCTGATCCCATCATTGATATTACTTATTGATTCTCAGTAGCTCTGCTCTGACAGTCACCACCATCACTGAGCAGCATATCAAAGACATTTGTGCACATTAACTGCATGTTGTGGCTCAAATGTTTGTGCATGTTGGAGGCATTTCCTCTTTGTTGTGATCAGTGTTGGTCATTACTCAAAACAGTCATTATTACACATATTACACAGAACACTTTGATTAAAAGTAATGGAGTACGTTACTTCATTACTCCTCATAACATTACTTTGATGTTAAAATGAACAAATGAGCATGTAACAACATAAAGCTGAGGTACAGCCCCACACACCAACACAGATCCTGATGAGGTCACGTGATGTTTCTCTGAGTGTTTATGAACACAAATCAAAGATGAAACAGCACAAAGACACTTCAAAGTGATTCTACTGTAGAAACATGAACAGGTAGAAACCTGCAGCCTGACTGCTCATCACTTTGTTACCTGTTCAAGTTCAGCAGCAGCAGCTCACTTTATCAATGTGAAAACAAAAATGTCAAAAACCATTGCTATTCTCTATAAAACAAAGCATGTCCTGAACAAAAAATCATTATACACACTTTATTGTACTCTGTTGCTTCCATATATGACTTACTGTCTGGAGATATGGGCTAATGGATATAAAACGAACACTCTTCATATTTTCAAGTTACAAAAAAGAGCTATAAGAATTATAAACCAATCAAACTATATAGAACCAACTAACATTTTGTTTATTAATCTGAATACCCTGAAATTTTATGATTTAGTTGAATATAAAATGGCACAGATAATGTATAAAGCACAAAATAACTTGCTTTGCCCCAGTACTCAGAAGCTGTTCAAAGTCAGAGAGAGTCAATATGACTTAAGGGGAAGAGATTTCTTTAAAAAAAACAAGATAAGGACAAATATAAAGCAGAGATGTGTTTCTGTTAGAGGAGGTAACCTGTGGAATAGTTCTGACAGGGATTTAAAAAGGTGTAGTTCATTTTCCTTGTTTAAAAACATGTTTAAGCTTATGTTGTTTAGCTTAGCGTTAGCATGCTGTGTGCTAGCTCAGCGTCAGAGCTCTGCAGGTGTCTCGTGTGTAAATATTAATCACAGTGACAGTAAAGGAGGTAAAGGGCTGTGACGTCATCACGTACGCTGCGTCCTCTGTGGGCTCTGAGTGAACTCAAAGTACAAACTACAAGTACACAAACGTAGCTCAGAGTGGCGGACACACTCGGCCTCGTTGGTCCAGCTGTGAGTCCGTTACCGTGAACTATGGAGCGGCAGATTTGTGCTGAACTAAGCTGCACACAGCTGATGTTAGCCAGGAAACATTACACACTGACTTTAATGGAGAGACCGGAAATACAAACACACACAGTTTGTTGTGTGAAGAAATCAAACACGAGCTGAACAAACAGTAAAGTTCCTAAAGACAAACTGTTAAAGGAGGAAACAAAGCAAACTTACAGTTTCTTCACACACCAACAACAAGCTCCACTCCACGAAGTTCAGGAAGTGACAGTAAACTTTGAGCAGGAAGGAAACACCCAAAGAGACGTTTGAGGACAATAAGGAGCATTGGGACACTGTGCTGCGTTCAGGTGCACCTGGGAAACTCCAAACCTCTGGCAGGCTGTGATTTATTTCTGCTGGTTTTCCTGTTTGAAGCACAAACATCCGTCATCAATTTGTTGTTGTTCTTCCTGCAGCGTTTAAATGTTTCAGCACTGAACTGATGTTTCTTCAAAGCTCATTTCAACCTGTTGAAGTCATGAATGAAAGTGCAGACTGAGAGTGGATCACATGATGTTTGAGGTGTGTCATGTGACATGTTCAGTATTGTCACACATGTCTAGATTGTCCCTGATATCATTACTGCTCAAACACTGATGATTATATTTGAAGAATTATTCCTGATGGCAGCAAAGTTTGAATGGAGCTCTCTGTCTGTGCTGATTTGTCGCCCTCTGGAGGTCAAAGCACAAACTGCATGATGTCACTGTAACCACCACAGTGACAGGAAGTGTTTTTATGACTGAAACACTGAAATGATGCTAACGGCTGTCGTTAGGCTCACTGACAGCAGTGCTGATGTGTTCATGTCAAACACTGGCTCAGGTCAGACTCCTTCATCCTTCTCCAGCGTGAGCCCGCCCTCAGACCCACAGGAGCTCTGACCTTTGACCTCCTGACCCTAACCATTTTAGTCTTGTTGCATCTTTAAATGCAAATCCATCCAAACTGTAGCCGAGCAAAAGAAGCTGGAAGCTGTTCTATGAATGATGTTGTTGAAGGAGCTTGGAAAGAAAAGCGTCTGGACTTCTTTAAGTTGCTTGAAGAGGGACATGGACGTCTTAACGCCCACTCACATCCTGGGACATTTGATCACAGGAAATCACATGATAGCGTGGGGCTAGATCTCACAATGGGTTCACCCAAAACCTTGGCTGATTGTGACCCACACCCGTTTTCACGGAGGAGGAGGAGTTTCACATCCTGAACATGTGACAGCCTGGTTTAAAGGGACCAAAAGTAACTGGACACCTGATTCAGTTCAGGTTTATTCATCCGCTCCAAACCACAGCAGCAGTCACCTCCAGGGAACCAGCTGATCCATGTAACTGGGGACAGACCACAGCCCAGAGCACTGGTTCATGATGTGTTTGTGGACTGTAGGTTGTTTGGATAGAGATGAGATGTACTCAGCAGTCTGTCTCTAATGTTTAATGAAATGTTCTGAAGATGATAATAACTTGTGATTTTCTTTTGAATGAATCTTTAATCGTGTTGTAGGGCCTCTGACTCTCATGAAGATTTTCACATCAATGTGCTTTTCACAAAGATATTAACAATGAAAATGACGTGCAGCCCTGAACTACTCATCCGTTAACTCAGCGGTTCCCAACCCCCGGGTCACGGACCGGTCCGTGAGTCGTTTGGTACCGGGCCGTGAGAGTCGAGGCTCGGTGTGAAATTGATGGTTGATAGGTTTGTAGCATAAACCTGTTCGCTGGATCGTTCAATCCAGCTACACAGCAAAGCAAGACACGAGTAGTTCTTTATGTTTCTCGTGCACGGGAGAGAACTGGACCAATGCCGTTCCTTCGCTTGACCACAGTTGCTCTCGTCCGTTCCCTCGTAACACTGCTCTTTTATTGAGGTTACATGAACATACATAGGTTCATTAACATACACGTGAACAAAGGTACCAGTCTGTATGTTATGTAGGTGTGTGTGTGTGTGTGTGTGTGTGTGTGTGTGTGTGTGTGGAGTCAGAGTGTGACCCCATAAACGACTTCCCTAAACCTGCTGGTCTGGAAGTCCAGCAGTTCATCTAAACAAAAGGCACTTAGACTAAAACAGACATCCTACCACAAAACAATAAGAAGGTAGCACCTCTCCCATGATCCCAGGACGTGGGTGTGAATGCCAGAACACTCTGGAGTCACACAAAGTCTTTAAAGACTACTATCATTACACAATTGGTTCTACACCTCTGAGCATATATGGTTAGATATTCCCCAATAACAATGACAATGATAAAATATAAATCCAACAATGGTTTTCAGGGTTTTTATCGTTAACTTCGTTTCCCTGGGTCTTTTCCCGTGTTGTAGTCGTGTGTCTTATTTTGAAAGAAATGTTTACGCGTTACCATAGCGACCAGAGAGCATTAAGGGTGCAGACAGGTGCATCCAACCAACATTTTATTTTCCCTTATTTGATTTATGGACCTAACTGTATGAACTGGACTTTGGCTGTAATGCTGCTCCTCTTCATCATTGCTGTGTTGCATTTCCATCATTCTGCTGCTGGATTCACTGCAGGCTTTAACAAACACTCCTTTGGGTCCAGGCCCAGCCACGTGTTTGTAAGCTGCTGTGCTCCTCACAAATAAAGCCTGAAGCAGCTCAGACTGTTAGAAGCAGCACTGAGCCCTGTTACAGTTATAGTGTTAGAGCAGCGGCTGCAGCCTACAGCATTTAAACTAGCTGACAGTAAACACATCAGTCCAGATGTTACCACATTACTTTGTGATGCTGAGAGTTAAAGGAGACTGGCTGATTAAAATCCCATTCCTTACATCACCGTCCTCTGCTCTGACTGCTTTCATTTAATCACAATCAGAATACTTTTTTGATCCCCAGGGGAAATTATTTAGGTTACAGTGCTGCAGCACAAACAGGAACAAAGACACAACACACTAAGTAAGAAATAGCACAATATACACAATATATACATGCATACATATGAGTCACTTATAAGTAACATGTGAGTGCTGGGGTCTATGACAGCATGCAGGTCTGTATTTATGTCCAGGCTGACATGAACAGCTAGTAGTTCAGGGTTCAACACTCAGGAAAGTGTGTGACCTTCCACACTGACAGAAGATGCTAAACATGACTTTAAACTGTTGTTTGTTAAAGCCTCACAGATCTGAGAGCAGGGCTCAGTGGGTACATGAGCCTTTATACATGAAGGCTTTCTGTTTCCAGGAGAGGAAACATGTGATCCAGCTGTGTTTGGTCACATGGATCTGCTCTGCATGGATCACCTGACTAAAACATGTTGTTATTATTGTTCTTACAGTCTTAAATCGGTACATCAGGCGGGTCACATGACACCCGGGGGTGACAGCAGCATCTTTCCTCTTTAGAAAGCTGCTCTCTGTCCCAGGAGCTGTTGTCACAGTAACAGCAGGAACAGGAAGTCACACGCTCTCTGCTCTGTGATTGGCTGCTTCTTATCTCAGCTTCCTGCAGAGGGTGGGGTCTGCTGATGACGCACAACAACAGAAGTGTGACTTTCACTTCCTGTTTATTGCTGTTGTTCTTAAAGCTCTCAGGCGATGCTGCAGCGCCCCCTGCTGACACAAACTCCTCCCTCTGTCTCAGAGGTCACAGGTCAGCCTGCTGCAGAGGGTCTGCCTGTTCATGGTATTCCTGAGACAGAGCCGAGGCTCAGCGTCAACGCTGGTTTCTGATTGGGTCAGCATGTGCAGGTGACATGGTGTTGGTGTCACCACTACAGACAGCTCAGGTTCAACTGGCTCTTCTTTGATTTGCTTCTATAGCACAAAGGTTGACACCAGTCTGGTCCAGTTAGCATCTGAATCCATAAACGTGTGAGCTCGTCCCACCAGAGGACGTCAGCATCATGGGGATAATGTCTACAGCAGGAAAACACAGGGACAGTTGGGTTTGCTGCACATCTGGAACACACAGTTAGCTCAGATATGTTCATGTCGCTAACACCAATACAGTGACTGAGTGCTCTATAGCAGCTAATGCTAACAACTGTAACACTGCTGTTTGTCATGGTTTTCAGACCAAATGATAACAAAACGTTGGGAAAAGTGAAATATTGGAACATGAAATAATAAATTATTACATTTAAACAACAATAATACAGCTAAATTTCCCCTGTTGGCTCATAAGCTGCTCACCTGGATGCTACATCAGTGCAGTCCTCTCTGAACATTAGATAATCAACACACACACACTTATTGTTGAGAGGCTGACTTCACTAAACTCACAGAAACTCTTAAGAAGCTCCTCAAATGATGACTTTGGAGTTTTGTGTTACTGTCAGTGTATAAAAGCTAGAAAAGGAAGAAAAGCAGGAGAAATGATCAAAGTGCTGCTGTGTGCAGGAAGAACTACAACATGTTAGTGAGAAACACAAACAGGGTGTGAAACACACTCCAGAGGAAACGCTGTGTGCAGGCTGTCTGTGACTTCCTGTATCTCTGCCACAGACTGGGACAGACACCAGTGAAACCAGTCACTGTGGTCATGTGCTTGTAGCCAGCAGCCTGTGATGTGAGGCTGCTTGAGTCAGTCGTCTGCTTCCACCATGTAAACCTTGGTGTCTCCTACATGCACAGATGTTTCCTACAGACTGTGCTGCTCCAGCTGTCACACAGATGTTGAATCAGCAACATCTGCTGTCACGTCCTCCCTGGTCCCACAGATAACAGGCTGCATACAAGAGGCTCACCTCTGCTACCTGCTGCTCCACTCCCCATCGCTGTTTTGGCCACGCCTCCCGTTGGTCAGCAGGTAAAGGTGAAGCCTGGGACATGGAAGCCTTTACAGCAGAGCTTCATGGGCCTGACAGCAGCAGGCTGAGGAGAGAAAGGTGACAGAGTTCGCTGTTACAAACAGTTTTTCAGCTTTGATCTAAAAGAGCTTCTTTCCTGTTAAAGCAGCTGAGAGTGAGCACATGTTCTCCCCCTGAGGTTCTCATGACAGAGGAAGAACTCACAGCTGAGGAGGACCAGGATCTCCATCCACTCACAGTCCCTGCAAACAAAACCACCATTTGAACTTTAACATTTGTTGTCAGTTCTTGTGTCACTCAGCACATCTCAGCTGTTCCTCTGAGTTTCTTCTGAAAGTCTTCCTGTGATTGGCTGTTCACAGACACATGACTACATGAATCAGCTCCACATGTTCTCAGCAGCAACATCTGGGCAGCTGTGACAGGTTAAAGACAACATGTTTCTAAGTGCAATTAGAAGAAGAAGCCAGTAAAGACGCGTCTGTGATGCAAAGCAACAGAAGAGCAACGTGAGCCACAGTAAGTGATGGAGGATGAACTGGTCCTGTCTCTGTTGGTGGGCTCGTATACTGGCAGGAAGGAAGCTTCTCTGGGATTTCTCCCTCAGCACCAGTGAAGCCTCTGTTTCTGTCACTATTGTCTCTTTGAACTGTGATTATTTTGTGCTTTCACAGCATTTTCCTGTTTCATGGTGTTTTAGAAGCAGCAGTGTGTGTGAGCTCTCAGGGCCACCGTCCATCCTGTATACTTGTTGTTTGTAGTGTCACCAGTGCAGTGATGACCACAGGGTGGCGCTGTGCTGCATCACAGGCAGCCTGCGCTGGGCCTGTTCCATATAACATATATATCAGATGATGATATGAAACATCGTTTGTTTCATGGTGTAAAATATGTTACATGGTTGTGATGCTCACTGTAGTGTCTGTATTAAAGTTCTCTCTTTCTCTTATATTTAATATAACCACACTACGGACGCTCGTTAGCAACAACGCCGGCAAAACCATCGCGTGGCTCCGCCGTCCGCTTCTTTATTGTCCACATAAACCTTTCACAATAAAGCTCAAGATCCTATTGAGACTTTTCAAAATAAAAGGAATCACATGAAAGAGCATGCAGAGAGTTTAGGGATGAAAAGCCAAAAAGAGCCGTCAGGGGCTAAAACATGAATGTTACAACAGGCTTTTCCCCGCAGCACGCCGTGTGATAAATACTCACAAAGACTCACAAACGTGTCGTTTCATGCGTCGGTCAAACACTCGACACCCAGCTGGAAACACTTCAGGGAAGTTCATCTGCCCGAGATTCAGAAAATCGCCATAAACGCTCCATATTCACCTTTACATGGAATATAAAGGGAAAAGAAGAAACACAGTGCTGTGTCAGCGTTAGACATATAGATATATCCTTGCTTTTAATACATTTGAAGGTGGGTGGGAGAGGTGCTTCTCCGCGTAGTCTACGGTCTCTTTGGGATCGCTAAAGCTTTTCCTCACATCACCATGGGTCACTAACAGCTTTGCAGGGTATAGCAGTCTGTACCTGACGCCGGTCATCCCACGTAGTCTTCCTCTCATATTTGCAAATGCGGCTCTGCGTTTCCAACAGAGGGAGGGAAATCTGGGAGGATGTTTATTTTAAAAACCCTTATACATCAGGTTCTTGTTCTCTGCAGCTTTCAGCAGAATTTCCTCACCAATGTGGTAGTAGTGCAATCTCAAGATGATGGGCCGAGGAAGATGACTTTGTTTGGGACGCTGGCGATTCGCTCTATGTGCTCGATCGATGAGTGGCTTCTCCTCGAGAGATAGCGCCTCCGCCAACAGGTGTGAACCAACTCAGTCATCTTGGGTCCCTCTGTGCCTTCTGGTATTCCTGCAGTTCTTAAATTATTCCTCCTGGAGTGCCTCAAGAGCTCCACATCTCTCATCTAACTTCTTTACCTCCGCAGACAAACGCTCCACAGTGGCCTGGAGAGTGGCGATGGTGTCAGAGTGGTTCGAGGCACAGTCCTGCAGTTCAGTCAAAGTGTTATCATGCCTGGCCACGTCGCTTTTTATGTCCGAAATTGAGGGCTGGATGCTCTGGTTCAAGGATGATATCTCGCCTCCTATGGTGGTAGAAATCTCTAATATGCAAGTGTCCAGTGCTAGTTAGTTAGTTCTAGTTCTAGTGGTTAGTGGGGCTTTATTTGATGATTCTAGTGTGTGTTACATTGTTGTCATATTGTTGAGTCGCAGAGCTGTACAGTGTTACAGTTTCTGTAGAGTCTGGTATAAGGAACTCAGATCCCTCTGTGAATAATGTTCACTGAAACTGATCTGTAGTTAATGAACTAGTCAGGATTTACACTAGAGAACGTTTCTGCCATTACATGGCCTGTATTTGTAGAGCGCTTTACTCGTCCCTAAGGACCCCAAAGTGCTTTACACATCCAGTCATCCACCCATCACACACTCACACAAGTTCAGTTTTTCATTGATTATGGTCCCAAGATATTTATATGATTGTACTTGCTCTATTTTCTGACCTTTAATTAAAGTGACTCCGTGCCCATTTTGTTGTTTCCTAAAATCAACAACCATGTCTTTTGTTTTAGATATGTTCAGCTGGAGATAAGACTCCTCCCACCACTGAACAAAGTCATCAATGACTGGGCCGTGGTTAGTTTCACCCTCTTTCAGTAAGCTGACAATAACAGAGTCATCTGCATATTTAATAATGACCCTGTTTTCATGTCTGCCCTGACACATGTTTGTATAGAGAGTGAATAATAAGGGCGATAGGACGCAGCCTTGAGGAGAACCTGTGGAGGAGAACACTGGGTCAGACAGAACCCCATTTATTCTCACTCTTTGTGACCTGTCAGTTAGAAAATCTAAAATCCAGCCCAGCAGGTTTTTCCTGATTTCAAACTGTTCTAAAAGTCTTTTAATTAAAATATGGGGCTGTGTTGTATTAAAAGCCGAAGAAAAATCAATGAAAAGAAGTCTTGCAAAAGTCCCTTTACTCTCTACATGTTTAAGAATCAGATTTAGTAAAGTCAAAAGTGCGTCCTCCACTCCTCTGTTGGGCCTGTATGCAAACTGCATTGGATCCAGCTGACCTTCAGTCTCTTCATAATCACATTTCTGAGGATTTTTTCAAAGACTTTCATGACAACTGAAGTGAGGCAACAGGCCTGAAGTCGTTTAGATTTAGGGACAGGAACCACGACTGCTTCTTTGCAAAGAGAGGGCACATGTTGTGTTTGCAAGGATTTGTTAAAAATAACCTGAAATATAGGACTGAGTTCATCAGCACAAGGTTTAATTAGGCGGCCACTAATATTATCAGGACCTGGCTCTTGTTCACATTGACTGTATGAAAGGCCTTTTTAACATCGCTGAGTTCAATGATAAAGTGCTGAGTATCTCTCAGTTTCTGTTTCAGTTCCCAAATATCCTCGCTGAAATCAGAAGAACTAAAACGAGCATAAAACATGTTTAAAGCATTTGAAAATCTCTGTCTGAATTAAAACATCTAAAATGACCTGACTGCTGCTCTGGGGATTTTGAAACCCTGCTATGGTTTTCATACAAGTCCAGGCAGACCCAAAAGTTTTTGCAGCAAATTTGCTTTCAAGAAGGTTTTTGTCTGTTTTGCTTTCAAGATCTCGATTTTCATTTCCTTGGTAGCTGTCTGAAAATCGGTAACAGCCCCTCTTTAAAGGCCTGTCTCTTTTTCCTTAAACAGGATTTGACACTTTTAGTGACCCATGGCTTATTGTTAGCGTAAATTTTAACACGCTTACGGGGTGTAATCATGTCTTTACAAAATACTGCACAGGAGCTAGTAACATCCACCAAAGCATCGAGATCATCTCCACAAGACTGAAGACGGGGCTGTACGAAGTCACTTTATCTCTACAGGACTGTAAGCTGTCGTCTGTGAGGCGTGAGCGTGTTTGTTTGAACACAGTTCACGGTGGAGAACAGCTGCTGACATAATGTGGATCCCAAGATCCATAACTGGCCTACCTGGGGCTGAAAGTCTCCATAAATGCAGGCGTTTCGGCGGCTACACCGGCTTCCACGAGTGTGACGCTTATTTTGAGAAAATAATAGAATATAAATGTATTTTTATATTTCAATATCACAATAATCTTCCAATGTAGAACTACAAGTTAAAAAAGAAGTAACATAAATCAAATCCACTTCAGCTAAATACTTCTCATTTATTTCCATCTTACATGCTGTGACTGCAGCCATTCCCACATCTCTGTGAATGGGACTCATGGACATGGATCAGTGGTTGTTGATCAATGGTCCTGAGAATCTGCATAATTAAGATGAAGGAACGGAGCTCCCAGCCCATCGTTCCTGCAGCTGCTTTCAGTCTTTATGCAAATGTCCTGTTTGTAAGACTGAAACCTGCAGCTGAGACTGAAGACGTCACCTGATGATGACGACACGTTTCTCCCACAAAACGCTGCGTCCAGATGAACAGAAGCAACAGACTCACTTTCCTGGATGATTGAGATGCATCAAGACTTCATTGTGTGTTACTTCTCATTCAGCACAGACACATTATTCCTGTTAGGTCATGTCAGCTGTCACTCAGTACAAGCACAACTGTGAACAACACAAACTTCTCTTCAATGTGTCACAGAAACACTAAGTGTGAGAGCCTGTATGACACACAGGACAGACTGTAAGCTCTGCTGGCTGCACAGCACTTTGTAGCAGTTTTCCAACATGTCCTCCACCCGTGATGTCAGTGGTGGGACCCCAGTCACAGCACTCAGCACCACCTCCTTTAAATGGATTTTATAGCAGTTCCTCCCGTTACTCGGTGCAACGCTTCTTAAATGTGTTTTTGCAGGATAAAACACAGCAGGTGGTGTAGAGAGGACGTCAGCTGACGGAGCAGAGGGAGGCAGACTGTGGATAAATGACAGAGTGAGAGGAGAGCAACCATGACAGAAGCACAGGTGTGGCAGATAGAAGTGGCTTTATAGACACTTATTGTCAGTCCTCGTGCATGCTGTGGAAATAAGTGTCTGTGTCATGAGGTGACATGTGAGCTTATCTTTGGTCAATAAAGCTGAACGACCAGTTTTCACTTTGCTTGTTACGCTTGTTTAGTGACGTCTGGGTTTCTGTGGAGCCCGAATTTTGATGAGTTCTGGTGAAATCATCTGAGATCATCTGAGCATCGGTGAAGAGTCAGCAGAGAAAGTGTGGGACAGAAGTTTGCTTTGGACACATGGACTGAAATCAAAAAGTAACAAACAGGATTTCCAATGGACAGTATGGAGAAGTGAAAGTACACAAAGGCTGTGCTGGAACACGTGTGTTACACTTTTTGACAGCTGAGAACAAAACACAATATTTTGCATCATCTCTGCAGTGTCTCTTCTTTCCTCTGCTGTTGTGCTTTTAGCTCCAAACTGTTTCAAATGGTTTGTCAGCAAGCTGACCTCTGACCTCTGCAGTACTAACTCCTGACCCGTACAAAGAGCGGGCGTTTCTGACCTTTGACCTGCAGCTGTATGTCTCTCAGTCTCAGTTCTTCTCTCCGTCACTGATGGTGTCATGAATCGCCGTGCGGCAGGCAGGAGTAGGACCCAAAATGCAGGACTCACAGGCACGAGGGAATGAACTCAAAACTCAGCTTTATTCGCTGGCAGAACAAATATACAAACTAAACTAAACTGGGAAACCACAAACTAAGAACTCACAGAGAGACACAGGGAGATCCACACACGGCATGAGGGACGACGTCACGCTGAACAGAGGGAGACGCAGACAGAAATACACAGAGGGTTAACGAGGGGAGTGGGAACACACGGGGAACACAGGTGACACTGATAGCCATAACGAGACAGGGCGGGGTGAACTGAACACTGACGGGAGAGGTGAAACAGGGAGCACAGAGGTTCAGACAGGAGGAGAGAGAGCACGAGTAGAACACCAACATAACAGGCAGGGGAGACACGGAATAAACACGAAAGGGGACGAGGGCTCATAAATACATAGAGGGGCACACAGGGAGACATGAAGGGCAAGGGATCAAAACTAGAAGCCATAGAATAAATCACACAAGTACAATAATACGAAAATCACAAAGAACTAAAAACGCTGGGTCAGGAGACCCAGGACCGTGACAGTACCCCCCCCTCAAGGGCTGGCTCCAGACAGCCCAAACACAGAAAAACAAAACCAAACAGAAAACAACCCAGGGCGGGCGGCGGGGGCCCAGGACGGAGGGCTCGGAACAGAAAACAAAGAGCACAGAAAACACCGGAGCCCAAGAAAACAACCCAAAACACAGAGCAGTTCAGGGGGCCGACCGTGCGGAAGGCAACGGCGGAGACGCGGAAACAGTTCAGGAGGCCGACCGTGCGCAAGGCAACGGCGGCGACGCGGAAACAGTTCAGGAGGCCGGCCGTGCGCAAGGCAACGGCGGCGACGCGGAAACAGTTCAGGAGGCCGGCCGTGCGCAAGGCAACGGCGGCGGCGAAGGAGACGACGGAGCAGTTCAGGAGGCCGACCGCGCGGAAGGCAGCGGCGGCCCTCCAGTCCCAGGCGTGCCGGCCATGGCCCGGTGGGCGCAGGACCAGACGAGGCAGCTGATGAGGATGCTGGACCAGACGAGGCAGCTGATGAGGATGCTGGACCAGACGAGGCAGCTGATGAGGATGCTGCGGCAGACGAAGGCTCTGAAGAGGAGGCTGCGGCAGACGAAGGCTCTGAAGAGGAGGCTGCGGCAGACGAAGGCTCTGAAGAGGAGGCTGCGGCAGACGAAGGCTCTGAAGAGGAGGCTGCGGCAGACGAAGGCTCTGAAGAGGAGGCTGCGGCAGACGAAGGCTCTGAAGAGGAGGCTGCGGCAGACGAAGGCTCTGAAGAGGAGGCTGCGGCAGACGAAGGCTCTGAAGAGGAGGCTGCGGCAGACGAAGGCTCTGAAGAGGAGGCTGCGGCAGACGAAGGCTCTGAAGAGGAGGCTGCGGCAGACGAAGGCTCTGAAGAGGAGGCTGCGGCAGACGAAGGCTCTGAAGAGGAGGCTGCGGCAGACGAAGGCTCTGAAGAGGAGGCTGCGGCAGACGAAGGCTCTGAAGAGGAGGCTGCGGCAGACGAAGGCTCTGAAGAGGCTGCAGCAGACGAAGACTCTGAAGAGGCTGCAGCAGACGAAGACTCGGAGGCCGGGCCAGGCGAGATTGCAGAGGCTGAGGCCGGGCCAGGCGAGATTGCAGAGGCTGAGGCCGGGCCAGGCGAGATTGCAGAGGCTGAGGCCGGGCCAGGCGAGATTGCAGAGGCTGAGGCCGGGCCAGGCGAGATTGCAGAGGCTGAGGCCGGGCCAGGCGAGATTGCAGAGGCTGAGGCCGGGCCAGGCGAGATTGCAGAGGCTGAGGCCGGGCCAGGCGAGATTGCAGAGGCTGAGGCCGGGCCAGGCGAGGTTGCAGAGGCTGAGGCCGGGCCAGGCGAGGTTGCAGAGGCTGAGGCCGGGCCAGGCGAGGTTGCAGAGGCTGAGGCCGGGCCAGGCGAGGTTGCAGAGGCTGAGGCCGGGCCAGGCGAGGTTGCAGAGGCTGAGGCCGGGCCAGGCGAGGTTGCAGAGGCTGAGGCCGGGCCAGGCGAGGTTGCAGAGGCTGAGGCCGGGCCAGGCGTAGCAGAAGCACAGGCGGATGTAGCCGGGCCAGGTGATGACGAGGCGGTCGCAGATGGCGGCTGGACAGGCTCCTCGGGCCCTCCAGCTGATGCGGCGTGAGGCTGAACGGGCCCCTCGGACCCTCCAGCGAAGACAGGAGGCTGAACGGGCCCCTCGGACCCTCCAGCGGAGACAGGAGGCTGAACGGGCCCCTCGGACCCTCCAGCGGAGACAGGAGGCTGAACGGGCCTCTCGGACCCTCCAGCGGAGACAGGGAGGTGCTGGCCGGGCTCACTGGAACCCCCAGCGGACGAGGTAGATGGCGGCGTGGGAGCCGCGGAGTCCTGGATGAGCTCATCCGAGCTTCCAGCAGGAGCTGAAGTAGAGCCAGAGAGGATTGGGACCCCGGGCTCAATGTTAAGCTGGCTAGAAAACCGCACTGCTACGGGGAACTGGGCCAAAGGTTCAGGTGCGAGCTGAGCTGCTGGACACACGGGGACCTGAGCTGCTGGACACACGGGGACCTGAGCTGCTGGACACACGGGGACCTGAGCTGCTGGACACACGGGGACCTGAGCTGCTAACGGTGGAGAAGTAAATGACTGCACAGGGGACTGAACTGATGTCTGTAGTAACGGTGGTGGTGAGGGTGGAGTAGGTGGTGGAGTTAATGACTTCACAGGGGAATGAACTAGAGGTAGTGACGGTTGTGGTGCTGGTGGTTGAGTGGGTGACTGTGCTAAAGGAGGCTGCACTGGGGACACCGGAGACTGCACTGGGGACACCGGAGACTGCACTGGGGACACCGGAGACTGCACTGGGGACACTGGAGACTGCACTGGGGACACTGGAGACTGCACTGGGGACACTGGAGACTGCACTGATGGTTGTAGTGGAGGTGTAACGGGGGAAGGAGTGGCTGAAGTGGCTGTGGGTCGGACGGCTAGTGGCTCAGCTACAGGGTATGGCAACGGCAGGGCTATGGGTTGAATGACTGGCTGAGTAGCGGCCTGAGTGGCTGGGTGTAGTGACGGTTGTGGTGGAAGAGAAACAGGTGGCAGTGTGGATGATGGAGCTAAGGGCGACTGAGTGGCAGACCGAACTGATGACTGAAGCGATGGTAGAGGTGAAAATGGAGCTTGTGGTGGAGTTAATGGCTGAGCTAACGGGGACACAGGAGACTGAACTGAGGGTGGCTGCGAGGGAGCTAACGGAGCTGTGAAGGACTGCGAGGGAGCTAACGGAGCTGTGAAGGGCTGCGAGGGAGCTAACGGAGCTGTGAAGGGCTGCGAGGGAGCTAACGGAGCTGTGAAGGGCTGCGAGGGAGCTGGCTGAGCTGGGACGGGCTGCGAGGGAGCTGGCTGAGCTGGGACGGGCTGCGAGGGAGCTGGCTGAGCTGGGACGGGCTGCGAGGGAGCTGGCTGAGCTGGGACGGGCTGCGAGGGAGCTAACTGAGCTGGGACGGGCTGCGAGGGAGCCGACTGAGCTTCTGGTAGCACAACAGGTGAATTAGAAGGCTGAATGTCCGGCTGTGGGGTGGCGCGTCGGCGGCGTGAATGCCGTTTCTTTTTCCCCGCAGATGGCTCCAAAGGGCCGGGAAAAACCACATCCGGCCGGTGAAACTGACGCGGCTGCTCCAGGGTGGCTGTTGTCTGTTGCTGCTGGGCCAAGTCTGATATTTCCCGAGTTCGCGCCGCCTCCCGGGCGTTATTCAAATTGGCCAATAGGTCCAAACATCCACTGACCTGGCGGAGATGAGAATTTCCTTTGAGGATTGCTTCGATAGCATTTATCCCCACAATCTTGGCCCTTGTATTGGAAGTGTGAGTTATCCACTCGACTAGGCGTTGGACACGTATCAGATCGCTCTCCCCGGGTAAGTCTGCTGGGTCCATATCTGGTGACGTCGTACTGTCAGGGCGCGGCTGTGTGGCAGGCAGGAGGAGGACCCAAACGCAAAACTCACAGACACGGGGATGAACTCAAAATCACAGCTTTAATGCTGGAATGGCAGAACATAGGAAATACAAAACTAAACTGGGAAAAGTAAACTAACATACGCAGAGAGACACAGGGAGATCCACACACGGCATGAGGGACGACGTCACGCTGAACAGAGGGAGACGCAGACAGAAATACACAGAGGGTTAACGAGGGGAGTGGGAACACACGGGGAACACAGGTGACACTGATAGCCATAACGAGACAGGGCGGGGTGAACTGAACACTGACGGGAGAGGTGAAACAGGGAGCACAGAGGTTCAGACAGGAGGAGAGAGAGCACGAGTAGAACACCAACATAACAGGCAGGGGAGACACGGAATAAACACGAAAGGGGACGAGGGCTCATAAATACATAGAGGGGCACACAGGGAGACATGAAGGGCAAGGGATCAAAACTAGAAGCCATAGAATAAATCACACAAGTACAATAATACGAAAATCACAAAGAACTAAAAACGCTGGGTCAGGAGACCCAGGACCGTGACAGATGGAGCAGGTGTAGTTGCTGCTGACAGTCAGTCGTTTGTTTTCTCAGAGTGAGGCTGAAGTCTGAACTGTTCAGAGCATCAGGTCTCATCAACGTGCGCTGCTGTAACGCCGCTTTGTCCTCTGAGATCACCAGGTATGAAACCTGAGTGCTGACAGAGCAGCATGTTCCCCCTCATTCACCTCCACCACCACAGCCAAGGCATGCTGGGAAACTGAGGACACACAGACGGAGAACTGAAGTGTCTGCTGTGTGTTCATCTCAGAGTCCTCACAGGTGACACATTAGCTCCAGAACACCAAGCCAGGTGTTTGAAGCCTGACAGGGATTCTTCCCATCCAGAGGGAGGATTTAGCTGCACAACAATGAACATTAGTGTGTAGTTTAGAAACACAGACTGTGCCTGCACTGCATCTAGTGAAGAAAAGTGTTACTGCGAGAGAACCAGGCTCCTTTAAAGCAGCTGATATTAAGGTTGAAAAATCAACAATAAGCTGATGTAATCAACGTTTCACAAAATGGTCAGCAGCTAAAATCTGGAGCCGTTCTTTGGTGGTAATTAACAGTTTGTTCTTGTTAGCTAATTATGTAATTAAAGGTAGCAGCAGAAGCCTTGTGTTGAAAGCCCATTCACTCACACATTCACACAGTATGTGTGTGTCTGTGTTACACTGTGGACATCCCTTCTGTTGGAGCGCCATCTTGTGGCAGGTTTAAGAAATGTTCTTCTTGTAAATCCAAACTGATGCACCTCCATAGCAGACTGTGGAGGCTTTCAGTGACATGAAGACTTGATTTATACTGTCATATTCTCCTGTTACACAAAGCACAGCACGCTGAACATGGATGAACTGAAACTCCCAGCATCTGACTGAGGAAAAGCACAAATCATTCTCACACTGACTCCTGCTTGATTTTAGATTTGCTTTCAAATCCTCACACTTTCATATGAAGCACTAAATGGGCTCCAGACTGTTTATCTCAGCTTCCTGTCAAACACACTGCTGCTCACACCGAGGCTCAGTTTACTCCTCCAGCCTGGCTTAACCTGCTGTCTGTTAAAAACAGTCCCACACTCCTCTGTTTAATCCTTCTGATCAGACTCTTTGATTTTGTATTGTTTTTACCTGAAGTTGTGTTTTTGACATGGTTCTGTCTGTGAAATAAAGCTCACACACACACTGCTACAGTCCTTCATACACTTAGAAACGAAGCTGCTCCTTTCCTCAGTGCTGACACATAAAGAAGAGTTGCTTTTATATCCAACACGTCTCTGTTCCAGAAAACAGCTTCAGCAGCCTCTGAGTCTGAACTTGGAGTTGGTTATAAGCCACAGGCCTGTGTGCACAGCAATGAGGAAATATAATGCAGTAAGTGAAACATGGATGTGTGGAACAGATTATCCCAAAGGTTGATTCTGTTCATCTGGACGTTCTCAGTGAAACATTTGGTCTCTCGGTCAGGTGACTCCTTTAGTCTCAGCTGACTGCAGCTTTCCAAACCTTTGTCACTGGATCACTCACTTCATCTCCAACGTGTCCCTGACACAGACAGCTGGAGCCGTTACAGCAAAATCATTGATCATCGTTTTTAGAACATTAGCTGGTGTTGGTGGGCAGGCTAGCAGTGCTAATTGTTAGCACTAGTTCTGCTGCTCTCCCTTTGTCTCTGTTATTGTTGGTCTTTAGTGAACAATAGAAAGTGTCTTCATGAGACTGTTGCCTAATGTTCAAATGTAGATAACACCACCTGCACCAACCTGTTACACAGCACAACCCTCTGGTGTAGCTTTGGCTGGAGCACATATTGGCAGCTCCAGTGACATCACCACTCCATGGTGACATCATCTCTACAGACTGTGGCTGTTACATATCCTCACCTGGTAATAATAAGACTGTCCTCAGCTGCACACAGCTCCAAGATGAACAAACTGAAGTAAATACAAATTAGAGTTACCATAGATTGAAATCTTGTAATCAGAGCTAATTCTTAGTGAAACTCTCACAACATCATATCATGATCCTGGGTTAGTGTCTCGGTCTCAGATCACAACATCAGCACAGGCTTGGCTTGGGTGAGGTATTGAGTGGTTCTTGTCCATGACAGCTGCAGGTACAGTGCCATCAGCCATGCTGCACCACATGTCTGCCCAGGAACATTAGTGTGGCTGAGTCTCATGTAAACATTGTGCTAAAGTGGTGGGAAAGTGGCTGCAAGCTGGCTGCACTGTGTCCAATACTCTCAGTATGATATCCACAAACCTCTGAGTGTCACAGAGTGGGCCTGTGCTCAGCTCACTGTGCCCCATTCAATTCTACTTGCATAGTTTTACAAGTAAAATTAAAAGTTGCTCAATGATAAGTTATTGTAGTAACAACTAAGTCCATGGTCATTATTTGTTAATAGTAGCTTAAAGCTTCTGCACCAATCATGGAGCACCAGGTTTAGAGCATGTGGATCTACAAAAGTAAGTCCCAGTAAGATGGGCTGAGCCTTACATACTAGAAGAAACATGTCATTCCCAGCAGATGAAGCGCCCTTTAAAGCAGGATCTCACTTTAAACCTAAAGAACTTGCTATGAGCATGCAGTGCATTCATGGTTATTATTCATACGATTGTGGGGAGCTAATAAAGTGCAACTATCACATTACATTTTATTATTAAATTGTTGTTAACAATCCCTTCACTTCTGCTTATCTAATTCATGGTTGCAGGATGGCTGACAGCTTCCATTAGGCAGGAGGTAATGTCCATTCTGGCCACAGTGCAACCCACAATGTGTAACTGACACTATTATATTGCATTATGTCACATTGTTACATCTTTTTAATAAATGATGACAGTCAGCTGAATTTGCTGCCCCCTTGGTGGAGGACATCAGGATCAGCAGCTCCATCACAAACACCACAGAAGAAGAACAACACTGGATCAGATTATCTGGACGTGTTTGACAGGGACAGTGTTCATGTTCATGGACATCAGGACAAAAACAGACGATGGAAACCTGCCAGATTTGAGCTAAACTGCTCGTTTCCATGTGTAGTCCCTGGGAGGTCACATGACCAACAAAGACACACAAGCTGTGTCCCAAAACGTCGGCTGCATCCTCCGGAGGCCGCATTTGAAGGCCGATGACGTCACAGCCAGGCGACGACGGCTGTCCCGATTCCTCGACTCCTTCAAATGCGTCCTTCATTCCCCCGAGTTTGAAGGATGGGTCGGGTGTGTCCTTCGTGGCCCACCATATCCCAGAATTCATAGCGCGGCCCGGCCAAATTTCAGCTGCCAACAATGGCGGCCGCTACTAAGTTTTAAAATTTAACGAGGGAGCACTACTTACTTACAATGAATTCCTTACACTATATAATTTTCCCGTCAGTGTTGGGGAATTCTCAATGGTGCTTGGTGCCATACCCTCAGGGACTTTAATGTTATATAAAAACACTGACAGCTCAATATCTGCCTCAGTCACTCTCCCTGATCCAGCTGAGTCAGCAGTGGGAAAAATCTGCTTTTCACAGGAACTTGGTAACAGCAATAAGAGAATACGTAGTTTATTCCAAGAAGATATCATGTCTCTCCCATATATAGAATATCTTACTGGAACCGACATGTTCCAGATATCACCTGGAAGACAGTCTGGATGATCCCATAAATATCTAATTGTGAACAAGGTGAAGGAAATCTCATATAAAATTCTTCATAAATGTGACCCAGCCAGTCACTATATGGTAACATTTAAAAGAGACATAAATACTAATTGAACTTTCTGTGGGGATCATCCAGAAACTGTGGCACATCTCTTTTGGTTCCTCTACACAGAGATTCTGGAAGAATTTAGCAGTTTTGTTTTTGTCCATATTTTAAGGGAGTTTTCTTTACGATGGAAAATGTTTTATTCTGTTTCTTTAAGTTCCCCAGGAAGAATGATAAATGTTTTTTTATAAAATATTTGTTAATACTTTTAGCTATTTTATATCCATAAATGTAAGTTTATTAATAAAACACCATATTTCTGCCTTTTTATAAGGATATGAATTGTACATACAATCAATTTCAGACTCAACCAACAAAAAGCCTCTCAGAACAATATTTATATGTTGATTTTTTTCGCCTACTCATATCATCATTTTTTTACTCCTGGTTCTGTATGTTCATGTTCTGTTCTTTTGTAAACTTCATCTGTTTGTATGTTGTATACTCATTGTGTTTCAATAAAGTTCGATTTAAAAAAAGGTACGTTCTAAACGAAGCTTCAGACGTCACTGATCACGTGACTCTGGCCAAACGAATCAAGCCTCGACACGGTGCTTCTGAAGCAGCGCGTTGATCTTTCTGACACACGCACCGGAGCGTCAGCTTCAAGCGGACCATCACTACGTCTCACATCTAAAGGTGTCAAGGTAACTTTGAACTGAGTTCAGTCAATCTGGAGTTTTTCCAAGTTTTCTGTTGCTCTCTGTGAGAGAAGAGCGTTAAAGGCGGGGCTCTCCAGAGTCCAGCAAAACAGGAAACCACAGCTGGGTGTGTGTAAGTGTGCAAACCAATAGAATGCATCGTGGTGGGGGGGGCATCACGGGCAAGAAAAAAATAAAATAATCGGTCGTACCCATGCTTCCCCGACGTCATGCCAGCGCATATTGGGAAATTCGTAGGCACCGATCGGTTTTCTATCAGCCATTTGCTGGGAGTAAGGGCGCCCTCCGTTTGCGAGGTGCGCCTGCTGCTGGCGGCACAGGGAGGAGAGGGCGGGGCGGCGGGGAGTCTCTGGCTGGCTGGAGCGGCATCTAATAACCAACTCGCAAAACAAAATAAAAACAACAAACAGATATTATGATACAGACTTATAATCTGCACCGATGTTTTTTCTAAATTCTATAAAGTGAGCGCGAGAGCCCTCGGTGCGCCTGCGCGCTGCTGAAGTCAAAGTAAACTTTATTGTCATCTCCGCTACAGACAGTCCAGCATATAGAGAGACGAGACGACGAGGCTGCAGTTACAGCGGTGCAAGTAAACAAACAATAAATATAAGAAGAGTAAGAAAATAAATCTACACTTTAGGACTCGGGGTAAAGGATCAATAACAATTTAAATTTATAATTTACAGTTTGATGATTTAAAGTCTCACACAACCCGTCAAAAGGGGCGGGGCCGGCTGCTTCCAAGTAGAGCACATTTCATTTATAATGATGTAAATCCGAGCCCATCATGGATTCACGATCTGAATCCTGGGTTGTGTGAAATCCCAGAAATCAACCTTAGACAAAGTGAATCTGTGAACTAAGGTGTAGGTCTGTTAGGCAGGGCTGTGCAGAGAGGTTTAAAGGGGCGGGTGCTCAAAGTTAAAAAGGGGCACATTGAACCAGGTTGAATAACAACAACACACTTTCATCAAGAATCTAATATGGGCAACAAGGCAAAGCAAACGTAGCCGATGCTTTACCTGATGGGTACAATGTTGCTGTTGAGGGGTTGCTGTGGATAGTGCTGGAGGGCAGGCAGGGCTGGACTGTGACAAAAAATCGGCCCGGGCATTTTGACTGGAGACCGGCCCACCAAAAATGTGACGTCATTCATAGATAAAACCGCAAAGGATTCTGGGAACTTTTGGCAAGCGGTACTAGCGCATACAGGCTTTCAATTGAACTCAGTTACATAGCGATAAAAAGAAACACAAAAAATGGCAAGAAGCTGCTGTATTATTAACTGCAATAGCCGGTGTTGTGCCAAAAAGTGATTGTCTGCCAAAAACTGATTTCCGGTATTTGCAAAGAAACTGATTGCTCGTATTTAAATTGCTATAAATAACTTGTTGGGCTATAATATGTGAAACATATGTCAAATGCATCCCTCATGGATGACATAAAGTCATACTGAGCTACAAACAACATTAGTGTAACAAGGTAGAAGCCGCAATCAGTCTTTGGCAGTGACTTTTATATAACCTTTATTTCTGCCGTAAAAAAAATCTAATTAACATTAAAAATGTATTTTGTAAGAAGTAGTTGGACAGCAGAAATGGCTCAAATATTACAATTATTTTTCCACTACTAATTAATTACCGTTGAGCTCAAAGGTTATATTAATACACGGTTAACGAATGTGTATTTATGACGACGATTTGTGAGACGAACAAAGGTAAACTTACCTTTGTTCGTACGATGGTCTTTCGGTGCATTTCAAGGTCCTGCACCCATCCGTCGGTAAACTGTACCTGGGCTTGTTGCAGTGACCTGAAGTTACTAAACTTCATGAGTGTATGCACTCACTCCAAGAAGCGTATAATTATAAATCTGAGCGTGGTGAAAGTTGGGCAGCACGCTAACGTCTTTTGTCCCTCTGTGTGCTCGTAAGGGTCTGACCCTTTCACTCCTTTGATTTTTCCTCGTATCTTTTCTTTGTCTTTTCGTCGAGTCTGTCTTTGTACGGACCGGCATTGTTCTCCGTCGTTTTGTACATTCCTTTTTTGTGCGGCAAAGATAAAACAAGAAGGTATTGGAACCGGAGAATGAACGTTTTGCGGTGCTGCAATTGCAAATGCTTGTATTTGATGCGGTACTTGGATTGTTTTGCCAGGAGTTCCCGGCATGCAATGCGCAAAGTCACGTGGTCTGTCAATCGCTATAGGAAAAACCATAAAGCCTTTGCATGAAAACAACTGCTTTGATGTACACTGCCTTGTTCGTATATATGTATCAATCTAATAAAGTTAAACCTACACCATTCTCCCTATTCGGGATTTTAAACAGTACATAGCGGAAACAAAAAGACTGCTTGGTAGAGTTAACCTCCTGAACTATCTACAACACATGGTAGAAACCTGAAATTAAGACCAAGAACACTAGAGGTGAGACATGATCATTAATTAATATTAAAATTAATAAATGACAGATTTAGGGATATTTTCATAAAGTATTTATTTACCAAAACAATAGAAAACAGCATGGTAGCACAATATATTTTGTTAACACAGCAACCTTTAAATATGAAAGGAGACAGAGAAAGAAAGGTGAGAAAGAAGAATAAGAATAACACTTAATTGAGTTTTTGATGGCATTTTACACACAGTACTAATACAGTATCTAGAAAATATGGGAAAATACTGGCATCATATACAGTACTTACTTCTGAAGAAATTATATGGGACCCTGAAAAACAGGACACAAGTGAAAGGACAAAGAACTGTGAATGGCAATTGATGGACTTGCTCAGATGATCACAGTACTGGCATCTTTATTCCAGAAAGGAATTAGAGAAATCATATACACTAGTACTTACGTTGATGAACTTAAAAAGTTGAATGGTCTCGAACCTCTTAAACAAACAATGTATGATCAGACCCTGACAAACAGGACAGAAAGGAATAAAGATTAGATGAATATTAAAATCTATAAAGGACAGATTATGATTGAATTGTATCACCAAAGACTATTCACTCATCAATAAAAGGTCACCTACAACACTTCCACAGCAGCAACACTGAACATATCTTAAGACATGGAAACCTTTATGAAGTGAAAGGACAGTGAAGGTTGAGAAAGAATTGTACTTAATAGATTTTTTCAGACGATGACAGTACTGGTATGCTTACTCTAGAAAAATGGTTGAATCATATTCCATATAGTACTTACTTAAAATGAACACACTTCAGTCCTCCTAAAATGACTGACAGCATCTGAAATGAAACAATGACAGATTAAGACTGTAAGAATATATGTTTATAAATGCCTAATACTCCAATCTCATATTTATTCTGTCTATTAAGATGGACAAATTCTAAGCATTTACCAATCACTTGACTTGTTTGAAGTGAAGGTAGATACTAAACGTATTCGTTTAGGCAATAACAATAAAGCTGAATTTAATATTAACAATAGATAATTAGGAATGTTTTGCTCATTTTTATTTCACCTCACCAGGTTACAAAAGGAGCTTTCTCAGCAGGTCACTCTTCTCAGCTACCCTGTCAATGACCATGTCAGAGTCCAATGACATGAGAATGTCCTTTTCAGTGGCCATCAGCATAAACATCTCCAGCTTGTTTGCAGACAGGCTGCTTCGGAGTCTGCTTTTAATGAAGTTGAGTGTAGAGAATGTTCTTTCACAGGCAACCTGAGTGAGGGAGAGGGTCAGCAGGTACTTGTATGCCAGCCCAAGGAGACGATAGGCATCAGACAGCATGTTGAACCGCCTGAGTATTTGATAGCAGCACAGTGGGCAATTTTTGCAAGAACCACAGCTTTCGGTCACAATTTCACTTTCTTCGTCCCATTCTTCAGATCTGTCCTTTGCTGTTCTGGTCGTGTACTCATCTACATGTGATGTCTTAAGCCTTTCCCACTGTTCAGCAAAACGTTTCAGTTCTGACTGAAGGTTATTAACTGTAGCCCTGCTGTCAAATTTAAGTAGACAGGCGCTGAGGTTCTGAAATGCATTACTTGGAAGAGAAACTGTTCTGACCTGGCTAAACTTCCTGGGGTCCAACCATGCCAAATCGGCAAGAAGAGGGCCATGTATGACAAATCGTCTGTGGATTGCTTCAATAACTGTGTCCAGGATGATGTTGTGCACTTTCACCTCATATGATTTCTCAGCATTGATTTGCAACTCATCTTCAGGCATCTCTCCGGCCATGCCTTTTCTCTTTTTGGCTCTCTTTTTAGGTAGTTCAGCCTCCACTTCCATGTCTGTGTTGTTCTCCCTCTCCTCTAGTTTTTGATTTGTCTGTTTCACAAATGTGTCTGCAGCTGTCTTCACAGTTGGAAAGTCCCTGGCAATACTTTTGAGGCCATCTTGTGTGGCAGTCACCATATGATGGGCAGAGAGAATGTCCATCCCCTTTGACTGGAGGTACTTTGACAGAGGAGTTGTTTGCTCAAACACTCTAAGAAATATCTGTGCTGTTAACACAGTTTCATGCTTCAAGAGACACTCTTTAAAGCCTCGTGCTTTGGCACAAACAGCTGGCTTTTCTTTTTCCCTCTTTTCAATGGCTTCCATCGTCAGCACTACATCAACGAAGAGGCCATCATCTGGTTTTCCAAAATGTCCAAAGATTTTCTGGAGGGCATCATGCTTGGCCCACCACCGTGTCTCACCTATTGGACTGAGGCATCTGTGTCTTGTGTTTTCGGTTTGTTTCTCCCACAGATTAAGCCTGTGATAGGACTCCTTGATGAACACAGCTATGTCATTAAGTAAATTAAAGAGTGATCCACTTTCAATGACACTTTGTGTTGTGTCAGCAATCACAAGATTAAGTATGTGTGCATAGCACCACACATGCACATGAGTTGGAGACTGGGCAGTCATAAGTGCTGAAAAGCCTTTGTACTGGCCCTGCATATTTGAAGCACCATCTGTTGCATTCCCAATGCACATGGCCTTGTCTAGATTCAGATGCTCTAAAACTCCGGAAAGCAAGTTTACAAAGTACTGCCCCGTGGATGCTTCGCACCTCACTATGGAGACAAGCCTCTCCTGCACAGACTCAGTAACATACCTGATGATTACTGAACACTGATCATAACCTGTGATGTCTTGGGTTGTGTCTAGCTGAACAGAAAACATCCCAGCTTTCTGGACATCACTGGCGATGCTCTCTTGAAGGAGATGGCCAAGTGCATCAATCACTGAGTTGACAGTTGTTTTGGAGAGTAGGGTGATGAGAGATCCTCTACCTCTTGATCCACTGGTCTGATGCAACTTCTTGCTTTTTTCAATGCAGTCATTCAAATGTTCTCCAAGGCACATATCATACTTGCCTAATAACACAATCAGTTCCAGAAAGTTACCATGATCGATGGTGTTATCACCTAAAGTGTATGCAGCCTCATTCTCCACATGCCTATAGCTGAGTCCCCTCTTCCCAAGTACTTTGATCACATCCACTATACGCTCTAAAACTTGCCGTCTCTTTTTCACTTGTGCTCTGTGAGCTGACAACTGACTGCCAGCAAACAAGCTCCTGATGTTGCCTTTTGAGCACCTTAAGAAAAAAGCTTCAGCACAGGTCTGGTGTGTATTGCTCTTTTCATGCTCCTCTGTGCGCAGGTGTATATGTCGCCAGTCACTCATGCCTGTTATAAATGTGCTGGTGTCAGTCAGCCTTGCAAATGCCAGACACACAAAGCAGAACAATAAATGGCGTTCTTTGCAATAAGTAAGCCACTTCCTGTTGGTGCCATCTTTACAGCTGAACACCCTCATCACAACTGCACTGCTACTGTTCTGCTGTGGGTGGTAATCTAAGAAGGCCTGTAATATGGCAGGTTCAGGGCGAGCAAAGTAATCGATGCCCTGGCTCTCACTCTCCTGCTCTTCTATCTCTCTCTCCTGCTCTTCCATCTCTCTCTCTTGCTCCATCTCTCTCTCTTGCTCTTCCATCTCTCTCTCTTGCTCCATCTCTCTCTCTTGCACTTCCATCTCTCTCTCTTGCTCTTCCATCTCTCTCTCTTGCTCTTCCATCTCTCTCTCTTGCTCTTCCATCTCTCTCTCTTGCTCTTCCATCTCTCTCTCTTGCTCTTCCATCTCTCTCTCTTGCTCTTCCATCTCTCTCTCTTGCTCTTCCATCTCTCTCTCTCTTGCTCTTCCATCTCTCTCTCTCTTGCTCTTCCATCTCTCTCTCTTGCTCTTCCATCTCTCTCTCTCTTGCTCTTCCATCTCTCTCTCTTGCTCTTCCATCTCTCTCTCTCTTGCTCCATCTCTCTCTCTTGCTCTTCCATCTCTCTCTCTTGCACTTCCATCTCTCTCTCTTGCTCTTCCATCTCTCTCTCTTGCTCTTCCATCTCTCTCTCTCTTGCTCTTCCATCTCTCTCTCTCTTGCTCTTCCATCTCTCTCTCTTGCTCTTCCATCTCTCTCTCTCTTGCTCTTCCATCTCTCTCTCTCTTGCTCTTCCATCTCTCTCTCTTGCTCTTCCATCTCTCTCTCCTGCTCTTCCATCTCTCTCTCTTGCTCTTCCATCTCACTCTCTTGCTCCATCTCTCTCTCTTGCTCTTCCATCTCTCTCTCTTGCTCCATCTCTCTCTCTTGCACTTCCATCTCTCTCTCTTGCTCTTCCATCTCTCTCTCTTGCTCTTCCATCTCTCTCTCTTGCTCTTCCATCTCTCTCTCTCTTGCTCTTCCATCTCTCTCTCTTGCTCTTCCATCTCTCTCTCTCTTGCTCTTCCATCTCTCTCTCTCTTGCTCTTCCATCTCTCTCTCTTGCTCTTCCATCTCTCTCTCTCTTGCTCTTCCATCTCTCTCTCTCTTGCTCTTCCATCTCTCTCTCTCTTGCTCTTCCATCTCTCTCTCTCTTGCTCTTCCATCTCTCTCTCTTGCACTTCCATCTCTCTCTCTTGCTCTTCCATCTCTCTCTCTCTTGCTCTTCCATCTCTCTCTCTCTTGCTCTTCCATCTCTCTCTCTTGCTCTTCCATCTCTCTCTCTCTTGCTCTTCCATCTCTCTCTCTCTTGCTCTTCCATCTCTCTCTGCTGCTCTTCTGTCTCCTCTGTCACAGACTTCTCCACTTTTGATGATAAATCAGCTGGTGCAACATGTAAGGATTGGCACAATTTGTTAAGATTTTGAGAAGTTTGAGAAACTAACCTTAAGCATAAAATAAAATTTACTATCAGTAACTTCATAGCACCCGCCCAGCAGTATATAAACTCCGTCATGCTAGTTACGCTGTACGAGTTATTAACCTGTGCAGTTAATAAAAGGACAGGTAATGTTTGTCGCGCTGTTGCACACACAGCACGCTCGTTTGTTTCAGTTTGTCAGTAGCAACAAGACAGCTTACCAACGTGTACGTAATAAGCTAATACTCCTGGGTGCTACACACTACAGTGTGCGCTGTACACCTACTTACTGGTTGTGTCGCATCAGTCTGTGTCTCTGAGTTAACTTGTGTTTCTCCTACAGCTCCGGACCGCAACAAATGCGCGTGCTCTTTGTGAGCTCGTTCCCGGCTCGTAACCAGCGCGTTCTGCCGTCAAGGGCGATCATTGGTTAAATGTGATCATGTGACTGATGCAAGCCAGATCCTTTTATTTAGCGAAACTGTGATTAATAGTTAAATATTATTGTTGAGGGGCACAGACAGGACTCCGCACACACACACATTAAAAAAAAAAAAAAAATATTTAAAAAAAAAAAGTTGCCTCAACAAAAGGGCACCTTGGGCACCCATCAGGAAAGGGGCGGGTGCTCAAGCCCCTCTAACCCCCCCCTGCACGTGCCTGCTGTTAGGTTAATTGTGCTGATCCTCGGGTTGGGGGATTTGCGTTTGTACTGGAGCGCAAAATTCAATCCAATGGAAGATGGACAACAAAAGTTCAAAGCCATCAGGTGCTCAGGTTAGAAAAAAAAGAAAAGATGCAGGTAAGCAGACGTGTGATTGGATAATGGCAGCTCATCCTGAACCAGTCAGACTAAACTCCAAACAATACATTATGTTACAGATTTTAATATTAATTAGTCATTGTTACTTGTTGATTTGTCCTTTTCTCATTGTGTGACGAATTATGACGACTGTTTGGTAGCTGTTATTGTCTCTCTCTCTCTCTTCATGTGTGTTTCTCTGGTGAAACAATAGTTTTGTGTTAATGTTAGGGCTGCACGATTTTGTATAAAATGAGAATCACGATTTTTTGGCTTAGAATTGAGATCATGATTCTCTCATAACAATAAATAAACATAAAACAACAAATGTCTCACGTTTTGTTGTTGCAGCAAAATGTTGTCCTGCTTGAAATTCCGTCTCCACCGTTGCTCGACGCTGCGTGTACAAAGCAGGTAGTGCAACAATAGAAAAATAGTTGCGGGACGGCACTGTGTAGCGTTTGTCTAGGGTGTTGATCGTTTTCCTAAATCCCTCGTTTTGCACAGTGTTGATGGAGCCATATCTTTGGTCAGGTGATAAGTGATAGCCTCCGTAATGTCTTTGTGCCTGCGGGAGTTCGACGTGTATAGGGAAGCGCTGTCTAAGGTTCCCGTTATTGATGTTTGGGTGGTTGACCGGGACGGATTTTCTCCTGTCACTTTCTCGTCATCCCTGACGTGCTCGCCGTTGTTGTTTCCCTGCTAATTTTAGCATCACACGGCACAGCTTCTGTATCACGTGGTATAAGGCTCCGCCCTTGTCATTTGTTGAGCAGGAAGAGTGAGCGCTTGTTTTCATGCAGAGTACGTCCCGGATCAAAATGTGAAGTTTTACAAATCACCACTTCTTTAGTGAATATCATTTCAGTCTCAGACAATCTCGTTTCTCTTACAGAGGTTGAATGCACCTTCTGCGGATGGCGGTACCACACAGTGTGCGTGGACTTCCCCTGCACAGAAGGCAACTACAAATGCTGTGAATGCTAAATAAACAGAAACAAATGATCCCTGTTGTCTTTGCTTGATGATTGGTTTGAGTCTTGACAATCCACATTGCTGGCGTTGCATCTTTCAATGGCAGCAATGGCAGGTATCAGTGCTCAAACCTTTTGTGTTTGTTTCCAACAAGTTGCCCACCTCGGGAAACAAAAATGTGTTCTTTTACTTGTCAGATGAACATATGAGACACTTTGACTCTTCAGTGCAGTGTGGAGCCTAACAAAGATCTGTTTTGTGTCCCAGCTGATCAGCAGGAGGAGGAGAGTCTGACGGAGCAGCAGAGGAACATTTTCAGCTACTTGGACTCAGCTCAGCCACTACAGAGGAAACAATGAGCTCAACACAGAAGGTGACAGACAGAGCAGGACCATATGACCAAAGATATTTATCACCATATACATTTGAACATTTGCCATAACGATGTAGCTGACGATAGAATTGACACCAGACAAAATACTTTACAGCTGCACAACTTTATTAAAAACCCATCAATGTATTTTCACTGAAACAAGCAGCTGTTGTTTATGTGCATTAAAGTTATATAAAAATGTAACAGTGCAAATGCAAATTCCTCGCTGACAGTTTAACCAAAAGGCGTTTCCAGTGGAAACTGGCCGACACATCCTGAGCATAACCATGTATAACATCCACTAAACTTCAGAAGAGGTTATACAGTCGTGGCCAAAAGGTTTGAGAATTGCATAAATATTGGAACCTGGAGAAGTTGCTGCTTAAGTTTTTATAATAGCATTTTGCCTGCACTCCAGAATGTTATGAGGAGTGATCAGATGAACTGCATCGTCCTTCTTTGCCATGAAAACGAACTTAATCCCCAAAAAGCCTTACCACTGCATTTCATTGCTGTCATCAAAGGACCTGCTGAGACCATTTCAGTGATCGTCTTCTTAACTCAGGTGAGAATGTTGGCGAGCACGAGGCTGGAGATCATCATGGCTGTATCCCGATTCAGGTTCTGCAGCTTTAAAGTCCTCAAGGGCCGCGTACTCAAAGACCGCTAAGGCCGAAGTGCGAGGCTCGTAGGCTCGTGAAATGGGACGTCTAACCTCCGTCGCGCTGCCCAGGTTGCCTAGCAACCATGATACTAACAGCTGGAAACGTTTCATACAGCTTTGTTTGACAGAAATGAAGGAGAACATATTTAGTTCATTTGTTTCTACATGAGCTCTGTGTGATTTGATGAGTATCTGAGGCTGAGACCACAGGACTGTGAAACATGATTGTTGGGCTTCATTTCTGTGCTGAACAGTCGTTTAAGATTAGCTGTAAATAACAATTAGCTGATGTTGTTCATGAGACTAAAGTCACCTCACTGTGGTAATGTAAATATAATATGGCCAATATTATAGTTATTATATTAATCACTTCACTCACAGACAAGTATCTGTGACAGTGTGTATACAGATGTATCATATATAAGAGACAAATATTGTTCATTTAATATGTTGGTACTAAATGTGGCTCAATGCTTACATATATGTGTAAAAAGCAAATGTAGGAGCTGTGATAACTGTGTCTGATAGAATGAAGAGTAGACTGATATATGAAATATTCCTTTATTGGGTGAGAAAATCAGACCATGTCATAACTGCTGTAAGTCACACAGAATAGATATCAGAGCCTTAAACAGGCTGACTTCTGCTAAATGGGTCAAACTGGGCAGAAAGTCTACAAACACATAACATCCTTATAGAATATGATGTAACACTATAGATCAACTTAGCTCAGAATATATAAAGCATATAAACAGTTACAGCAATGTGATGCAACAAACACAGCAGCTACTGATCCAAAATACTCAAAGCTTCATAGAACTGAAACCAACATTTATTTTTAGCTCCATCCTGCTGCTGATACAGACTTTAGGTTTCTGAACATTAAACTTGTTGCTGCCTTTCATAGTGTGTAACTTGAAGGCCCTGAGTACTTTCTCCCACACTGGAAACACTGGGATGATCACATTATTTGAACATTACCTAATAAGACTGATTCAGGACCAGAGATGGGCAGTAACGCGTTACTTGTAACCCAAGTAAGGGATTACTATTGCAAAAACGGTAATTAGATTACCGTTTCTTTCCCGTAGGAACGCTGCGTTACTAAAACCGTGATTTCTTTGCGAGAATGTCTCACGACAGTGACGTAAGCGAGTGCGCCGTTAGTGACAACAGCTGTGTGGAGATCAACATTGGATCATATATCGATTGTGGGAGAGAGTATGAGCGTGCAGCGTTTAAAGCGTGGAAGTACTGACCTTACTTTGAGTTTGATTCTATAAAAAGTGACAAAAACATTAGTGTCCGCTGTGCGTGGGAAGAAAACTTCTTTTTACAGCGGAAAAAAAACCCTAAACTTCCAAGCAAGCACCAAGTGCGCAACGACGTAATGGGAAACTCACAGAGAAACTCACGGATTCTTCCACTGACCGCGGCACACCTGCACCAGGGTAAACCTCCGCCTACCCCACTCCTGCTTTACAGGTGAAAATAGAGCAACAGGACCGCTGAGTCTTTGACTTTATTTATGTTCTGCTGTGTTTTACTTGCATCTATTTGAAAGACTGAGTGTAAACACAACAAATATTTTATTTTATGTGCTGGAATGTGCAGAAAATAGGTTTAAATGTTAAACTAATTTCTTCCAGTCAGAGAATGTTGCAGATAATTAAATGTTTGCTTGATGCATAAAGTTAAAAGATTAAAACTAATAAAACAAGTTTAAAAAAAGAGACTTTTCCATTTGATTACATTTTATATGATGGATTATGTAGAATCGTGTTTTTAAAAAGTAACTAAGTAACTAAGTAATTAATTACTTTTGAAAATAAGTAATCAGTAAAGTAACGGGATTACTTTTTTGGGAAGTAATCAGTAATTAGTTACTGATTACTTTTTTCAAGTAACTTGACCAACACTGATTCAGGACAGACAGTTATGTTAAACTTTCCTAGCAGTCCTTCACAAACAGGGAACAGTCTGTCTATTCTCTCCATCTGTCAGCTGCTGCTGGCTCTTCCTCCTCCTCTTCCTCACACACTGCTGAGTTTGTCCTGGTGGATCATCAGGGCTGCAAAGCCTCACAGATGATGTGCAGCAGTGGGTCCCTCAGTCTGTCCTCACTCTGGACATTTGCAGTCGTCACACATGGAAATCAAATGTGTGATAAGCTGCAGGATTCAAACACAAGTGTAACTTATAAACACATGTTCATACTTTTATTCCACAATCAGAGAGAAAGAAACAGAGAGAGAGTGCAGGACAGACAGACAGGTGACAGTCTCAGGTGTACACACTGCTACACAACAGCACCAGAGAAGCAGGATTTAGTGTTTGTGTTATTACGAGTGTAAACAAGAAGAGTTCCAGATGGTGCAGTGGACACATGTGTGACTGCTGTGATTAAAGCATCTTTCTTTCAGCTTAACGAGTGAACCGTCAGCTCGTTCAAACACACGTTAAAGTGCGTTTGGCTCGACACCACCGAACAGAGGCAGCAATATAACACAGCTAACATTAACAGTGCAGTGGATCCTGCTTGTGCCGTGATGTTCAGGACTGCAAACCGAGCAGCATCACTGACTTTCAGCTTGTTGTGTTTGTGGATATATGACTGACTTTAATTATCCACAAAATCATCACATTCTCTGTCAGATTAAGGTCGACTATTGAACGGCGTATATTTTAAAGGCTTTAAAACCAAGTTAACGCTGAAAGTACAAACATCACTAATGTCACATAACTCTGCCGACAAGGCATAGCTATGGCTATGAAATGCTCTTTGTGTATCACTTCTTCATTATGAAAGATGTCATTAATGCACTAGTAATGTCTCATCTGGAGTATTGTTCAATCATTTGGTCAGCAGCTAATAAGACAGATCTTAACAGACTTCAGTTAGTCCAGAATAAGGCGTCCAGATTAGTGTGAAGATGTTCATACTATACTAATATTGATAAAATGCATAATAACCTTTCTTGGCTTCCTGTACAGGCTAAAATATTCTATGGCTTACTTGTAGTTCTAAAGAAAGCAATTCTGTTAAACACACCACATTTATTCTGCTCAGCTGCAGTATCCAGATGAAATACATCATCATATTACACAGTTTTCAACAAGCTGCAATTTAGTAAATGCTCGAGTTAAAAGTAACGTTTTGTAAAACTGTTACATTTAGAGCAACTTTTAAGTGGAATAAGTTGCCTTAAAAAATTAGAGAATTATTCAAAACTTCAATGAACACTTAAAAGCCGATTTACAGAGCTTTTAGTTGTTGTAAATATTGTAAGACATGATTTGTTTTTGAAATTTGTGTAATGTGCCTCAATGTTATTGATATTATTATTATTATTATTATTGATTGCTTATATTTGAACAATTGTGAAACCTCACTGTGGATGTAAGAGTGAAATTATGTGGATATCTTGAATCCACTTTATTGTGTAATATTTTATGTGAGTATTTGACGGAAGACGAGCAACATCTGTTGTGGAAGCTAACGGGGTTCCTTTAGAATAAACAAACATAGGATTTATTATCACTGAATAATTCTGTATAAATCTATACAAATTATAGAAATATGTAATAGGAAACAACAAAATAATCTAAATTATAAAATTGTGTGTGTGTGTGTGTACAATCAGGAGGGATGGGCATGATTTTAGTGTTTGAACAGTCATGAATTATCTTTAACAGCAGGTTGGATGTAATGTGTTAGAACTACCAGCAGGTGGGGATAAGAGACCTTTAAGGTGTTTGGTGCCACGCTCCACCTTCAGGTTTAAAACTAGTGTTAATGGAGTTTGAAGGTTGAGTTTGTTCCACGACTGCATTTCACTCACTGCCTCTGTTTGTATCTCTGTCACTGCAGGACCAACATGGAGCCAGAAGTCAGCGCTCTCAGGAGGCCGACAAACCTCACAGAAGAAAGGGAGAGAAAAAACACACCTGTGACGAGTGTGGGAAGGGTTTTACTGTGAGGGCTAAACTAAAACAGCATCAGGTCATCCACACTGGAGAGAGACCGTTCAGCTGTGACTTGTGTGGAAAGTCTTTTTCCTTCAAGGGTTCCCTAAAAAAACACCAACTCATCCACAGTGGAGTTAAAGCGTACAGCTGTGATCAGTGTGGCAGAGCTTTTACTGACAGTAGCAACTTACAGAAACATCTAGTTACCCACTCTGGAATTAAGGCATACAGCTGTGATCAGTGTGGCAGAGCTTTTACTCAAAGTAGCCACTTACAGAGTCATCTAGTTACCCACTCTGGAATTAAGGCATACAGCTGTGACGAGTGTGGGATGGAGTTTACTGTGAGGGCTTCACTAAAACAGCATCAGGTCATCCACACTGGAGAGAGACCGTTCAGCTGTGACTTGTGTGGAAAGTCTTTTTCCTGGAAGGGTTACCTAAAAACACACCAACTCATCCACAGTGGAGTTAAAGCGTACAGCTGTGATCAGTGTGGCAGAGCTTTTACTCACAGTAGCCACTTACAGAGGCATCTAGTTACCCACTCTGGAATTAAGCCATACAGCTGTGACATCTGTGGAAAAACTTTCAGCCAGAGAGGGAGCCGAAATAAACACCTACGCATTCACACCAGACATGATGTGTACTGCTGTGAACAGTGTGGCAAACAGTTTATAACTCACACAGACTTACAACAACACATATTTACCCACACTGAGGACAGACCTTATCAATGTGACCTGTGTGAGAAGACTTTTAAAACTCCACGTCACCTGAGACGACACCAACAGATCCACACCAGAAAGAGACTCTACAAGTGCAGCTACTGTGAGGTATGTATTTATATTGTTATCTTGTCATTTTAGCCTGACTGTTTGGAACAACTCTGCTCATTAAACTGTGTTAGCATGTTAGCAATTCTACTGCATGGAAAAGCAGCTCTGAGTGATTATTCAGATTTTCCTTTCAGTTATGATTTTAGTATTACTGTAGTATTATGGTGGTAGTATTGTAGTTATTGCAGCCCAGTAAACTGAGTGTGTTAACTGAAACAGTCAAATGTAGTTGGACGTCTGCAGAGATGCTCTTTATTTCAGGCGACGTTCAGGATACAAATGTTGAAGGACTGACTTACACTGTCTTTGTGTCTTTGTTTAGAAGCAGAGCGACACAGATGGATCCAGTTCTCAACCCTGTCATCACTGTGGTGGTGGGAAAGACTTTCATTGTGACCTCTGTGGAAAAACTTTCAGTCGGCAAGCTGCCCTTAAAACACATCAACGTAGACACACTGGAGACAAACTGAAATACTGCAAAGAATGTGGGAGAAGCTTCACCACACCAAGTGATTTAAAAAAACATGAACTGATTCACAGTGGGGTTAAAAAGCACCTCTGTGATCAGTGTGGGTCATCCTTCACCACTGCAGGCGAGCTTAAATCACACAAACGAGTCCACACAGGGGAGAAACCACACAAGTGCAGACACTGTGAGAGAAGCTTCTCACATTCAGGTAATCGTAACATTCATGAACGTACACACATGGAAGGAAACTACAGCTGTGACCAGTGTGACAAGAGCTTCAGGAATCTCAGTTCATACTCTGCACACAAACGATCCCACGTTACTAATAAACTGTTTCACTGTTACCAATGTGCCCAAACATTCACCTCATTGTCTGCTCTGTGCAAACATCAGCGCGATCACTCAGGGCTGAAATCACTCCCATCACTGGATCACAGTGAATCTGAAGACACAGAAAGATCCTCTGGTTTCTGTGTCAGACTCAAAAAGCTTGAGATCAGGCTCCACAGAGTTCAGATAGAATCATTTAAACTTGTGTTGAACTGAACTGGTTGCTGGGCTGAACTTCTACATAATACAGATCTACATGGGATCTTCTTTTCTGTTGTTTTACTGAGTCAGTTTTGTCCTTTTTTCTCTGTCCTGGTTTTGCTCGTCTGTAAATGATTGAAACTCAGTCAAATAGTTCATTGTTCTCCAGCAAAACGTTTTGGAAACTCATGTTTAACCTTTAAAACTCTGACATGTTTTAGCACACAAGGCTTCATCGGGGAGTTCACTCATGATTGGACCATGAGAACAAAGGTTTTTAGTTCTTTCAAAGAGAGTCTTGGAGATGTTTGATGTTTCTGTTTTTCTGAAACCACCTGAAAGAAAAACTATTTTTCTTGCTTTATGTAGTGTGGAAGTTTTTAATGTTTCTTCATCTGTGATGTTCTTGAATGTGTTCACGTGAAGATGGTACAAATAAACTGTCCTTTCAACTTTAGCTCCTAATTTATTCATTATTTATGGATGTAGCACAGCAGCCGTCTCTTGATTAACACATGGAGGGCTCGGGATCTGATGGTGTCGTCTCCCTAATTTGCCCACTCAGTAAATCTCACTCATGGCCAAGAAATTGAAATAAACCTTGTTTCCCTGCTGGATAGTGATCCACTGTAACTCTGCTCCTCCTTCCTGTTTAGGATTTCTGTGGCTGAAGTAAAATTCCCTCCATCCATCACTTATCCGGCGCCCCCCGTGTGCGGCAGCCTGTTACAGCAGCTCTGCTCATTCTGAGTTTCTTTCTTTCTTATCTTTTTCTTCTCGTAATTTTTTATAACTAACGTATCAGTAATTAGACTCTGCAACCATGTTCTACCGTTTTGTGCTAGTTCTGGTCGTTTTTCTTAGTTTATTTCTACTTTTTTCCCGCGTGTCTGGGGACCCAGAGCAGGGATCCTTTGTTTACAGTAAGGATCAGCTGTTAGCGCTGCGTCCTGCAGCGGTACTGTCGGCGGACAGACCCGACATTCCCAGCGAGCTGAGGAGGAAAAGACGGGGGTGTCGTGCTGGGAAGGAGCGCCGTCGCCCGAGAAGGAGACGTTATCGACCATCTCTTCCTTCTGTAATCATTGGAAACGTAAGATCTTTGCCCAATAAGATGGATGAGCTCACGTTGCTAACCTGGTCACAGAGGGAGTACCGACAATGTAGCATCATGATGCTAACGGAGTCGTGGCTAACACCGCTAACTCCGGACATGAGCGTGACACTACCGGGATTTCAGATGCTGCGAGCGGACAGGACGAGAGAGAGCGGTAAGAGGAAAGGAGGGGGACTGACAGTGTTTGTGAGCGACAGATGGTGTAACCCTGGGCACATCACTGTGAAAGAACAACTCTGCAGCAGAGACATTGAGCTGTTAGCCGTTAGCATGCGTCCGTACTCTCTGCCCCGGGAGTTCTCGCATGTTATCGCAATAACAGCATATGTCCCCCCCTCGGCCAACGCGGATGCAGCCTGTGACACTCTCCACTCAGTGGTCAGCAGACTGCAAACACAATCACCGAGAGCCCTTCTCATAATATCAGGGGACTTCAATCATGCCTCACTGGACTCCACACTGCCCACCTTCACCCAGTATGTGACCTGCCCAACCAGAGACAATAAAACACTGGACTTACTGTATGCCAATGCAGAAGAGGCATACAGTTCATCACCTCTCCCTCCACTGGGCAAATCTGACCACAACCTGGTGCACCTTGTCCCTGTGTATGAGCCCTTAGTGCGCAGGGATCTACCAGCCACCCGCACAGTGCAGAGATGGTCGGAGGAGAGCGAGGAGGCTCTTAAGGATTGTTTTGAGTCGACTGTGTGGGAGGTGATCTGTGACGACCACGGAGAGGACATCGACAGCCTTACTACATGCATTACTGACTATATTAATTTCTGTGTGGATAACACCGTACCTACCAGGACTGTACGGTGTTTTTCCAACAACAAACCTTGGATTACCCCAGAAATTAAAGCTGTCCTCAAGCAGAAGAGGGGGGCCTTCAAATCCAAAGACAAAGAGGAGTTGAAAAGGGTGCAGAGAGAGTTGAGGGGACTGATAAGGAATGGGAAGGACAGCTATAGGCAGAAGATGGAGAACCAGCTTCAGCAAAACAACGTTGGTGAAGTCTGGAGAGGCCTCAGAACCATCTCGGGCCACAAACAGCAGAACTCTCTGCCTGGGAGGGATGTGAGGTGGGCAAATGAACTGAATCATTTCTTCAACAGATTTGATTCAGCCATGAGGCAGTCTGCAACATCGGCTGCAGACTCACCCACCCCCACTGCTGCTGTTCCACCTCAGACACTTCACACCTCCTCTATTCACCCTGCTCACTCCCCCCACCCCCAACAACAGCATCCAATACACACTCAACACAAGGCTCCAGCCTGTCTCTCTCAACCACCCAGGTTAGGAGGGAACTGAGGAGGATGGCAAGAAGGCAGCGGGCCCAGATGGCATCAGCTCGAGGGTCGTCAGGTCCTGCGCGGACCAACTGTGTGGGGTGATGGAGCACCTCTTCAACCTGAGCCTGAGGCTGGGAAGAGTCCCACAGCTCTGGAAAACCTCCTGTGTTGTTCCAGTGCCAAAGACTTCACGCCCCAAGGACCTCAACAGCTACAGGCCGGTGGCTCTGACATCCCACCTGATGAAGACCCTGGAGCGGTTGGTCCTGGCTCAGCTTCGGCGCCTAACAAGCTCATCACTAGACCCACTTCAGTTTGCCTACCAGCCTGGCATTGGAGCAGATGATGCCGTCATTCACCTCCTACATCGTTCCCTCGCTCACCTGGAGACCGCTGGAAGCACTATGAGAATCATGTTCTTTGATTTCTCCAGTGCCTTCAACACCATTCTTCCCTCGGCTCTGAAGGACAAGCTGGAGAACTCTGGAGTGGACCATCACCTCACTACCTGGATTCTGGACTACCTCACCGACCAACCACAGTATGTGAGGACTCAGGGCTGTGTGTCGGACAGGGTCGTCTGCAGTACGGGGGCCCCACAGGGAACGGTTCTGGCTCCGTTCCTCTTCACCATCTACACTGCAGACTTCTCCCACAACTCCACCCAGTGCTTCCTGCAGAAGTTCTCTGATGACTCTGCAATAGTCGGCCTCATCACTGATGGGGACAACAAGGAGTACAGAGGACTGACTCAAGACTTTGTGGACTGGTGCCAGCTGAACTACCTCCAGATCAATGCCAGTAAAACCAAGGAGCTGGTGGTAGACTTCCGCAGGCACAAGCATTCTCCACTGCAACTACTGAACATCCAAGGTATGGACATTGAGGCTGTGGACAGCTACAGGTACCTTGGTGTTCATCTGAACAATAGACTGGACTGGACTCATAACTCAGACGCCCTCTACAGGAAAGGGCAGAGCAGGCTGTACCTGCTGCGGAGACTCAGGTCATTTGGAGTGGAGGGCCCACTCCTGAAGACCTTCTATGACTCTGTGGTGGCTTCTGCTATCTTTTATGGTGTGGTCTGCTGGGGCGGCAGCATCTCTGCTGGGGACAGGAAGAGACTGAACAGGGTGATCCGAAGGACCAGCTCTGTCCTAGGATGCCCTCTGGACCCAGTGGAGGTGGTGAGTGACAGGAGAATGGCGGCTAAGCTGTCATCCCTGTTGGACAACATCTCCCACCCCATGCAGCAGACTGTGACAGCACTGAGCAGCTCCTTCAGTGGGAGACTGCGGCACCCACGGTGTGGGACGGAGAGATTTCGCAGGTCTTTCCTCCCCACTGCTGTCAGACTCCACAACAAAGACTTTAACTGAACAAACACACACATCCATACATATGCAATAATACTAAGTGCAATAATCTTTTCTGGCATCGTTGTATTTTTACTCAGTGTATATAGCATTTGTATTCTATTTTTATCTTATTGTATATTTTTATTCTATTTTATTCTACTGTATATAGTATATTATTTTATTTTATTCTATTCTGTACAGTTGTGTACTGTATTTATTCTTATCGTATTCTAATTTTTGCATCATAACTTTTGCACTGTCCACTTCCTGCTGTGACAAAACAAATTTCCCATGTGTGGGACTAATAAAGGTTATCTTATCTTATCTTTATCTTATTACTGATTACTTCCCCAAAAAAGTAATCCCGTTACTTTACTTATTTTCAAAAGTAATTAATTACTTAGTTACTTAGTTACTTTTTAAAAACACGATTTACAACCTGAAGAGGTGATAAAGCGATAGATCTTTCAGCCCAATTCTACTTTTTCTACATAATCCATCATACAAAATGTAATCAAATGGAAAAGTCTCTTTTTTTTACTTGTTTTATCAGTTTTAATCTTTTAACTTTATGCATCAAGCAAAAATTTAATTATATGCAATATTCTCTGACTTGAATAAATTAGTTTAAGATTTAAACCTATTTTCTGCACATTCCAGCACATAAAATAAAATATTTTTGTGTTTACACTCACTCTTTCAAATAAATGCAAGTAAAACACAGCAGAAAATAAATAAAGTCAAAGACTCAGCGGTCCTGTTGCTCTATTTTCACCTGTAAAGCAGGAGTGGGGTAGGCGGAGGTTTACCCTGGTGCAGGTGTGCCGCGGTCAGTTGAAGAATCCGCGAGTTTCTCTGTGAATTTCCCATTACGTCGTTGGGCACTCTGAGCTTGCTTGGAAGTTTAGGGTTTTTTTTTTCCTTGTAAAAAGTTTTCTTCCCACGCACAGCGGACGCTAATGTTTTTGTCACTTTTTATGGAATCAAACTCAAAGTAAGGTCAGTACTTCCACGCTTTAAACGCTGCACGCTCATACTGTCTCCCACAATCGATATGTGATCCATTGTTGATCTGCACACAGCTGTTGTCACTGACGGCGCACTCGTCACTGTCGTGAGACATTCTCGCAAAAAATCACAGTTTTAATAACGCAGTAATGCAGCGTTCCTACGGGAAAGTAACGGTAATCTAATTACCGATTTTGCAATAGTAATCCCTTACTTTACTTGTTACTTGAAAAAAGTAATCAGATTACAGTAACGCGTTACTGCCCATCTCTGGTAAGTACATATGTGATCATAGCTTTAGCTTTTAAATGTTTATTCTAGTTAACACAGATCAGGTGGAACAACTCAAATAAAATATCAAAAATATTAAGTGGTCATCGGTACTCAGTTTGTTCAATACTGAATACAATGGAGCACAAATTGTCCATGTCCAAACTGTCACCAAAGTGCAATTTAGACCTGGCCTGTGGTTGTTATCTAAGTGATAACCATCAATTCTACTAAAACAAATACAAAACAAAGAAATTTGACACATTCTGTTGATATCAAAAGCACACTGAACAATTCAGTGTTGTTTTACTGCTGTTCTCTCTTCACTTCTTCTCCTCTGATTCTCTCCACATGTTGCTCTGCATCAGTGCTCAGTTTCCTGACAAAACAAGATTAAATATTGCTAAATATAATAGTATCTCACTACACTTCAACATAAGTGTTTTATTTTTGTAATTGTTTATCTGTTATTTTTCAGACTGAGTCACTGTGACCTGTCAGAGAGAAGCTGTGAAGCTCTGGCCTCAGGTCTCAGCTCTCAGACCTCTAATCTGAGACAGCTGGACCTGAGTAACATTAACCTGAAGGATTCAGGCGTGAAGCTTCTGTCTGAAGGACTGAAGAGTCCACACTGTACACTGGAATCTCTCAGGTGAGATCAAGCATTTTCCTTTCATCAACTGACAGAATTAGCAGATTAATAATAAGGCAGTCCTCTAATAAGAGGAGAAGTGGAGGTGTTTTGAAGGGCAACATACTCTTATGTTAACAAGACAGGAAGTAGTTCCTGGGAACTTCTTCCTTTGTTATTGTCTAAGTAGAAACATGATGGTGAAACAGTGATGAGTTTGCAGAGGTGGATCCACACAACACAACAATGCTGTTGGGTGCTGAAAGCAGACTTCTCACAGATTCTGAGGCTGCAGGTTTCATCACTGTCCAACCAAAATTCACTGAACCAGCAGTAAATGAACGTCCAAAACTACACTTCATGTTTAAAAAACAGATGATCAGGGGGATTTGTGTTTACATCTTTTTTGTGTGATCTGCTCACCTGCTGTTTTAGCTGTTTGGTGGTTGTTGAGATGGTTTTGTGAACTTTTAGCTGAGATTCTGACGTTTCTGTAGATACCACACATGTCTAATTACTTTGTACAGCATGAATGGCCATAACAAGGTTTTTAACAGTAAGAAAAGTTGTAAAACTTCAGAAAATATAGTTAAAAGTCCAAAACCTTCTACGTCTGGTGGCTTGTGGTAAGGAGCAGATCAAACGAGTAAAGAATTACGTTATAATTATAAATGGCTTCAACAGCACATTCAGGTCTGTGAGACTCATTCAGACACTGAGCTGTGGCTCTGTGCTACATGCACATATTTCTGCATCTCTGCCATTCAGACACACTTTATATATAGTTTATTTTATGTAGTATTCAATACTGAACTGTACATTTAGTCTTTTTAAAGGCAGCAAGTTTTATTCAGTGTTTTCATAAAAGCCTTATTTCTATCCATTTACTGCTATTAGGAAGAACACGTGAGGTTTAAGACCTGGACCAGTTTGAAACCTTTTGTCCTCCACAGTGGAAAATGGGTGGAAATAAAAATGGGTCTCACTTTAGCCATCTCCTAATTTTATCAGTTCTACTCTCAGCGTCTTCTGTATATCTCCTGTATAAATGTTGCACTCAGCTTTGTGGTCTCCAATATCACTGAAATGCAGCCAGATGCTGCTCATTTTGCCTTTTCACTCTTTCCTGACACGCTTGCATTTCAGTACAGCTCCCATTTCTCTGTGTACTGGTCTCTACCACTACCCTTGCTGTCTATGGGACATTTCCGTCCTCTTTCACATAATGGTATGATCCCAGTCTGTCTCTTAAAGTGTTTGGCCACATGGTTTGCTCATCAGTAGTGCATTGTGTACTTATTTTAATAGTACTGCCAGTGGCGTGCACAGACATTTTGGGGGGCAAGTGCTCCAGGGGGAAAAAAGGGCACTTTTTGCATATGTGGAAAACCTTTTCTTTTTATAATAAAAAAATCGCACAGGTTAAATGCAACTTTTAACCGGATTATTCGTCCAGAATTGCTGTGCGTTGCTGACCTACAGCAGACAAGAGCTTCTGGACATCTGGACTCACAACTCCAACAGTTTTATCGCTGATCTCCGACTCATCCCAGAGATCTCCAGAACACCGGAGGCTGCCCACTCTCCCCGGCCGGGCGGAAGTGCACGCAGACGGCGCCGAGATCGTAAACAAAGGCGAGGTAGGCACGGAGGGCTACGGGCTAAGCTAAAGCTAACACCACACCGGCTGCCTTTACCCAGTATTTTCCTTGCCAATGTCTGTTCTCTGGCAAACAAAATGGATGAGATACGGCTCTCCATCACTAACAACAGACGGATTATGGACTCAAATGTCATGTTTTTCACCGAAACATGGTTGAACAACAGCTGCCCGGACAATGCTATCAAGTTAGCAGGACGCCACACACACCGAGCCGACAGGCTAGCAGATGACTCCGGCAAGACCAGAGGTGGAGGTTTGTGCATTTATATTAACAATGCTTGGTGCATGAACTCCACTACTACTGAGAGTCACTGCTCACCTAATGCGGAGTTTTTAATGGTCAAATGCAGACCTTATTATCTCCCCAGAGAACTCACTTCAATCATACTCACTGCCGTGTATATCCCCCCCGACGCTAATGCTAGGTTAGCCATGAAAGAACTTTCTGCAGCCATCAACAAACACCAGAATAAACACCCCGAGGCTGCTTTTATTGTTGCTGGCGACTTCAACCACACCAACTTAAAGACAGTCCTCCCCAGATTCCACCAACATGTCTCCTGCCACACCAGAGGAGACAAGACTTTAGACCATGTGTATTCCAACCTGGCTGGAGCCTACAAAGCCACACCCCTCCCCCACATTGGACAATCGGACCATCTCTCCCTGTTCCTCACACCTAGGTATTCACCACTCATCCAACGTGTGAAACCTGCTGTGAGGACAATTAAAGTGTGGCCAGAGGGGACAGAGGCAGTGCTCCAGGACAGATTTAAAAACACAGACTGGAATATGTTCACCCACACAGACCTGGACCAGTACGCCTCATCTGTACTGGATTACATCTCCGAAACCACAGACAGTGTTACCACCCAGAAACGGATCACCATGTACCCCAACCAGAAGCCTTGGATGAACCGGGATGTTCGTCTCCTCCTGAAGGCCCGCAACACCGCCTTTAGGTCAGGAGATACACACGCCTACAGCACAGCCAGGGCTAATCTAAAGAAGGGCATCAAAAAAGCCAAACACCATTACAAAAAGAAGGTAGAAGAACACTTCTCCAACTCCAACCCCCGACGCATGTGGCAAGGACTCCAGACCATTACAGACTACAGGACCACCAAACCCTCCCCCGCATCCTCTGATGTCTCCTTCCTCAACGAGCTCAACAACTTTTATGCTCGTTTTGAGCGAGGGAACCCCACAACCACAACCAAAGCAGACATGACGCCAGACCACCAACCTCTGACTCTCTCCCCCACCGATGTAGGAGCGGTGCTGAGCAGGATCAATGTCCACAAGGCTGCAGGTCCAGATGGCATCCCCGGGCGTGTTCTCAGAGCGTGTTCTGGGGAGCTTGCAGGAGTGCTCACAGACATATTCAATCTGTCCTTGGCCCACGCTGTGGTACCGGCCTGCTTCAAATCCACCTCCATCGTCCCGATACCCAAAAACTCCAACCCATCTTGCCTCAATGACTACCGCCCAGTAGCACTCACCCCCATCATCACTAAGTGCTTAGAGCAGCTGGTCCTAGCACACTTCAAATCCTGTCTCCCCCCCACCCTGGACCCCCACCAATTCGCATACCGCCATAACAGGGGCACAGAGGATGCAGTCTCCATCGCACTGCACTCTGTCCTCTCACACCTGGACAACAACAACACCTACGCCAGAATGCTGTTTATAGACTTCAGTTCAGCATTCAATACAATCCACCCCTCACAACTCATCAGGAAACTGACAGACCTGGGCATCAGCTCCCTCATCTGCAAATGGTTACTCGACTTCCTGACCAACCGCCCCCAACATGTCCGGCTGGATAACCACTGCTCATCTACCATCACAATGAACACCGGTGTACCACAAGGCTGTGTGATGAGCCCTTTCCTCTACTCCCTCTTCACCCACGACTGCAGACCTGCTGATGGTTCCAACACCATCATTAAGTTTGCAGATGACACCACGGTGATTGGCCTCATCAGTGACAACAATGAGGCCGCCTACAGGGAGGAGGTGGATCGTCTGGCTGAGTGGTGCGACACAAACAACCTGCTGCTTAACACCGAGAAGACCAAGGAGCTCATCGTGGACTACAGGAGGAATGCTGACCCACATCCACCCATCCACATTAAGGGGACGGCTGTGGAGCGTGTGAGCAGCTTCAAGTTCCTGGGAGTCCACATCTCCGAGGATCTCACCTGGACGACCAACTGCTCCAAGCTGGTCAAGAAGGCTCACCAGCGCCTCTTCTTCTTGAGGACCCTGAGGAAGAACCACCTGTCCTCAGACATCCTGGTGAACTTCTATCGTTGCACCATCGAGAGCATCCTGACCAACTGTATAACAGTCTGGTACGGGAACTGCTCTGCCTCGGACCGGAAGGCGTTGCAGAGGGTCGTGAAAACTGCCCAGCGCATCGCCGGAGCACCACTTCCTGCCATAAAAGACATCTACAGGAAGCGGTGTCTGAAAAGGGCTGGGAAAATCATCAAAGACCCCAGTCACCCATCACATGGAGTCTTCACCCTCCTGCCCTCTGGGAGGCGCCACAGGAGCCTCCGGACTAAGACCACCAGGTACCGGAACAGCTTCTTCCCCACAGCTGTCAGACTCCTGAACTCTGCCTCCTGACATCTGACCCACGTTAAACTCATGCACTGAACATACACACCCCCACAATGGACAACTGTACCCTCAAACACACAATAATAACATGGACTGAACCACCACTCACAACCACTAGCACTTCATATAGCCTCTGTAGAAACTATCTACACCCTCACTTATCTTAACTGCACTACTGTATAGCTCTGTGTAAATAATCATTCTGTACATTCAATAATCTTTAATCCTACAACTGTTTACAACTTGCATAGTTCCCATTTCTGTATAGCTGTATATCTCAAATTTCTGTAAAGTTATTTATTTCATATTCTGTATAGTTTTTCATATTTATATCCTGTTCATAGCCTGTACATAGCTTGTACTCACTACAGCCTGTACATACTTAGTTATAGAATATTCACAACATACTTCATACCGTGTACATTATAACATACCATAATAGACCCATTTCTGTAATATACTTACATATCTATATTATTGCTAATATATATTGTAATATATCTATATCACTAAAGCACTTCTGGATGGATGCAAACTGCATTTCGTTGCCCTGTACCTGTGCATGTGCAATGACAATAAAGTTGAATTCTATTCCATTCTATTCTAAAGTGACTCTTTTAAAAACATGTCTGCCTGAAATTCACATTTCATTTATTTTGGGGGATTTTAACAGAGAGATAGAACTTTATGAATCCCTCATGTTTATCCTCCAGGGAATCCAGTTTGTAGTAGCAGAACACCGACAAATTTTTACACAGCACAGAATTAGGATATCAAATAAAGGGGAATAAGAGAATATGAATATAAGCATAAATACACTGAACAAAAATATAAACGCAACACCTTTGTTACTGCTCCCATTCCCCATGGGATGGACGTAGAGACCTAAAATTCATTCCAGATACACAATATAACCATCCCTCCCAAACAGTGGTCACAAATCAGTCCAAATGTGTGGTAGTGGGCACATCTGCTATATTGAGATAATCCATCCCACCTCACAGGTGTGCCACATCAGGATGCTGATCTGACATCATGAGTAGTGCACAGGTGTACCTCAGACTGCCCACAACAAAAGGCCACCCTGGAATGTGCAGTTAAATTAAGTTAAATTAAATTAAAACGGGCTTCTATGGGTTTTTGTTTGTTTGCTTACATATCTAGTGTTTAATGCAATGTGAAGCATTATCAGACAGCATTTATTGGGAAGAATCCCATGTTTATACTGGTCTGTACCCAGGGTACACAGAAAATAAAAACAACAAGAACACATGTTTTCTTATTATGATCCCAACTATAATTTACTTAAGCAAAAGCACTACATGTGTAGTTATAATATTTATAGCAGTTACTGTTGAGCTTTAAATTTATCATCTTAAATGTTTATATGCTGATTATATTGCTTTATATAAGAAAGGCCTAACTCTGAGTACACTCTGTGCCAAAAAGTGCTGACAGGAAACTGCATGCTTTTGCAGAAACGTGCTTTTGCAGCTAGAAAGTGAAGCTGATATATATCAGTTTTAATTAGTTTTTACCAACTGCTTGCTAGGGCAATCCCACGAGTTTGGTGTTTTTGTATTGAACATGATTCCAAGTGCTTTCTATAACACATAGCAGAGGTGCCACAACAAAGACTGAGAAGAGGACAGGAAGAGACAGTGAAAGAGATGCACTCCTTCGCCATTCATGTTAAAGCGTTGCATAGCTTTAATTTTAGAGAGTGTTGCATAACTTTAGTCATTTTTCTACCACAGGTGAAGCCAAGAATTGTGAAGCTCTCTTTTGGCCAAATACCAGAATCTGTAAGAAGAAGAAAAAACAAACAATCAAATAGGTCATTATTAAGAGAACAACAATCTCTTGATGATTATCCACAGTGTCTTTGATAACTCTGAGATACAAACTGTCAAGGATATACACATCCCAGCAAACAATAGCTGTGTTTGACTAAAGCGATTAATAACAAGGACAGAGCTACAATCACTACAGTCAAACATAAAGGGCTTAATCCTGAATCCAAGTCTGAGCTGTGATGCCGTTGGTGCTGAAAGCTGCTCAGATCCTGAAGCTGCACGTTTTGTCTCTCTCTAACCAAACCAGCAGCAAAAGAAGACACATTTCGCTTGACATAAACATTGTCATGAATTCCCTCTTACTTTTGCTGGTTTGCTTCCACCACCATTAAAACACACACAGAAAAACAACACAGCACAGCTCTCTGCCTCTCTCAGTGTACTTTAAGAACACCGTTTCCCATCTCAAATCTCTGTTTTTGGCATTATTCGCTTGCTTGTTATGAAGCAGTCTACCGTTGTTTACAGCCATTTTTTTTAATGACTTCCGACAAGACAGCCTCATTTCTGCTGTTCAATACCAAATTTTATTTATTTTTTTCAAATTAAGTGAAACTGCAAAATGCTCTGCTGTGTCTCTATTAAAACCTCTTATTAAAACCTCTGAATCACTTCAGCAGCATCAACCAATGTACATTTGTTGAGTCGTGGTTCTCGTCTGCTTTTGTTCTACTGCAGAATAATATTTTTAAGGTTATCTACTGTAAAAAGCTAGGCCAGGAAAATCTGCTTCATGGTTTTGTGTTTTATCCTCAGTTACTTTGACACAAAAGCATCTGCTGTGATGCTCACACCTCTGATGAAGTTTCACAAGTGTCAGTACTGATAAATGATCAGAATTATAATGTTTCTGACTCTGAGTAAGAATTAAATGGAATCTAATTGGGACCTTGTGAATTGGAATTGAACAGGTTCTAGAAATCAGTGATGATACTCAGCTCCAATACCCACCTATGATATTAGGCTGACGAACGCTGACTGGGTTTCATTTACCAGCTTTTTATGTTCTTCCTGCAGTTTCCTCCCCACATCACTCATCTTAACCTTTTTCCAGTCCTCCTCAGTGTAAACAGAACACACAACAATACAAAGAAAAGCTCAGGTGATTGATCTCTAACACTAGGCATCCCCAGTCTTATTCTTAGCAGTCTAACTTCTCACCATATCTTTGAAGGCCTCTCCATTGTAGTAGCGCTTGGATGCTGGATACTCTATCGTTTTGTCACATAGTTCCAGGAAACTGGAAGCCACCAGATGCAGCTCCTCTCCGTCATAGCCGTACAGCTTTTTGTCCTCACACGTCATCAGCACAAGCTCGTCACATGGACATGAGGTGCCCTTTACCACACCAATAACCTGCATTTTTACAATCTTGGGAAGGTAGAATTTTCCCCAGGCGTTAACTTCATCATCATCCCCGTTGTATTTGGTGTTCTCAAGCTCTTCTATCCACAGGTCAGCACCACTTGGCTTCTTCAGGTGAACGCACATGCTTTTGTTTTTGGAAACAAAATCTTTCACCCGTTTCAGGTACTTTTCACCTGGAAAGAAGCAGACAAGGAAATATGGATGAATGTAGAAGTGTTGGAAAAGACAAATAGCAAGGTTATCCTACAGCAGTTTGTGAAAATGTTGTATCTTGAAATAAGCAGGCAAAATGAGGATCTCACTTATCTCATATGTTCTGACTACCGACTTTCTTCAGTTAAAGGACAAAAAAAGGGCACACTGGAGGCTGACAGAGTGTGCAATGGTGGGAATCATTTTGCAGAACTCACTAAAGTTTGTTTCTCCTGGAACAAGCTTTTTACACTTCGGCAAATGAAAATACTGTGTTAAACTAAAAAAGAGCACCAGACCAAGGTCTACAGTACTAACAGAAAAGCATGCCGTTACCTGTTGCCTGTCGACACAGCTGCTGATCTTCCTCACCAAAAAAATGAGGATCCCTGAAAGGAATAGAAAGGTTATGTTAAAATGAATGACTGTCACGGTGATCATGGGAAGCTCCGAAATATCACAACAATAGCTACGAAATCACAAAATGCAGTGTGATGTCTGTAAGCACCAAACATGACATTTCTGCAAATTCATCTTGAAACATGTAGGTACCTCACACGTACAGCTGCAGCCATCTCAGCCATTTATCACTGTGGCTGCCAAGTGGCTGCCACTTCACAAGCGCATGGCACAACATAGAAGAGCCACCTCCACAGGACAAGACTCAGCAGTCCATCTGCATCTTAAGGATAAAGGTCACTCTTTCGAGGATGCTAATGTTCACATTTTGGACAGAGAGGACAGATGGTTTGAAAGAGGAGTGAAAGAAGCATCTATGTCCACTGTGAGCGACCATCTTTGAACAGAGGCGGGGTTTACGACACCAACTCTCTGCCATCTATAATCCAGTTTTGAGATCCCTTCCCAGACGCCTTAACGCCCACTCACATCCTGGGCCATCTGACCTCAGGAATTCGCATGATAAGGTGGGGCCAGGTTTCACAATGAACTCACCCGAAACTGGCTGATTGGGGCCCACACCCAGTTTCACACCTTGGCTCAGGCGATTAGAGGATCATCAGGGGGTCCTTTTGTCCCTCTGTGGGGGGAAACTCCCACTAGGTTTATATCTGGGACTCTCCACCATTTGACCTTAGAACTGAAGAAGCTTCTCGGATGAGAGGTGAAACGTCTTCAAGTAACTTAAAGAAGTCCAGACGCTTTTCTTTGCAAGCTCCTTTGACTACGATGACCTGGATGACTGAGAACCTTCACAGACATGAGATGAATGTGACAAACAAAGCGCCTTCTTGTTCTCTGTGATAATGTAAAGTTATTAATGAAAAAACAAACGAGTAAAAAACGGACTGGAAACATGTCTTCAATCAAAACTCGACAAAAACAAAGAAACAGCCTCACTTCTCTGCGACGCTCCCTAAAAATGACGTTACGTGTTACGTACCAGAGATTTCTATACAGCCCGAGAGAAAGTGACACAAAAACCCCCCAACTAATAACGACTAGCAGAGAGGCTCAGCTGAGTGTAGTTACCTGGTTTGCAGACGCATACAGACGTTTCCTGTCCTCTCGGACGCAGCTGTGATAGAACATGTGGTGCATTACCGCCACCAACTGGCTTGGAGTGAGGACCGGAAATCGCTCATGCCAAATCAAAAGAAAAAAAAAACATAAAGAAAGATTAAGTGAAGAGATAAATGAATACATTAAATCAAGAAGAAAAAAACCCACCACCGGACATATACATCCTCATATCCTTCTGTACAAATGAGTTTGTTTTAGAAACTGAAAAAAGCCACAAAACCTTCACATCTAGAAATCCTTTGCAGTAAAACTTGTTTTTTGGCAGGTTCCACAGGTTTTGAATCAGTTTTCTTCTTTATTCCTGATAATTTTGACAATGAAAAAGAACATGTTCTATAGGGCTTTGGAGTTGACGTCACGCCGCAATGCATTGTGGGAGCGCGGCACCATTTTCGAGGTCTACGAATCAAAACAAACACACTGTGTTGGAACGACGATTACAAGATGCTTAAAAGCAGCTCAAAAGAGAACGTACTGTATAGAGACCGATTGCGTCCAGAGGCGAAGCGGCGGTACTTGCAGAAAATAGCGTGCAGTGGAAATGTGGACCCGTATGAAATACGGCCGTGGAGTAGAAACCCTGAAGACGTAGCCTGATATATTTTCGTACCTTATCTGTGGAGTCAGCGCGTACAAGTCGTCATTCAAACAAAGGTAAGTCAGCTCGAGTACTGCGTGTGAAATGCGTTTGATTTCCCTGCAAACATTCACATTAGTGCAGCATAAATTCATTCATGAGGGGAAATTACAGTGAGAACATGTGGAGGCTGTTAGAGGGAGAAGATAGTGAGTTCAGTGCAGGGCTGTGCAGAGAGGTTTAAAGGGGCGGGTGCTCAAAGTTAAAAAGGGGCACATTGAACCAGGCTGAATAACAACAACACACATTCATCAAGAATCTAATATGGGAAGGGCAGGGCTGTGTTGATCTGAGACTGTAGACATTAAAAAGTCCACAGGAGAGATGGTAGCTGATTAAACAAGTGTCATGAGATAATAACAAAATGCAAAGATTGGTGACAGCGCTTGGAACCATAAGGCAACAAAAAACTATGTATGTAAAAAAAAAAAAAAAAAAAAAAAAAAAAAAAAAAATATATATATATATATATATATATATATATATATATATACATACAGTGGGGCAAAAAAGTATTTAGTCAGCCACCGATTGTGCAAGTTCCCCCACTTAAAATGATGACAGAGGTCAGTAATTTGCACCAGAGGTACACTTCAACTGTGAGAGACAGAATGTGAAAAAAAAATCCATGAATCCACATGGTAGGATTTGTAAAGAATTTATCCGTAAATTAGGGTGGAAAATAAGTATTTGGTCACCTCAAACATGGAAAATCTCTGGCTCTCACAGACCTGTAACGTCTTCTGTAAGAAGCTTTTCTGTCCCCCACTCGTTACCTGTATGAATGGCACCTGTTTGAACTCATCATCTGTATAAAAGACACCTGTCCACAGCCTCAAACAGTCAGACTCCAAACTCTGCCATGGCCAAGACCAAAGAGCTTTTGAAGGACACCAGGAAAAGTATTGTAGACCTGCACCAGACTGGGAAGAGTGAATCTACAATAGGCAAGCAGCTTGGTGTGAAGAAATCAACTGTGGGAGCAATCATCAGAAAATGGAAGACATACAAGACCACTGATAATCTCCCACGATCTGGGGCTCCACGCAAGATCTCATCCCGTGGGGTCAAAATGATCATGAGAACGGTGAGCAAAGATCCCAGAACCACACGGGGGGACCTGGTGAATGACCTGCAGAGAGCTGGGACCAAAGTAACAAAGGTCACCATCAGTAACACACTACAACGGCAGGGAATCAAATCCCGCAGTGCCAGACGTGTTCCGCTGCTGAAGCCAGTGCATGTCCAGGCCCGTCTGAAGTTTGCCAGAGAGCACATGGATGATACAGCAGAGGATTGGGAGAATGTCATGTGGTCAGATGAAACCAAAGTAGAACTTTTTGGTATAAACTCAACTCGTCGTGTTTGGAGGAAGAAGAATACTGAGTTGCATCCCAAGAACACCATACCTACTGTGAAGCATGGGGGTGGAAACATCATGCTATGGGGCTGTTTTTCTGCCAAGGGGACAGGACGACTGATCCGTGTTAAGGACAGAATGAATGGGGCCATGTATCGTGAGATTTTGAGCCAAAACCTTGGCTCAAAACTTTGAAGATGAAACGCGGCTGGGTCTTCCAACATGACAATGATCCAAAACACACCGCCTGGGCAACAAAGGAGTGGCTCCGTAAGAAGCATTTGAAAGTCCTGGAGTGGCCTAGCCAGTCTCCAGACCTCAACCCCATAGAAAATCTGTGGCGGGAGTTGAAAGTCCGTGTTGCTCGGCGACAGCCCCAAAACATCACTGCTCTCGAGAAGATCTGCATGGAGGAATGGGCCAAAATACCAGCTACTGTGTGTGCAAACCTGGTAAAGACCTATAGTAAACGTTTGACCTCTGTTATTGCCAACAAAGGTTATGTTACAAAGTATTGAGTTGTATTTTTGTTATTGACCAAATACTTATTTTCCACCCTGATTTACGAATAAATTCTTTACAAATCCTACCATGTGGATTCATGGATTTTTTTTTTTCACATTCTGTCTCTCACAGTTGAAGTGTACCTCTGGTGCAAATTACTGACCTCTGTGCAAGTTCCCCCACCTAAAATGATGACAATCGGTGGCTGACTAAATACTTTTTTGCCCCACTGTATATATCAGCAATCAATCAGAAAATCATTGGTTCATATTACAATTAAATATGAACAGGCTCCTTAGATGTAAGCAGTTCAGATCTGATGTCATTTACATTCTTCACACAGCACATTCGTCCAGGCTGACAGGTAAACATAGAACTAATCTCAGGTAACATGACTCATTGTAGAGATCCAGTAAGAAAGATTGCAGGCTCTAATATTATTACCACACAATCCAAGGACACACCAACAGCTCAGATTTGTAGAACTATTTAAACAAATGTCTTCTGAATATTCAATTCAGGTTCACAGTGGGGGGGTGGGGGGGGGGTGTTTCGTGGAATTTTTTAAATAAAGTCTGCAACACAGAAAGAGCTGTGATCAAGCTATTTATTACTGCGCCAACACACATCAAACATCACAGTTCAGTCATGTCAGCGCTGCCACAGAAGTCGTGCTCCTCCTCCTTTATGCTTTCCAAGGAAGAGGGAGGAAGTTACAAACTGATCCTACCACACTTCACGTGTCTCACTATGAAACCTAACACATCAATGGTTGTGCTGTTTTGTGCCCTTGGCCTTATCAGCACCTGTAAAGGGAGTTGTTTTCTCAAACTGCTGAAGTAAGTTCATCTAGTTTTAGAAACATTCACTGAACAGTAACAGTGTCACAACTAAGCATATGCATAAGCACTTAAACACTTTAAATGAGAATAACAGAACATTTCTATTACAGAGGCTGGAACCTGTCCCAGTAGTAGGTAGAGCACACCTGGACAGGTCACCAGTCTGTCAGAGGACTAACACAGAGACAGACATCAGAGTAACAAATCTATTTAAAATTAATGTAAGTTTGCTGCAGCTGTATGTATGAACATGTGTTTCTGTGCTCACAGTCCACCTCTCAGGAACCTGCAGTTCACTTTTAGTCTACTTTAAACAGACCTCACAAAAGGCTGATGTGGCTGGATCAGTAGTCTGATTTGAGTACGATACCTTTGGCCAGGGATTCATCTGGTGCATCGCTTCACTGCAGTCTTACGTATTTTCCCCACACCTGAATAAAAAAATACTGATATATACAAATAACAGCTTCAGCTGATGCAGCCTGACTCAATCCTAGATGTTCAGCACACAGAGACACAGAGGTGCCGTTTAAAGTTTAGTGTTAACCTGAGTCACTGATCATTTGCAGTATTACAGAGTCTGGCAGTCTTTGCATGATGTCCACATCACTGTAAGTTTCTAGCTGACTTCACTGCAATTTCAATTTCAATTTCTGCTGTTCACAAACGCTGTCCATCTAATCTGACTGAGCTGGAGCTGTTTTGCAAAGAAGAATGGGCAAAGATTTCAGTCTGTAGATGTGCAAAGCTGGCAGAGACAGACCCTAAAAGACTGGCAGCTGGAACTGCAGCAAAAGCTGGTTCTACAAAGTGTTGACTCAGGGGGCTGAATAATTACGCACACCCCACTTTGCAGTTATTTATTTGTAAAAAATGTTTGGAATCATGTATGATTTTCGTTCCACTTCTCACGTGTGCACCACTTTGTGTTGGTCTTTCACCTGGAAGTCCAATAACATTGATTCATGTTTGTGGCTGTAATGTGACAAAATGTGGGAAAGTTCAAGGGGGCCGAATACTTTTGAAAGCCACTGTATATGTAGACACAGGACTACAAGTAGAAGATCAGACATGAAAGTGGAGATAACACAGAAGACCTGCAGCAAAGGTCAGAGGTCAGACTGGGCCCTGGATTCAACAATGAGCCAATGATCATCAAGCAGTGACTAAAGCAGAGCCCTGACGTTCTGACATTCATCACACAGTCAGAACAAATGTCTGCTGATGACTTCATCTCATGAAACGACTGATAGATGTCAGTTCATTGATCAGCTGAGCTGCTGATCTTCATCGTCACAGAAACATTCAGCTTGTTTCAATCAGTAAATAACTCCCACTACTCCCAGTTTGAACTGTTCCCACTCAAAATGCTGTGAGAACAATGATCATTGTAGAACTTCACAAACATCACGTGTTGTTTTCCACATGTAAGATCAGCAAACACACAGAAACTTCCTGTTGCCACACACGGCCTCTAAAATCTCTTCCACGCTTTCTGTCTGAAGTCCACTCTCTGTGTCGGATCCACAGGAAACAACAAGATCTTATTAACATGGTTTTCAATGTGTCTCCTTCCAAAAAGTCCAACCAATGAACAAATGTGTGTATTTGTGGAGGCCGAACAAAAGCATGACACATTTCTCTGTTTCTATAAACTGGAGTCAAACACAAACATGAAGAGTTTCACTGACAGACTCCAAAATGCCCCCACAGTGGATCAAAGGGAAATCCTACAGTGTGGCCAGAGACTCTTAATGGCTCCAACATCAACACATCCACAATGTTGGATCCAGTTCTGCCTCACAGAGTTACTAAGACACACCCTCTGCCAGCATCACAACAGCTCCACCTGCTTCACCTGCCTCCTCAGCATCTGTACACCTGAAGAGAAAAGAAAGGCTCCAACAGCTCAAATCTACAAAGGATTCATGAAGTTTCATCCAACAATAACATGTTTGCCTTCCACAGTGTGCTGTTAGACACCACTGTACCTCTGCCATTTCAAAAAGAGCAGCTTGGGAACATTTTGGCTCCAAACACTTTGTGTTTAAGTTCTTTGTTTTCTTTGTGAAGCCGACAACATCTGGAGCTTTGTGACTCATAGAAACATCATTTTGTTCTTTAGATGACAGCAGATTGGGACTGAATAATCAATCACTATCAAACCAATAAAGACAAACATGCTGATTTTACAGGAACTTTGTTGGAGAAGCTGCAAAGACATGAAACTGGTGGAGATCCCAAACCAGTTGATAGTGCTGGTTATTCCAAATAAAGCTGTTTCCCTTTGAGATGAAATGACTTTGTGTCCTGATATATAATAAAGATGTTGTTGTTTTTGAGCCCCTGTATTAAAAGTAGTTTAAAGTCAGCTTGAGTTTGATGTCTTTATGTCAAAGCTGCTCATGATGTTGAGCTGCTGATGGAATAAAAACAATATAAAAGCATGTAGTCCAGACTTAAATGTAGCCTGTTGTTAGCTGAGGTCCACACACAGTGTTTGACAGTGTAAAGTGTGTGAAAGGGCTGCTGGTGGAGCTCACTAGGATGAGCAGGTGACCACGAGGTGGAGAGCAGCTGGCCTGGCTTTGACCCGGGCCACGCCCCCTTTCTCTCTGCTTTGCTGTCACTTATCTTCACTGCTCTGTCCAATAAAGCTGAAAAAGGCCCTGAATCAAAGAAATCTGCTGCAGCCTCTGAAACGTCTTCTGTTTCCTTCCCGACGGCTTTTTCACCGTCAGCCCATCAGACAGTCCAGCAGCATTTATGATGATGTCATGATGTTGAAGAGGCTGCTACGGTGGCCTCCCATGACCCCCAGCCTCATCACAGCTGAGATGCAGACATTTGAAAACATTCAGCAGACAACTGAATAACAGTCCAACACAACAGTCTGTGTGCAGACACACACTGACCTTTCATAGAGTCAAACACAGCTGGTTGAGTCATTTCTCTGTGAGTCTAAAGTGAATCTAGTATTTGAAAGTCCACTTCCTGTATTTGTTGTTGAAGACTTCTTCAGCTTCTTCTCAAGGACATCAGCTGCTTGTTTGGCAGCAGAGGCAGTTAAGAAGCTTCCTGAAAAACACTGAACAGTGAGTTCACTGTGGCATATGACAGATTCAGCTTTCTGTGTGCAAATGTGTCTGTGTCGACCTTTCAAATGCTGTTGAATCCAAAACATCAGCGGCTCCTCGGCTGCTCACTTCATGCACTTCTGTCTGTGTGACAGTCCAATGACATCACAGCTGTTTCCAGCCCCAGTGTCTCAGGACTGGACACCTTTAAACATGTCGAGGATCAAACAGCGTCCAGCTAAACACACATGAAACTATCAGAGCTGACAATCATTCCAATAACATCTAATGGTTCATGTATGTAGACACAGGACTACAAGGAAATGGCTCTCAGCATCTGGCTGTGGGAACACATGAGTCCCTGTTTGTGTTCAGATTGTGTGCATGTTTTAGACATGTGTCACATGTAGAAACACAACAATCCCACAATGACACACAGATGTGTTTGACACAGCTGTGCAGCTGTAAGTTGTTTCTAATGATTCATTGAAGCTCTTCTAACATTCTGGAGACGATCAGTACATGAATCTGTTCAACACGACAACAATTTGACTTCAGTGTGAACGTTTGCATTAAATAACCTTCTTCATCCAGCTGACAGCATCTTCATCCTATGATGTGAACAGTTCCTCCTGTTGATGACAAACCTCTGACAGGATCTGCTTGAGGAGCTTTTTCATGTGCAGCTCTCTGAGCTCAGGGCTGAGCTGCTGTTTCATCTTTAAGAGCTGCTGCCTCCTCGCCGGACTTGTTCTCCTCTTCTTCTCCTAATGACACCATTTCTGCTTCATATAAAATTCAATAAAGATGCTGACATGTATCTGTAGCAACAACATCATTGAATCTAGAACAACTGGAGCCAAACCAGTGGCTCTGCTGGGATCACTGGTGAGCCAACACTTCCTTGTTGATGCAGATTTCAGGGCTTCCTTTTGCTCCTCCGTTATAACTGTTCTCTCTTCTCAACACATGATGACACAAAGGAATCAGCAGTGACAAAGATGATGCTGAAGAGAAGCACACACTTCACACATATAACAGACCAGTGCAGTTACACACACCTCTGCTCGACATCAGGCCTCAAACAAAGACACAAAACACTAACTTGACTCTAAACAGAAGAAACGAGCAGCTGTTTCTGTTCTGTGCTTATTTATATTTGACACACATGCTTCTCTTTGTGCAAACACACATCGCACTATAAGGGTAACCTCGCACACAATGATTGGACAGCACAGTGATGATGCTGGGAGATCCTATACGCAGCAACACAGAAACACTGAGAACTTTAAACAATGATGGAAAGTGTTATAAATGACTTGTTGGCCTCTGATCTGTCACAAACAGCTGAAACGTGTCTCTCATGAGTCACATGAAGGTTTTTGACAGAAAGGACAAAAAGTAGCTGCAGTCAGTTTGTGTCATTTTTATATTTATTCATCTGGGAGAAAAATCTGAGGGACATTAAAATGTGTTTTCAACAGAGACAAGAACATGAATATAACAGAACAGGTAAATGAACATGTTTCAAGTAAACAGCTGGACTGATCAGGTCCAAACACAGAGTGATAAACTTGTCAAACAGCTGTCATATCTTTATATAGAAGCTCTTTATAAATGCTGCTCACTGCAGTCTGTTTACTAATAATGTCAAAGTGTTAGAAACACAGAAACATCAGAATGGTCTTTGTTCACAGAAACCTGTCTGGGATCCTTTGTTGTTCTTTTGATGCAGAGTTACATTATAAATATAAAGAGTTATTTCAGAGTCTCATCAGTTTTCCTGCATGTCTTTATTTAACACATCAGCAGGGCTGAAGCTCTCATGTTAAACACACACTGATCTATGGACACGTTCATGTGTTTCTAACAGAACCAGGCTGTTATCAGCCTGCACTAACATTATGTCACACACACTGAATGTAACAGTGACAGTTTACATCATCACACAATCAGCTGTGATTGTTTCACTGTCATCAAACGAGTCAACAGGAAGTAGAATCAATAGAAACCAATCATTTACTGACAGCATGTCTGATGGAAATAAGTGCAGATTATGTATGAAGTCTAACTGCACACAGTAACTGTGTTACAATAAGGACTTAACAGCGCCCTCTGCTGGAGTGTTTCAGTACTGCGTTAACTACAATACACCACCTCCTCCTCACACCACCTGCTACAGCTCTACTCTTCTATGACTACAGTCATCCACAGCACTGATGTGAGGTCACATGGTTCATATGTAAGGAGCACAGCTGACCTCAGGTCAGTTTAATGACTGTGAGCAGCAGCTGTGTTATTGTCACTGTGACAGGGAGACACTCTCAGACACAGCGCTCATGTCAGCTTGTTCTCATGCAGGAGGATCAGGAGCTCCATGTTTGTCTTTCTGTTTGAATCATGATGTGTTTGTGCCATCAGAGTCTGTCATGAGTACTCAGGGTTTCACAGCAGCTCTTCTGGATGCTGACGAGGACTCCAACCTCATGTTTCACCTCTCTGAGCTTCTGATGTCTGTGAACACTCGTGTTTCTTCTCTGGGCTCATCTGGACAAAAACACCTTTCTGTGTTTGGCTGCAGCCTCATTCTGACTGACAGGAAGTGTGTTATCCATGAGCTGCACTTCTGTGAGGAAGTTTCCTGCTGTGTTTCCTGTCTGTGGACAAACACGAGTGTTCCAGCTGAGGACTTGGTTCCTTCCACCTGTCCATACAGGACATCACGCTGTCTGCAGCTCTGTAAATGCAGCTCCAGGTCCTTCCACGTGCTGCTCTGTATTTGTGCAGTTTGTAGTGTGTCCTGGGAAACGTAGCACACATGGTGTTCTTCTGCTGTTTCCTCCTTTCACTGAGTGTGAAACACTGACGCTGTGCTGTTGTTCACAGAGGGGAGCTGATTCTAGCTGCAGCTGGACTCTGTCATCTAACTGAATGTGTTGGTGCTGATCACGGGGCTCTGAGGGGGGAGCAGCAGGAGGACTCTGGATGCTGACGTCAGTGTATCTGTGGAAGCTCCCACAGCGTGTCTGTCATTCAATATTGTGCTGTATATTGTATCTATGCAAAGATGAACAGACTGTGTGTTCACTGGTCTCTGTGCTGCAGCTCTGATGTCATCATCACTCCCTCCTCCACCCTCAGCAGTCCCAGCATGCTGCTGTGGTGCACCCCACCCTCACTCTACACCTGAGCCACAGACCACACCCTCCACCTCAATATACACCACAGTTTTCTCTGCTGTGGAAATGAGATCAGGAGGAAATCATCATTATTATTATTTAATAAACGCTCACATTAATGTGGGCTTATTTGTTTCATATTAGAAACATTAGTTGAGTGTTTTTAGTATAAAATGGTCAAAGTCCCTCTTTTTGCTCCTCCCCTCACCTGTGGATGGACGCTGCTGTTACCATGGTGACAGCTTGGATGTGTTTCAGTCCTGCCTGGTTATCACTGCAGGAATCTTTCACATTTATTACAGGTAATAACTCTGATTTTTCTGTGTATTATGAACCAAATGTATCCTGATACACACAGAGATGGATGAGCAGAGGTTTTTTTTGCAGTTTATGTAGTTACTATGGACTTAATGCATACATATTATTAAAATTAGGGCTATAACAGTTGTATTGATGTATAGCAACTTGAAATGCTCCCACAAATGGCTCCACAGCATGTAAAAATATAACCAAAGCTCTGGCGGACTTGGTTCTGTGGTCAGTCTTAAAGGGTGAAGTTAAACTCTGTAATCTTCACTGTGTCACAGAGTTCAGTGAGTCCCGTTATTCACAGTATCAATCAGATCATCAGAGAACAGCTGATCAGCAATCAGTGGTGCCAACAGCGCCTCCTGTGGTGAGAGGATGCAATAATGCAATGTAGCATTTTTCCACTCAACACTTGCAGTCATGGAAACTGTCTGTTGGATCTGTGTGACGTTGCTTTCTTGGTTAGAGTTCCTCACAAATGTCCAGATGATTCTTCTAATGAGGCGTCGACCATGTTTGCAGCTCTTTGGAAGAAAACGTCGCCCTTTGCCATCCTTACTTTTCTTTGACTTCTTCAAATGCAGCTGAACTCCAGCTGGTATTTTCTTGGACTTTGCAGCTGTTTCTGGTCATCAGTTCATTCCTGCAAACCTCTGAAGCTGAACAACAATGATGCTGCATTGCTGGCTGATCCCAAAAGGTTGATTCTGTTCATCTGGACGTTTTCAGAAACGTTTGCTCACTGATCAGGTGACTTCTTCAGTCTCAGCTGACTGCAGCTTTACAAGCTTACAAACAGCACATTTGCACAATGACTGAAAGCAGCAGCACCTGATATATATGATACTAATATAATACATATACATATATAATCCATACTAATGATGAAGGAACTGAGCTCACAGTCCATTGTTCATTCAGTGAACTACTCAGTTTATTTTGGGCCTCAGAAATGCTCACTCTGTTTGTACATCACTGTCAGCAATAGACTCATTCTGCTGTGTGGACAGGAACACATGTGACATCACTTCCTGTTTGTTTGTGACTGAAGAGGAAGAAGTTTACAAGGAATCATTTAGAAGAGTTTCAAACATCAACTGATTGAATCCATGAATCTGAAAACGTGTTTGTGAGTGAAAGAGACAGACATGTACAGACTGAACTATCTGTTCAACAGTCAGAGTGTTTCTGTAACAGGAGACACTCCACTCAGCACAGGGACACTGAGCCACCAGGATAGACTCCAAACCCAGGATAAAGAGTTTGAGTGAATGTGGTGTTGAAGGTGTGGAGGTGGATCAGAGTGTCAGAGGAGACTCTGTAGAAGGACAGAGTGCCAGCAGGACAGTCCACATACACTGCTGCTCTGTTAGAGACAGAGGAGGAGGAGGAGGAGGACGGGGAGGAGGAGATGGATGTTTGTCTGTAATTGTGCCAGACAGAATCAGGACCATCATCAGTGCACTCCAGACTCCAGGACTGATCATTGCATCCAAACCAACAGTCAACTCTGTCTCCTTTCCTTCTGATGCTTCTGTAACTCACTGATATAGAAACGTCTCCTCTCCACTTGACCTCCCAGTAACAGCGACCAGTCAGACCATTTCTACACAGCAGCTGAGGACGAACATCAAATCTGTCTGGATGATCAGGATATGACTGAACCTCCTCCACACCTGTCACCTTCCTGTTGTTGTCAGACAGTTGGAGCTTTGTGTGCACTGTGTTTGTGTCGATTGTGAGTTGACAGGAATCTGATGGAGAGAACAAACACAATCCAGCTGCAGTTATTGATCCATCATCTGTTCATTGATTGACACTTTGATGATGACTCCTGACATGATGAAGATGGTTGAATGTGTGCTGCTTTGTTTTCATGAATCCCATTAAAAACACACTTACACTTCCTCAGACCTGGTCTCAACCATCGGACTCCAGCAGGCTCCACCCTGAAAGGAGGAGGGGGGTCAGAGCAGCACAGTCAGCATGCACACATGGACATTACATGGCTCTCACACACACACTGTTACACACTGAGCTCAAAGCTCGGCTCCACTGTTTTATTCAAAGAAATCTACATTTATTTATCAGCACATTTAAAAACAGCTTGAGCCAAAGTGCTGCACAGAGTAGAGAGAAAATAGGAAACATACACAGTAATGACTATAAAGACTGGTCAGGATTGAAAGCTACAGAGTACAAATGTGTTTCCAACCGGCTTTTAAAAATGTCCAGTGTTGGTGACGACCTGATGTGAAGGGCGACTGTTCCAGAGTTTGGCTGCAGCCATCGATAAAGCTCACCTCTGTTTTTACGTCTAGTTCTGGTCAGAAGCTGCTTATCTGCAGACCTGAGGGCTCCACTTGGATTCTTTTGTTAAAGAGAGATAAGATGGAGCCAATCCATTCACAGATTTAAAGACAACCAGATCTGGAAGTGGATTCTACCACGTACTGGTAACCAGTGGAAAAAGCTGGTGATGGGTCGTCTAGCACAGACCCACCGCTGGAACCAGACAATTGATGAGGGAGAGAACTGTGACAGCGCCGTTCCTTCACTTGACCTCAGTCGCTCTCGTCTGCTCCCTCGTAACACTGCTCTTTATTGAGCTTACATGAATATGCACAAGTTCATTATGACGTCTTACACAGGTATGAACAAAGAGTACCAGTCTGTGCATAGTGTGTGTGTGTGTGTGTGTGTGTGTGTGTGTGTGTGTGTGTGTTCCAGATGTGACCCTGTGACCCCAAAGCTGGTGCTAAGAGTCCAGCGGTCCCCCTAACAAAGGGCTCTTATACTTAACCAGACACAGAGTAGGTGTCCTCCTACACCAGGGGTCTCAAACTCGCGGCCCGCGGGCCAATTGCGGCCCGCAGGACGATAGTTTTTGGCCCCACCTTAATATGAAAATGTAATGTTAGTTTGATAATGTATGACACTTTACAGTGTTGTGGGCGGAGCTGAATTAACCCACCAATCAGGGTGGGATATGGATCTCAGGGGACACCAGCCGGGCTTGATGCAAGCAGGGAAACATTTCTCAATGAGTCAAAGTTCCAGCAGCGTTGCCCTGGAGTGTTTCTTTCTTTCCTGTGCCTGGCTGGCTTCCTCCTTTCTATTGGGCAAACGCCGACATTCGCCCCAGCGCGCTGCGTTCACAACACTTCAAAAAAAGTTGTTTTTTTAAGTTGCTGCCCAGCGGGACATTATACGTATATAGATTTATACACACGTCAGTGGGATTTAAAGTTATTTTTCCACAGAGAGAGATCTCATATTAACTCTCACAGTGATGCGTAGGCGGCGGGATAAAAGAAAAGTCATGAACTCAATGCAGCCCAATTTAGTCTGCAGTCACATAGCGACACCTGTTCATCGGCAACAACAGTCCCCGGTAACCCGGACTAATTATAGGGTCGCACCGTAATTTGTGGCTCCATGTTTTTATTTGCATCACTGCGTTTGCATTGCAGCAAACATGAACATTACATATATTTCAATATAATGTAAAAGCAGTCAAAACAACTAACATCAGAAACAGCTGATGTTATTTGTTATATGTCACGGTGTCATTTCCGCTTCTTTCTCCTGTAACAACAGCCCGGCGCCGTGAGCAGTCGCCTTTTTTGCGCTCGCTATCCCTGCACTTTCTACCATCTGCAAACGCCACGGTGTTCGTGTCGTCATGAAAGACATGAACATCGAGCGTAAAAACAAAGGAGACTGCTACCGGCTTTTTATCTGCCGATCGCCGTGCTACGGTTGCAAGAAAAAGAAGCAGAAATGACGTTCTCTACGCGTTGAGACGTTCCCCGTCCGTCGGCTAAACGCTTGATTGAAACTTCAATGCGACAGTGACACCAAGTAGAATTATAAATGTCACATAGCCCCAAACATGTCTTTTTCAAAGCCTGCGGTGAAGAGAAAGGTTGGTGATGAGCACCGACAATTTCAGGAAAAGTGGGAAATGCAATATTTCTTTGTTGAGCACAGGGGCACCCCGACCTGTCTTATTTGCACAGAGAAAGTTGCGCTGCACAAGGAATACAATTTGAAACGTCATTACACAACTAGACATGCTGAGCTGGATGCAAAATACCAGGGAGACGAGAGAGCGAACCGGGTTGCCAGTCTTAAAACAGATCTACTGAGGCAGCAAGATTTCTCCAAGAAAGCAACCAAAGAGAATAATGCAGCAGTCGGAGCCACGTGGTTAGTGAGATGATTGCTAAAGCAGGGAAGCCATTCACAGAAGGTGCATTTGTCTAAAAGTGCATATTGCAGGCTGCAAATATAGTCTGTCCGGGAAAGAAAGGTCAGTTTAGCAACATCAGCCTTTCTGCCAACACCGCAGCAGATCGCATTTCTGACCTGTCAAGTGACATTTATGACCAACTGTGTGAGAAAGCCAAATGTTTCAGTGTATACTCAGTCGCTCTTGATGAGACCACAGACATCACCGACACTGCCCAGCTCCCAATGTATGTCCGTGGTGTTGATGACAGTTTTGAAGTGATGGAGGAGCTGCTCACAGTAATGTTTAGTTAGTAAAGTTTATGGGCCCTGTTAGAATCAATATTTCATTCTCATTCTGTTGTTTGAGAACAATAACAGAAAAATGTGCACTTGAGAACAAATTTATTGTGAATTCAGCTGTGAATGTAGAGTTTGTCATTATTTTAGCTTCCATTTCCAAATGTTAGCTGACACTTTATTAGGTACACTGGTATCTATATCAGGTACACCTGTGACCTAAATGTTCCTGCAAACAGACTCCTTGGAGACCCCTACATAAATATCCATGAACTATCCAGCTAGACTAGTGTGTCTGTCCCTGAAAATATTCCTGCATGTGTGATTGTTCATGTGTCATCTGCAGGAAACAAACAGGAAGTGAGTGAAGGACACAGGAAATGTTTCCAGCTCTTCCTCCTCTATCAGACATTCTCTCCATACCTGAGAGTGTCCAGTCTCCAGCCTGGATCCTTCAGTCCAGCCGACAGCAGCTTCATTCCTGAGGGACCTGGATGATTGTAGCTCAGGTCCAGCTCTCTCAGATGGGAGGGGTTGGAGCTCAGAGCTGAGGCCAGAGAAGTACAGCCTTCGTCTGTGATCAGACAGCCTGACAGACTGCAGACACACAAAACAACAATCAATCTGTCAACAATCGTTTTCTCTTTGTCACAATAACATCTATCCATTTACATCCATTCAATGTAACTTTATTTATAAGTGACAATTCCCAAAGGACAACAACAGTCATCTGAAGCTGTTTAACAGTGTAAGGTAACCGCCTCCAATATTAGAGAGAAAGCCCCAACCATCAGACAATTGTGAAGATACAGAAATTCTTTTATTGCTGCCATATAATCTGCATCATTATAACTGCATTAATAATGTTCTTTACAGCATTATTCCATCTAATAATATTTCTCACAGTATTGATATTGCATTAAAGTTGTCTATTGAACATGTTCATTTGAGGATCCTTCCATTATGTTAACTTTTATTACAAGTACGGTCAGAAGTATTTCATACACATTGCATATTTGTGCTTATGTCGAGTTGATGTTCGGTTCATTAAGGGTCTTAAGCTTCACTGGCGTGACTGTCCAGGTGATCCATGCTGAGGGAAACTAGAACAGGATGATTGCATGGATGCTTACAATACATATAACACATATAATCTAGGAATGCGTCAGGCCTGAGGCCTTAACTCATTTGGTGTCTCACTATATTTACTCTACTTGGCAACGGATGACCAGAGTCAATAATTAGCCCCAGAGACCCTGAGGGCTTGAAGTTTATTACCTTGTATGGAAGGTGTTACAGAAAAGAGAAGTTCTGTGTCTGTTTATAGCCATTAAACATGTACAAGATGTACCATTAACTGTGACTAATGTCTGGAACCTATTTTACTCTGACTATTTTTATTGACGCCAAGGGGGGGCGTGTACCCCACTGCTTTGTAAGTGTCCACAACATGTATTTTTGTCAGAAGTCATAGGCTGATGTTTTCTCCTGTGTGTTAATAAACTCATCGTTTGATTGCACTTCTCTGGGGCCTCCGTGGTTTGTCTCACTGCTCTACGTTGATAGATTTCGCGACACAATCCACTGTGAGCAGCACTTGGTGATGGTGGGAAGAAGAACTCCCTTTGACACAAAGATCCTCCCAGTGAAAACAGGCTCCAGGAGGAGCATCTACCATGACTGGTTGCAGGGTGAGGGGAAAGAGAAGAGATGAGCTCAGAGAGACAAGAACAAAACAGAGAGACAAAAGTTAAGGACACGCAGTAGTGACATATAAAAGCATCAGGGGTGAAAAGAGGGGAGAAGAAAGCAGAGCATCATGGGAAGTCCACCAACAGCCTGAGCCTATAGCAGCATAACTAAGGGATGGTTCAGGGTCACCTGATCCAGCTCGAACTATAAGCTTTATCAAAAAGGAAAGTTTGAAGCTGATCTTCAAAGTAGAGAGAGTGTCTGTCTCCTGAACTCAAACTGGGAGCTGCTGCCACACCCAGTCCAACATAGCCAGGCTGAGTCGTTAGATTAGTCCAACGTAAAGTCAGAAAGTCATTATTTGTCTCATTTTAGTGCAAATGTAGAAAAACTGTCCAAAAGTTATTTCTAAATCTGATATTAAACAGTTTAAATGGTGAAAAAAGCTGTAAAGAAAACAGAAAGAGTCAATAAAAGCCTCTTTAGAGGGTCACCAGTTTAAAACTCAGACATTTAAACTGGTGATTCTCCTTCTCTGCTCCATTTCCTCTCTAGACTTCCTGTTCCTAGGAGGGATTTGATTGGCTGAATGTCCTTTTAGCCTTTCTTTAGTTCTTTGGGTGCTAATCAAAGAGGAAAACACACGAGTCATGTGACGTGACATAAGGAGCGCTCTGATTGGTTGGGATTGACAAACTATGGTGCTGTTTGCAAGCTTCGCTTTGCAGAGGCAAGAAAATCTCTTAGATAGGGATGAGATGCTCCACAGTGACGTTTCCACACTTTGGAGCTTCTGAAGTGCAGATGTTTGGAAACGCTGCTCCAACGTCTGGTTCAAACACTCAGATCACGTGACCTCAGCTGCCACAGGTGGCATACCTGCGGCTTCCAGGCATTGCCAGTCTCGGGAATTCCCATTTTTCATTGACTGGTCTTTTTGACCCTTTTAATGGCTGAATGATGCTTTTATATCACTGCTTCAGTTTATTCCACACACATTCAGTCCTATCAGCAGAGAGAGAGCCACACACTGTCTGTAACATCATTAGAAGATCTCAGTAAAAACAGTAAAAACTGCTTCAAGGACTAAATCAAACAGGCACCAGGGGCCGGTTCTTCGTACCTCGCTAAGTAAGTTAGCTGGATTAGATTGTTGACGATTTCGCGTGATCCTGGATCGTTCGGTTCCCCGAAGCTCATCCGGGACTTGCTGTCATAGCAACAGATCCGTAAGCGTAAACCTGCTCGGGAGCAGGTTTACTTTATGTAAACAGGATTAGATCGCGGCCACTCAGGTATGTCCGCGTCATTTATACGAAAGCAACAGCGATATTCCACCACTGTTTCACCATAAATAAATAACATCAATGTAACTAAAGATAATGCAGCACTTGATCCTTTTATTGATGTCACACAGATACATACAGGTCATTTCCTAAAAAAGGGAAATGTACTATTAACATTCTATTACATGTATGTGATTATTACAGATGTAATTCATATTTCAGAGTAGTAATTGTAAATTACTTCGTGTAATCAAGATGGGAGACCACGGCTATAAAAGCCAAGGTGGATTTGGGAAGCCTGTCGCAGCCATGTCCTGTCCGTTTACGCGAGCCACCCATTGCGGAAGGTGCAAGATTGATAAGGAGAGTCCTCAGAATCCAGCGTATATTGCGGGACAGACAGGATCCTTTAGCTCAGCGCGACAGTGTGCTCATTGAGAGATATCGATTTTCCCGTGAGGGTATTATTTACTTAACCAACTTGTTGACGAGGGGGTGCAGGACCACCACCTGTCTTTTTTTGCTCTGCCCTTTTCTTGGTTGCTGTTATGAACAAACAAACAGAGTATTCCAGGGTCTCTTTCCAAGAGACTAAAAGCAATATAAGTGATAAATATTACCATTCTGTAGAATATTCTTATATTTCACTTTTACTTGTTCCCATGTTCTAGTGGGTCCTGTTGTGGCTCTAATGTGAAAGGGGATATAATATAACATATTATAATATAATATAGTGTAATATAATATTGGATAATATAGTGTGAAATGATAAATCTACCCTACCGCCTACTGGTGTTGGCCAGAGGGGCCGATGGCGCGATATGGCAGCCTGGCTTCTGTCAGTCTGCCCCAGGGCAGCTGTGGCTACAACTGTAGCTGCCTCCACCAGTGTGTGAATGTGAGAGTGACTGAATAGTGGTATCGTAAAGCACTTTGGGTGCCTTGAAAAGCGCTATATAAATCCACTCCATTATTATTGTTATTATTAAATTACTTACGAGTTTAATTTGTCAGCAACTTCCTGCCAGCCCTCTCTCCTTGCTTTTGCAGCCTTTGCAGTGTTCCCTTGCGTTCTGATTAAACTCTGAAACTCCTGAAATCCCTCACTCAAGAGTTCTTGCTCTGCTGCCGAAAAATACCGTGCACGCCCCTTCGACATTTTCGCCGACCAATCAGCGGGTTGCTGATCAATGTTTCTACTATCGACGCGTAGCCCCTGTTGGGCCACCCAGTGATGTCACATTACTTCATCCAGCTGTACTAATCGTCAACAACAGGTGTGTTCGGAGAACCGGAACAGCGAGCTCACGGTTAGCGCGATGATTTGGTCTTGGATGTGTCATTTGATCTTGGATGTAGTAAGCGAGGTACGAAGAACGGGCCCCAGTTTTCAGCTCTGTCTGCGCTCTACTTTTTTCTACTTACAACAGAAAATAGGATGTACTGCATTCAGGGATATCATCCTCACTGTCAGCTGTTACTCACAGACTGTGTGTAGAAATACAGAAAATACTGATCCTATAAAAAGGAAAGCTAGAAAAACACATTGATTCCAGGCTCTATTTTCCTTTTTGAGTCTGTCAAATCCAACAGGACTTGTGCAGGTTCACTATGAGCCAAACTCCAGACTGACAGTGAAACATCAGGCCAGTGTTAGAAGGTAAAGTTCAGGAAAGTTTTTTAATGGTTCAGAAGATGTTCAGCTGAGGACGACTTAAAGATGTGCGTGAAATGGAGGCTTCTGATTGGTCAGAATGAGCCTGTGAAAATGGGACAAACTTTGTATAAAGAAAGAAAACACATTTAATCTTTTCATGGAAATGTATCTTTTTCAAAGTGATTCCAAATCAAAGCTAACGCCACGCCAGCTTGTAACTTTGATTGACAGTGTGTAGAACTGATGACACAAACTCCCAGAAAACCTCAAAGTCAACATAACGCATCCAAAGCTTCACGGCTGGGAGCAAAACATGAGGCCAACAAACAGCTGTAAACCTGTGTGCCTATTACAGTAAACACAGCAGTCTGTTATGTTTGACTAAACTGATGTATTGTGTGTCTGTAGTTGTGTTGTGAACTGTGCTGGGCTCGTCTGTGTCCCCGTTTCACAGAACAGCATCTTCAAGATGGCACAAATGCTTCCAGTGTTTCAGTTTGACGAAGCCTGGCTTTGCCCATCGCTGCTTTTAAAACAGTGTTTGTGCTGCCAAGGACATCTTGTATTGGTCTCATGTCATGAATGGGAGTGTTTCAGGAGGCAGACTGAACCTTTGATGAGTTTGGTGTCTTAAACTGAGGAATGAAAGGACACGAGGAACAAACTAAAGAGAATCTAAAAGAGGCCGGCAGCACATGAGGAGGAGAAACTGACACTGACATAAAGACTGAGGGAAGGACAGAGCCATCTATACAGCTGAGGTCAACACAGGAGGGTCATGTGACACAGCTGAAACTCATCCAGACAACGTCTGACACCAGAGACCATACTTACCAAAATAAAACAGGTTATAATGAACAAAAATGAGTGGAACAGCGGAGTGAACTGAGCAGCAGGAGGGAGGGCGTTTCTCCAAAACATGTGTCCATCAAAATTATGGACAGTCGTGTATATTAAGTAGACTTGTTCAGATTTGTCCAACACTTTTCTCTGTCAGTGTTTCACAGAATATCATCAAAGAGTCATGATAGTTACCATTAGTGTCACTGTGGAGATGCTTATTCCAGCATCACTGACTTCATGGTTCCAGTTTCCATCACTAAGGACTACATGTAGTGATCCTGCTGTTAGCCATGTTAGCATGTTAGCTCCAACAGGTGGTCAGTGTGAGAGCGGTGATATCAGTGACATCTAAACAAGGAAGGAAGAGACTGTTGAAGGCAGCGAGCTGTGACTGCTGTGAACAGTGTTCTCACACTATTTTCTCCCTGTGTCAACATACATGAGGCTGCTTCAGCTGCAACACACCACAAACACCTTTATACAACTAAATATACTCAGAGCGCACTGCTGTGGTTGCTGTGGTAACCATCCATATATCCAGCTGTTTGGGGCCGAGTCTGCTTCCTCATCCTAGGGAAAAACCCTCAAAGTTTCATGTGTTTTTGACTTGAAGCTTTTTGTGATTTGGTTTTATTTGTTGTTCTACACACACAATAATGAAGAGCACATGTTTATAGTGACACATTCAGACCAATGACAACAGTCCATTCACACTGACCTCCTTCCAGCAACTTTTAGGACAGCCAATAGCAATTTTCCTTACTGAGGAGTTGGCAACATTGCCAGGAGCAGTGGGTGAATGGCAGCATCACCATGAAGGATTAGAATAAAAATACATCATCATCCACAAAGAAAACCAGTCTGAGTGTCTGATGCTCTCGTTATAAAACCGCAGTCGCAGCTTGTGGCTACATTTAGCTGGTTTGCTAGTTAGCTGGTCTGCTAGTTAGCTGGCTTGCTAGTTAGCTGATTTGTTCGTTAGCATGGAGCTAACCTAACTCACTAGAACATTTGATGCTAAACTGTCTAAACTGTGTGAACAGCTTTCATTGCTGCTCTGTGTTACTCTCCAGCCTCTCTTTAACTCAGTCCTCTCAGTTTTTTCCTCGTTACAAACTAGAAAACCTTCTTTTTCAGCTTTTCCACACCCGAGCTGTGGCTAAGGTGCTACCAGCATGCAGGCTCGGTCTGTGTCACTCAATAGTTACACTCCTCACCCAGACTAACACCACTCCACAAATTCACCACTAGGAGGCGCTAAAAGACCACATACAGTGAGATCATCACTAAATGTCTGCTGTGTCTGACGTAGGGTTGCCAACCGTCCCTTGAATAACGGAATCGTCCCGTATTTAGAAAGAAAAGTACACGTCAGTGGCGCGGCTGCCCCTCTGTGGGTCTTCCTTGGTCTCTTGTGTTCTGGGGGCCTCTGGATGTCTGGAGTTTTGATCTCCTCCATACCTGCTTCATGCCCTGGAGGACGGGGCTGTGCCCCCCCCACACCCTCTAGCAGATCATTACATGAATGAACCTTTTAAAAAAACAAGCGCGTCCATGCTCACAGGTGTACACACGGGTGATCACACCCACAAACTACACCCTTTTTGGCTCCTACCTCAAAGCACACTGTGTTCTGTTGATCTTATGTGCTGCACAATAATGTTTAATATTTAGTATTTACTGTCATATTCCCATATATCATTGTGATGTTGTTTATTCTATTACTCTTGTTCTCTTCTGCTTGTTTTCCTTTTTCTTTCTCAGCAGGTGATCCAGGTGATCGATATATGCATTTTTTTTTTCTCTGCCCGTTCTGTTGGTTTTTGTTTTTTGCCCTTCTCCCCCGTCCCTCTTCTCAGCTGTTTCTCTTTCCCTGTTTCTTTCTCCCCTTCTTTCCCCCAGTCAAGTCTGTCCCGTATTCAGCAAGTGAAAATAAAATAAACAATAAAAGGTGAATCAAATGGACCATTATAGCAAGGCTGGGATGGTCAATTTGGTAAAGTAAATCCGTTGGGCATCTTTCTTTGCCTTTAGACAACAATTCTGATGCAAAAGAGCCAAACGGGACAGGCCAAAAAAAAAAAATAAATAAATAAATAAAAAGTACACGTCCCGTATTGAGCTCCAAAGGGACGCACTTTGTCCTGTAATACAGAGAGAATCAAAAGTAGTCTATAAATGTTAATGGAATTAACGCTTTGTTTGAAAACATAATTCCCAGCCCCTCTCCTGCTTTGTGACCAATGACCTTACGCACGAGTATGACAATTCAGATTACCACTTATCTCATTGGTAGAGGAAAGGTCGCTCGCTGAGAAAATACCAGAAGACAACAGATGACCACAAAAAGAAGCATGGCCAACAGGGAAACAAACGCTGACACTGCGGTGCAAGTCTCGGACGACAGTACACCTTCGACCAGCAATGTTTGTACCCCACCGAGAAAGAAAAAAAAAAGGCTGCATAAGTGCAGGGAGGAATGGGAAAATGAAAACACCTCGCTGGAAAAAGTGCGCGATAACACCTATAAAGCGCACTGCACTGTGTGCCGTCGCACTTTTTTCATAGGCCATGGTGGACTGGCAGCATGCTTCTAGTGGTGGGCACATGAGTGGCATGAAAGCTCAGGGAACCCTTAACCAATTTGTTGTTCACCAGGCCATGGCAGCAGAAGATATGGTATGTAGACATTGTTGTTGTTTTTAAACCCTCTGGTTAAGGTTAATGTGAGCATGTGCAGTGAATATCAACTCTATGTGGCCAGAAGTGTGATAATATAATTTATTTTGTGTAATAAACAACTGCAAGGATAGATGATTACAACGAATAGATGACTAATACATAAAAGTAATACATAGATTAATAATGATAATGAGTTAAGATGCGTAATCATGGGAACAAGCGGGTTTACAAACACGAGCAGCTGATTAGCATTAGAAAAGCTGAAATAATACCTCAACTGAAGCCAGCTGCACTAAATGCACTTTATGTGCACTGTTATAAGAATGTTTTTCTTTCTATTGTTTTCTATAAATTTATATAATTTTAAGTTAAGCAGGACAGAGTTCTTTTAAAGAAAGATTAACTTATATTCTTTAAAGTTAAGCATGACAGGCTTCTGTTTAAGAAAGAGACCTGTTTTATTGTGTTAATGTTGTCATTTTGCGCTACAAATAAATGGCTAAATGATCATTTGTTTCCCATGTGTTCATATCACAAAGAATATGCATCATTAAATCAACTTCAAGTCAAATGGTTAAAAAAATAATTTCACACACCAAAAAAAGAGCTAAAAAATTCACCACACTTGGAAGGGTGGAGACAACTGGGTCGCCCGGCCCTGGCCACGAGGTGTCCCAGGAAGTTGGCAACCCTAGTCTGACGGTGACTTGGGTTTTTACTAACTGGCTACATGAGCATGATTAGCTGCAGTTCTATCTTTGTAAAAGAGACTCAGCAGCAGATTAGAACCAAACAGAAACATTTCTACTTTTTCTGCAGCACCAGCTGGATGCATGGAGCCTAAACTCCAGTGACAATGAGACACATACAGTGTGACTGCTGTGACTTTACAGCTGGGCCTCATTCACATTGGACTGTGGGAGGAAGCAGAGTATCTGAAGACAACCCACACACACTATCACCCTTATTTAGAGAAGTATAATGAATTAGCTGATAAAGTAATAAATTATTTGATATTTCAATGAAAATACTTTTTAACAATTGTTTAGAAGTCAACAATAATAGTTAAATAAAAAGAAGCGTCAAATCAATAAACACGCAATAAAACCTTGTACAGCTGAAACTCATGTAGACAATGTCAGGGGAGGAAGTAAAACTAAACCTTTGACACCAGAGATGAAAACTACCAAAATAAAACAGGAAGTTAATAACAACCATGAGTGGAACACCTGAGTGAACCTAGTAAAGGGAGAATACATCATCATCCACAAAGAAAACCAGTCGGAGCTTGTGGCTGCAGTTAGCTGATTTGCTACTCAGCTTGGAGTTAACTCAGTAGAACATAGAATGCTAAACTGTCTAAACCAGGGGTGTCAAACATATGGCCCGTCGGCCAAATTCAGCCCCTGAGATAATTTCATATATCAGTTATTAAAGAATTTTCAGGGTTGCTGATATTCCATGGCAGCAGGGCTGGGACTTTATTCTGATGGACACATCATGTGGCCAATCACATTAAGAGACAGCCTGGGATCATGCCACTATTTAAAGAAAGGGATGGGGGCAAACGTTCAGAAGAAAGCAAGCTTAGTGGTACAGGCCTGGTACACACAGACACAGGTTTAAATTCAAGCGTGTCAGGAAAAAGTGAAAGCATAAAATGAGCAGCATCTGGCTGAATTTCAGTGATATTGGAGACGGCAAAGCTGAGTGCAGAATTTATAAATTAGAAGCTGGATAAAGTGATACCCATTTTCCATTGTGAAGGACAAAAGGTTTCAAACTTGTCCAGGCCTTAAGGTCATGTCCGTTAACTTCTTAGTGGTAGTAAATGTATAAAATTAAGACTAATGAAAACACTGAATTAAAATTGCTTCCTTTAAAAACACCAAGCTTACAGTTCAGTTTTGAATACTACATATATAAACTATATATAACAAAGTGCCTTTGAATGGCAGGGATGCAGAAATGTCTGTATGTAGCACAGAGCCAGTGCTCACGGTCTGAATGAGTGTCACAGACCTGAATGTGCATTTAAAGAAATTTATAATTAAATTTCTAATTATGATCTTCAGCACCCAACACCATGACTATGTACATATTGTCGGGTGTAAGAATATTTGTGTTGTGTGGATTCAACTCTGCAAACTCATCAGTAATTTCATCAGCAAGTTTCTACTTAGACAGCAATAAAACAGAAAGCAGTTCCCAGGAACTACTTCTTGTTTTAGAATCTTTCAACATAAGAGTACTTTGCACATCAGAACACCCCCATATCTCCTCTTATTAAAGGATTACCTTATTATTAATTTGCTAATTCTGCCAGTTGATTACAAAATGCTTGATCTCACCTGAGAGTTTCCAGTTTGCAGTGTGGATTCTTCAGTCCTTCAGACAGAAACTTCACGCCTAAATCCTGCAGGTTATTGTTACTTAGGTCAAGCTCTCTCAGATTAGAGGACTGAGAGCTGAGACCTGAGGACAGAGCTTCACAACTTCTCTCTGACAGGTTACAGAGACTCAGTCTGAAAAATAACAGAAAAACAATTTAAAAAAAACTTACTTTTGATCAAGTGTAATGAGATTACATAACATTTAGCAATATTCCATTCTCTTTTTGTCAAGAAAGTAACGAGCAACATGTGGAAACAATCAGAGAGAGAACAGAGAACAGAGCAGTAAAAGAACAGTGGATAGTTCAATAGGCTTTTGGTATCAACAAAACGTGCCAAATTTCTTTATTTTGTCATCGTTTAAGAAGAGTTCATGATTAAAACTCAGATAACAACTCAAGGCCAGGTCTGGGTGTAACTTTGATGACAGTTACACCCAGAAAATTTTCAGAAATGCCGACAGGTATTCAGTATTGAACAAAATGAGTACTGATTATCACTTAACAGTTGTATACACTTTTCAGACACCAGCACTCATAACTGTGGTTTTGGGGGTTATTTTGTTAGTGGTTTTAGTTGATCACACCTGCTTTTTGTCAACAAGCATATGAATACAAATGTACTTACAGAGCTTTGTTGGAGGCTTTGACCACTGGCAGCAGCCTCAGAAGAGCCTCCTCTGAAGCAGAGTATTTCTTCAGGTCAAACACATCCAGATCTTCTTCTGATGACAGTAAGATGAAGACCAGAGCTGACCACTGAGCAGGAGACAGTTTACCTGTGGAGAGACTTCCTGATCTCAGGGACTGTTGGATCTCCTCCACTAGAGAACAATCATTCAGTTCATTCAGACAGTGGAACAGATTGATGCTTTTCTCTGCAGACAGATTCTCACTGAGCTTCTCCTTGATGTACTGGACTGTTTCCTGATTGGTCTGTGAGCTACTTCCTGTCTGTGTCAGCAGACCTCGTAGGAGAGTCTGATTGGTCTGCAGTGAAAGACCCAGGAGGAAGCGGAGGAACAAGTCCAGGTGTCCATTTGGACTCTGCAAGGCCTTGTTCACAGCACTCTGGTGGAGAGATTGAAGTTTTAGTTTGTTAAATAGTTTAGACCATGTAGAGGTTGTTTGTTGTTGTTCCAGCAGATTGAGTCCAGAGTTGATGAAGGTCAGATGGACATGAAGAGCAGCCAGAAACTCCTGAACACTCAGATGGATGAAGCAGAACACCTTGTCCTGGTACAGTCCTCTCTCCTCTTTAAAGATCTGTGTGAACACTCCTGAGTACACTGAGGCTGCTCTGATATCGATGCCACACTCTGTCAGGTCTGATTCATAGAAGATCAGGTTTCCTTTCTGCAGCTGATCAAAAGCCAGTTTTCCCAGAGACTCCATCATCTTCCTGCTCTCAGGACTCCAGTGAGGATCTGTCTCAGCTCCTCCATCATACTTGACCTTCTTCACTTTGGCCTGAACCACCAGGAAGTGGATGTACATCTCAGTCAGGGTCTTGGGCAGCTGTCCTCCCTCTCTGGTTTCCAGCACATCCTCCAGAACTGTAGCAGTGATCCAGCAGAAGACTGGGATGTGACACATGATGTGGAGGCTTCGTGATGTCTTGATGTGGGAGATGATGCTGCTGGCCTGCTCCTCATCTCTGAATCTCTTCCTGAAGTACTCCTCCTTCTGTGGGTCAGTGAACCCTCTGACCTCTGTCACCATGCCGACACAGTCAGGAGGGATCTGATTGGCTGCTGCAGGTCGTGTTGTTATCCAGAGGCGAGCAGAGGGAAGCAGTTTCCCCCTGATGAGGTTTATCAGCAGCACATCCACTGAGGTGGACTTTCTAGGGTCAGTTAGGATTGTAGTTTTGTGGAAGTCCAGAGGAAGTCGACACTCATCCAGACCATCAAAGATGAACACAACCTGGAAGTCTTCAAAGCTGCAGATTCCTGCTTCTTTGGTTTCAGTAAAGAAGTGATGAACAAGTCCCACCAAGCTGAACTTTTCCTCTTTCAGCACATTCAGCTCTCTGAAAGTGAATGGAAATATGAACTGGATGTCCTGGTTGGCTTTGTCTTCAGCCCAGTCCAGGCTGTATTTCTGTGTTAAGACTGTTTTCCCAATGCCAGCCACTCCCTTTGTCAGCACTGTTCTGATTGGTTCATCTCTTCCAGGTGAGGCTTTAAAGATGTCTTCTTGTCTGATGGTTGTTTCTGGTCTGTCTGGTTTCCTGGATGCTGTTTCAATCTGTCTGACCTCATGTTCATCATTGACCTCTGCAGTCCCTCCCTCTGTGATGTAGAGCTCTGTGTAGATCTGATTCAGGAGGGTTGGGTTTCCTGCTTTAGCGATGCCCTCAAACACACACTGGAACTTCTTCTTCAGCTTAGACTTAAGGTTACGATGACAAACAGCAGCTTGAAGTTCTGAATGAGAAGAAAAATAAACACTCAATTCCAAAAAGAACTAATCTTTAAAACATGTTGCTCCATCTTCCATCTCTGGAAAATGTTCATTTATCCAGCAGCTTAAATCTTTAGATAAATCCTCTTACGTCTCTGCAGACGGTCAGCCAGCTCCTCCTGCTTCATTCTCCTCAGGAAGTCCACTGTGATCTTCACAAATGCCTCTCTGCTGCTGCTCCTCTGACTCTCTAAGCATTCTGGGTAACCTGGACTCAGAACCTTCTGGATCTTCTTCAGCTCGTTCTTCACAAAAGTGATGATGTTGTCCTCCAGCAGCTGGAACAGAATATTTATGAATGAGCCAATCAGACTGAAATCATGGAGCCAAACATCAGATCCATGTTGGACACACTGACGATCCACTGGTCTACAAAGAGCAGCATGGAGATGACTGTGAACAGAACAGATGTAACAGTAGTTGTTGTACATGTACAGACCATAAACATGGAGTCCAGCTGTGTTTGATGCTGCTGGGCAGACTGACCACTGGGAACCTCTGAGCTCTGCTGGTCCACTCTGTGGAGGAACCATGAAGGATTAGATCCACACAGGATAAAGATCCAGGAGTTTCTGCTCAAATAACTTCATCTGAATCAAGTCTGTCAAGTTTTAAACTCTCAGATTGTGAACATATCAGTAATTTTCAGTCTGTTTTCATGGACGTCCTTTCAGTGGTGATGTCAGGGATGATTTTGAAGAAGCTCATCAAACTGAACCATCAGCAGATCACTGCTCCAAAACCAGAACATGATCCGAGTCTCCCTCCACCACCAGAACACCAGCTTTACTAACGTGGTAGATCAGTGTAGTACAGATCAATAACTGATGAGTCATTTGATCAAAATCACCAAGTGCTTCACGTCTGACCCTCTGATGCTTCTGTAGACATTTTGCATATTTAATGAATGTCTGACAGTTTTACATTCATTCTATGAACACAGTGGAAATGTTGTGTTATAGTCTCCATGTTGTTTCCAGCATCATAAATTCTTAAGTTCAGAAAATTAGATTCTTTCTTCACAGCTGAAAAACAACAACATTTATTCTCTATTGAAATCTGCATCGTCCACTCCAAAGGTCACAATCTGAAGGTAACATCTGGTTTTGTTCCCTGTGGTTAACTCTGAGCATCAGTATGGTGGGATTTATCCACTACATCCACACCACTGTGGTTCAGTGTTGTCCTGATGGAGTAACAGCAGCCAGTATGATCCAGGCTTTAGCTGCTGGGTCTCTGTGTGACCTCTCAGACTGTTTAACAGATCAGACACAAAGAGAATCAGAGCAGCTCTGTTCTTTAAAGACAAACATGAACCCACTCAGGTCACACTTTCCCCACAGATATGAGCATCACTGTCCTCAAACAGCAAATGACCAAGTCGAACATTTGGATCTTTTCTCTTTCATTGTTTTCTTTTTAATGGATCTTTGTAACAATCTGAGGATGTTTCAGGTCATATTTATCCAGGAAACACAAACATGTAAAGGAGTCATCACAGCGCTCTGACCTCGTTGCTCCAGGTTCACCACTGAAGAGTGGATTTCCACCTTTGGACCGGTCACTCCTCACAGACGGACAGCTGGACCCTGCAGACTGTGACCTCTGACCTCTGCAGACACAAACATGATTGAAGCAGCTGTGATCACACAGACTGCAGATAATGCAGCTGTTTCCTGTCAGTAACATCCTCTTAGATTAGAGTTCAGCTTTTTACAGGAAAACTGGACAAAACTGATTTTTGTTACAAACTCATTTTCATTTCCTCTCAGCTCACAAACACAGTCAGACAATCAACCAGAGTCAACACTGATTATAATGTCAGTGCAGAATTATTTCTGTTACTCAGTGAGTTCAGCTCTCTGACCTCGTTGCTCCAGGTTCACCACTGAAGGCTGGAGGTTGATGTTTGGACCAGTCGCTCCTCACAGACGGACAGCTGGACCCTGCAGACTCTGCTCTGTCCTCCTCTTCCTCCATCATCATCTTCAGTCAGTCTGAGAGGTAAACCACAAACACTCAGTGAGTTCACATTAACAGGAGGAACTGAGTTACAGTCGCTGACCTCTGACCTGTCATGTGACCATGAAACCAGGTCAATATGTCTGTAGGTTCAGTCATCCAGGTCATGTGATCTAAGGAGCTTGGAGAGAAAAGAGACGTCTTTAAGTTTCTGGAAGACGTTTCATATGAGAAGCTTCTTCAGCTCTAAAACCAAACGGTGGAGAGTCCCAGATATTTAAACCTGAGAGGGAAAGAAAGCATGTCGCTGACCCACCACTGATGTTATTTCAAGGAGGAAACTGAGAGCCTTTGCACCAGGAGCACAAACATCAGCTCCAGCAATGATCCACTGATGTGTTTTTATTCCATGTATGAATGTTGTTATTGACAGAGATGACGTTTGTGTGTCAGTGATGCAGTGACTGTTGTTGTTACCTGTACAGGCTGGTTAGACTCTATGAAACAGATCATACAGATCTCTGCATGTTAGAAGAGACTATTAAAGGTCATGAATGAGACAAAGGCAGGGAGGCGTCCTTTACAGCTAAACAGCAGAGTGAGAGAACAGCCAGCACCTCTACATTTATCACATTATACAGCACATGTATGATACTGACAGGGATGAGAAGAATTTAGTGATTCTGATCCCATCATTGATATTACTTATTGATTCTCAGTAGCTCTGCTCTGACAGTCACCACCATCACTGAGCAGCATATCAAAGACATTTGTGCACATTAACTGCATGTTGTGGCTCAAATGTTTGTGCATGTTGGAGGCATTTCCTCTTTGTTGTGATCAGTGTTGGTCATTACTCAAAACAGTCATTATTACACATATTACACAGAACACTTTGATTAAAAGTAATGGAGTACGTTACTTCATTACTCCTCATAACATTACTTTGATGTTAAAATGAACAAATGAGCATGTAACAACATAAAGCTGAGGTACAGCCCCACACACCAACACAGATCCTGATGAGGTCACGTGATGTTTCTCTGAGTGTTTATGAACACAAATCAAAGATGAAACAGCACAAAGACACTTCAAAGTGATTCTACTGTAGAAACATGAACAGGTAGAAACCTGCAGCCTGACTGCTCATCACTTTGTTACCTGTTCAAGTTCAGCAGCAGCAGCTCACTTTATCACGGTGCTGGTCTGGGGTCAGTGTTTACTCAGCTTTAACTAGTGATGTGACGTTCTGTATCGAGGCTTCGAAGCGTGTGTCGAGTAATGGAGGGGGCGTTTCCGCGAAGCGCGTATCCAGGCTTGCTTCATTTATGGGAGGAGCTGAAAATGATGACGTCCGAAGCCTCGCTGCCCGGCTGTACCACGTGACTGGTTCAGGAAGCGGTTCGAACTTTGCCGCGAGCTATGACAGCGATATAAACCCCTCAGACAAAATGTGGGCGTTTGATGGAGAGTTGCGGTTAGTGAGAGTTAGAGACAGTTTAGAAAAAAAAAAATCGCCTACGACCTGCCACAGTGGAGAAACTGTTTCTTTTTAATAAAAACCAATGATGTGTCCCCTAAACACTAATCACTGTCCTTGCCTCAATGTTACAAAAGCACAACCACTGTCCACACCTCACCTCACAGTATATGATCATTTCCATTTTAGGCATTTCCAAATAATCATGTTCCATACTGCCAGTATAAATATACACAGTACACTGCATCACTACAATATACATGTTTTACACACTCCTTTTGTTGTTGACATTTACAGGCTGTGTGCAAAAAGGCCACACTCTTCAAATTCATCAGCTGCTCTGCTATCAGTCCACTAGGTGGAGCCTGAAGCACACACGATGCATTCACTGACACACACTGAGTCACTGTGACTGGAAGCTTCAGTCAGTCCAACACGTGTGAACATTTTAAACCTTTCAGTTGATGGACTACTTTTAATTAACTGCTTTAGCCCACTTACAATGAAAATTTAAAAAAATCTTGTTCATGACGTGTGTAGTATGTTAACACTATTGGAAGGAAAAAAAAAACTTGAACTCCAATTTTGAAAACACAACTTTCTTTTTTTTTTTTTATAAAGCTCTGACTTGTATTATGAGTCTGTGGTCTGGGAGAGAGTCTGTAACTCTGTCTGCAACATACAGTAAATAATGACCAATGTTGGTGATAGAGGATTTTTATTATGCAATATGATCAAGTATAATCAAATGTGCTTTATATTCAAATACAATATAATCAAGTGTGTTTTATTTTCTAGTGTTCATATATTTTCACGTAACTGAGTCTATTTGTTAACACAAACGCAATGTATTCTTTTTTAGTATCTGTGATGTCAGATAAGCATGATAAACTTCTGTATTCTTTACCCCAGTCTGAAAGGTCAGACAGGTTGAGATAATGCCTGAACTCTCCTCCTGTAACTGAAAAGAGGAAGTACTATGTAATCAGTTTCTTACCCTATAAATAAAGGAACAAGACATGCATTCTGTGTGTGTGATTTTGCTGAGAGGCACACACCCATGCGCATGTCTTAAAACTCTCTGATTTGGTCTGCAAGTGTCTTATTTTCTCTTACTTGTGAAAATAAATGTCAAAACCCCTGACAGTTGGGCAGTTAATTATATAGTTACTTCTTCAAAAAAGTAACTGAGTTATGCAAACAAAGTTTTTTGCAGCTGTTTACCTAAAAATGCAGCCAAGGTGTTTTTTTAAAATAAACATTTCAAACTATTTACAGAACAATCAGCTGTTCTGCATCAAATCTGATGCCACACAAATTATTTGTGCCGCTCCAAAAAATAATTCCTGTCCTCTATGAGATGAAGGAGAACAACAGCCTGATACCTGCAGGCCTGACAGCAGCAGATGTGTCACTGCTGTAACACCTGTAACACTCAGCAGTCGCCTCATTGTTCTGACACACACAACAACACTATTGACTACACTACACACTAACTACACACTAACTACACACTAACTACACAAGATTTGCTCTAAACACCTCAAATCTCTCACATCTCAAACACGGCGTCACTCCGTTTCTTAACAACTAAATGCCATGTTTTGATTGGTTTACTTTAATTTCAAAGAATTCTTTTTGTGTGCGCAACACAGATTTTCTCTGCGCAGAGACCGTGCCAACAGTGCGCAATTCAGAATCAGAATCAGAATCAGAAAGGGGTTTATTGCCAAATGTTGAGCAGGTTTACAACATTAGGAAATTGCTGCGGTGCTTCAGTGCAAACAAACTCATAAATTGCGCTTAAATAGACATGAAAAAAATAAAAGTAGGAATAAGAATTAAAAGTGCTACGTAGAAAGATATGTGCATGAGATATACATGAGATATATACATGAGAATAAGAATTAAGAGTGCTGCATAGAAAGATATGTGCATGAGATATACATGAGATATATACATGAGAATAAGAATTAAGAGTGCTGCGTAGAAAGATATATACATGAGTGCAGGTGGTGATCAGTGCCAAACATGGAATGATGCAGTGACACAGCGTAGGGTCCTGTGTTTGTGGCGGGGACAGTCATACGGTTATTGTTCATGTGTCCAACAGCAGAGGGGAAGAAACTGTTCTTATGGCGAGAGGTTCTGGTGCGAATGGACCGAAGCCTCCTGCCTGAGGGGAGCAGGTCAAACAGACTGTGTCCAGGGTGAGAAGGGTCAGCTGAGATCCGGGCTGCACGCCGCAGTGTCCTGGAGGTGTACAGGTCCTGCAGAGATGGGAGTCTGCAGCCAATCACCTTCTCAGCAGAGCGCACAACACGCTGCAGTCTCTGTTTGTCCCTGATAGTGGCTCCAGCGTACCACACGGTGATGGAGGAGGTGAGGATGGACTCGATGATTGCAGTGTAGAACTGCATCATCGTCCGTGTTGGCAGGTTGAATTGCGCACGTGCGCAGCTTAGAGGGAACATTGCTCACAAGGTGACTACCAATAAAAATGAGTGTGCTTCACTGTCAGAGCTACGGTGATTCAACCAGTAGGTCGAATGACTTGATAATAAAAATGTTTATTTGATGCTTTGCATTGAGGCGCATTGTTGAATTTGCAGGGACACAATAACCACAGATCAGTTGTTCAAACCACTACAGTAGGGAGCCATGTTATGAATAATAATAATACTAATAATAATGTTAATTTAAGTAATTGTTTTTGACTGAACATCACATATAATGTAACAAGCAGAAAATTCAGGTTAAGTGCATTATCAGCATTTGGAGGAGCTCCTTATCCTTCTCTTTACTGCTCACCTCTTACAAAGTGTTCACACAGTTTGCTAGCCTCTGTCAGCCTGCTAGCTATGCTAACAAGTCTACTACACACACTTGACTCGGTCACATGACAGACAGCAGAGATAGCTGCTCTGCTAGCTAAGCTAACTCATGTTAAAGGTCAAAGAAATGAGGCGATGCTGCTGGGAGTTACGTCACAGACTAGCAGAATTTAGTTATTCAGCATAATATTTAATCCTTATTATCTCCTCCTCTCACCTCTGTTTACATCTAAAAACAAGAAAATTTAGCCAACAGTTTATTAGCTTTGGTGAAATTATAAACAGGCATCAGCGCAGTCACCTATACTGTGCTTTAATGCTGGAGCAGCAGGAACACCAGTTAATCTAAAATCTCCTTTTCTCTCTGAAACAAAGTGACAGCAGGCTGAGTCAAAGACAGAAACCTTATTTAAACACCAAATATTCACTTCCTGATCCAGGATTCAAAGAGGACGTTGAACTTACTCAGCTTCTTCTTCCAATGAACGTCTTCACTCTGCAGCTCTCTGCTGTCTGGACCAGGTCTGTGTAGAAACAGAGAAAATCCTCTGCTTCTTCTCCGTCAGCAGTCGTCTGTGTCTGCAGGCTGCGTCACATTAAACACTTCACACCAGCAAAGACTCTGAAGCTCACAGGTCAAAGGTCAGCTGCTGCACCTTTTGTGATATTAATTTGATCAATAATTAACCTGCAGCAGGTTTCTGCTCCAACTCCAACACACAGAAAACAACCCTGAGAACGAATCAGATGGGTGTGGGTGTGTCTGCAGGCTTCAATAGATGAGCATTAAACACTCAGCAAAGAGGCTGAAGCTCACAGGTCAATGGTCAGCTGCCACACTGTATATAACAATTCACTTTTGAACAGTAGATAGCCTGTAGGCGTCTCTGCAGTGATAAACAGTTTACACATTAAACACTGAACCATAAAAGAAGCTTAAGCTGCAGCTCACAGGTCAAAGCTCAGCTGCTGCACCCAGTTATGAGTTTAAATAAATCATTAATCATGATCTTTTCCCTCTCAGCACTTTCACTTGGCCTTGGAGTGTTTTGACGGAGCTACACTGTATGTTTCAAATGTTGTAAATAAATTGGGAGTTAGGGCTGGGCAATATGGCCTAAAATCCATATCGCGGTATAATTTGAAGCATGTGCGGTAACAATATATATCGCGATATATTCTTTTCTTCTGTATAACATATTTTCCACACTATAAGGACTTACAATCCTTTAATTTTCTCAAAAATCAAGAGTGTGTCTTATGTATGAATTCTGGTTGTGCTTACTGACCTCGAACCGATTTGGGCGTGCAGAAATCTGTTAAAAAATGTTTTAGTAGAACTTTGGTAAGCTACGAAGCCGCATTGCTTGATGGATTGTCAGAGCATTACGGCTGCCGTGGTGAGGAGCTTCGCGGAGTAATCTGGGTCTAAAACTCTGTCCACTTCAGGTCCCAAAGTCAAACGAACACTAAGAGTTAAAAACGGTCTAAATTCTTTCATCTTTAATAAAATCATCAGCGTTGCTGCTTTACCAGGTGTAACAATTAAGTTTAACATCCATGAAAACAGAATTTATTAAATTTAACGGAGTTAGAAGTTAACAGGAAGTTAGCAGGAAGTTAGCTCGCTAGTTTACACCTAAACATTTCATACCATGTTCTGACTGAGAGATTTTTGAAACTAATTCAAATGTACAGCCCTGCTATCACTTCCACCATAAATGAAGACAGAAAACTAAACAGCAGTGGCGTTTGCAGGGTTACTGAAGTTGGACTACCTGATATATAATGTTGTGCTACGTGATTGCTAGCGACACAGCTATGTTAGCATAACATTAGCACAGTGAAGCTGGAGGATGAACGCCAACTTTTTTTCCACTCGATAAAAGTTAACGTGAGGGATTCTGGTGGTCAGGGACAAATGCAATCGCATAGCAGGATGCTGTACACGGGCCAAACTTCAGTCAGGAGAACAACTGAAATCATCCATCCACAATACGAGGTTAGTTATGATTCGTCTCGGAACAGAGGACGCCATCATCTACCTGCTCAATCGTGTCTACACCCATCTGGACCAGCCGGCGAGCACTATGAGGGTCATGTTTTTTGACTTTTCCAGTGCTTTCAACACCATCAGGCCGACCCTCCTGGGTGATAAGTTAGCAGCGATGCAGGTGGATGCTTCTCTGGTGTCCTGGATTGTTGATTACCTGACAGGAAGACCACAATATGTACGTCTCCCACAGTGTGTGTCTGACAAGGTGATCAGCAACACAGGGGCACCACAGGGGACTGTCCTCTCCCCCTTCCTCTTCACCCTCTACACCACAGACTTCAGCCACTGCACAGAGACCTGCTATCTTCAGAAGTTTTCTGATGACTCTGCGGTGGTTGGATGCATCAGCAGGGATGATGAGACAGAGTACCGGGCTGTGGTCGACTCCTTTGTCACGTGGTGTGAGCAGAATCATCTGCAGCTCAACGTGGCAAAGACCAAGGAACTGATCGTGGACTTCAGGAAGACCAGGAAACACTTGACCCCTGTTTCAATCCAGGGGGTCAGTCTTGACATTGTGGAGGACTATAAATACCTTGGAGTACACATTGACAATAAACTGGACTGGGCTAAAAACACCACAGCACTTTACAGGAAGGGCCAGAGTCGTCTCTATTTTTTGAGGTGACTGAGGTCCTTCAACATCTGCCAGAAAATGCTGAGGATTTTCTATGAGTCTGTTGTGGCCAGTGCGATCCTCTATGCTGTTGCATGCTGGGGGAGCAGGCTGAGGGTCGCAGATGCCAACAGACTTAATAAACTAATCCGTAAGGCCAGCAATGTTGTGGGGATGGAGCTGGACTCCCTCAAGGTGGTGTCGGAGAGGCGGATGCTGTCCAAGATAAAGACAATGTTGGATAACACCTCCGACCCACTCCATGACATGCTGGTCAGTCACAGGAGCACGTTCAGTGAGAGACTGAGGTTACCGAAAAGCACCACTGAACGACACAGTAAATCATTCCTGCCTGCCTGTCTGTCTTGTCTTAATGTTGGTTTAAAATGGAGCACTGTAACAAAAAATAATTTCCCCCAGGGATCAATAAAGTATTCTGATTCTGATTCTGATTAATATACTGCAACAACATGGGAATAGAGCAGCTGCGAGAGAATTCAACATTAATGAATCAATGTTACGGAAGTGGAGGAAGTGCAGTTTTTGGCTTTCCCCGTATTTCAAAAGTGCTTTATCTCTTTGTTATGACTGTCGCCCGCCATAATTTGAAGAGGATAATGGTTGGTCGTGTCCAAATTCATGGGCTGCATCCTCCTGAGGCCGCATTTGTAGACCGATTACGTCACAGCGACGCGCCGAAGGCTGTCCAAATTCGTAGACTCCTCCGAATGCAGCCGACAAATGCGTCCTCCTTTTCCCCGAATTTGAAGGATGGGTCGGGTGTGTCCTTCGTGGCCTACCATATCCCAGAATTCATAGCGCGGCCCAGCCAAACTCCAGTTTCCAACAATGGCGGCCGCTACTAAGTTTTAAAATTACTCATACTAATCTTTCTGTGTCACAAAATAAACTTTTAACATATTTTCATGCGAGAAAGTAGCTGTGTAAACATCAAATATCTGCTCGGTTTATCAAGGTATCGCATATTTGCAAAAGTGCTTCGACGTTTTCGGAGACGTCTGCTACCCAGCTAGCCGGGAGCTCGAGGGTTACTGATGCGGCCGAGAACGGCACAACTCCCGGCACATCATTTTCAGATCACCGCGGACTATCGCTGCTCGATTTAAACGTAATGTATAAGTCACTTAGACAACCTAAAAATTTTATTGTTGGGCTTTTTTTCAGTGTTTTGTTTCTTCGTGAGTAAATCGGTTTGGCTAAGATTAAAGTTATTAGATTAGATTAGATAAAATAAAACTTTATTAATCCCCCGAGTGGGTTCCTCCTTGGTTTTTACACAGCTGACTAAACGTGAAACAGAAAACTGATTAAACAGAAGTATGAGACAGTCGAGAATTTACGCCAGTGTCCTGTTATATTTTAGATAGCAAGGAGCAGACGGCTGAGTTTATTAAACTCCACCGAGACAGCGGTGACGCTAATCTGAAGGCTAGACCGTCCAATTTCACGGCCGTTTACTTCCGGCCTACTCGACCTTCTGAGGACCCGGCCCACGTAGACCGCGAAGGCCGGGTCCTCAGGAGGATGCAGCCCATGAATTTGGACACGACCAGCGTAGCCGCTGCGATGCTTTAGACCAGGGGTGCTCAATACGTCGATCGCGATCGACCAGTCGATCGCAAAGGTAGTATTGGTAGATCGCATGGCATTAAAAAAATAGATGCCAGCCTATCATCCATCCCGTCACTTGATTGATACAGGGAAGCCAGTCAGATGACAGCAGATTTTTTCTGACGCTTAGGTCGCTGCGCATGCGCAAACAGCGGCGCGAAGTGTAGTAAAACTGACAAGCTAGTCAGCGAGTTAACTCCAATTTTTAGCTCTCGGTTTTTTCTCTTAAACCTGGCCGTCAGCAGCTACTGTCCGGACTATGCATCCCTGGCTGATTCAATTCAGTGCAAGTCATCAGAGTAAACTCAGGTAATGACAAAAAATTTACATAGATAATTGTGTTGTGAAATATTGGATATTGCGGTTATGCATGTATATACATTGTAGATATAAAGAATCCTCAATATATTTATAAATAAGTATATGTTTTGGATTTTTGTAGTGGGTAGATCATTTTGACTTGGTCATTTTATAAGTAGCTCACATGCGGAAAAAGTGTGAGCACCCCTGCTTTAGACCAAAAAAGGCACAGCTTGATGACATCATCAACATGCGCTATCGCGATAGAGCGATATATATATATATATATTAGGGGTGCAACGATATTCGTATCGATATTGAACCGTTCGATACAGTGCTTTCGGTTCGGTACGCATATGTATCGAACAATACAATTTTTTTCAATTTTTTTTTTTTTTTTTTTTTTTGTGTCCCGTTTGGATCTATAGCCATCAGAATTGTTGTCTTGAGGCCAAGAAAGATGCCAAGAGGATTTATTTTAAGTGGATCATCATATTGGTCCATTTGATTGACCTTTATTATAATTATGAATTTATTTTATTTTCAGTTGCAAACGGGACAGACATGACTGTGGGATAGGACAGGGGGAAAGAATGAAAGAAAGAGGGGGAGAGAAAGAAAGAAAACCAAAGGGGAGAAAAAAAAAAGTACAATACAAAATTTGTAATTTATTTTATCAACTTTCCTTCTGACGATGCTGTCTGTGTTGAGCGCTCAGTGAATCTGCATTTGACTACTCCGCCTAGGCTCGAGAGTGCAGCCTAGGCAGAGTAGTCGAACGCAGATTCACTGAGCACTCAACACAGACAGCATGGTCAGAAGGAAGAGCGCAGGGCAAGCTAGCGAGACAGAAGTGGACCTCCCCACCCTCATTCAGATCTGGCATTTGGAATTATTTTGGTTTTCATGTGACGTATGACCCTGAAGGTAAGCGAGTCATGGACTAAAGTAAAACAGTATGTTGGATGTGCCATGCAATGCTCAATTACATGGGTGGGAGCTAGTGTGTTAGCGCAGTTAGCTCGTTAACGTGTTGGCCGTCTAGCCCCTCTGTATAGGGTAGCTCGTTAATGGAGATTTGCCGTGTTGTGGCGTTAAGGTTATTTCAACGAGATTAACCTGAAAGCACTAGTGGGAACACAACGAATATGACTGCACATTTACACCGACATCATCCTAGTGCAAAGACAAAAATAACAAGCATGCATGCTACAAACTTTAGCCGAGTCATTTAGACAGCTGTTAGCACAGGATTCTCCTTATGGAGACCTGATATGTTTAATATGCTGCTGAGAATATAGCCCAGAAGAAGCGGATAGTATAGCTTTTATTTTGGAAAGAGACATTTCTCTGTAATAAACTCTCTTTTCCAAAGATGAGTGATTCCTCAATCAGATACAGGGCTCGCAATATCGCTAGCCCGACGTCCCGGGGCTATCTCTCCCCTGCCTGTCGGGCTATTGTAGGAAGGAAAAATATATGTCAATGCTTTTGCATTCTTTCAGAAATGTAGCTGGGTAATTATGTCATTGGGTGAGCCACTGTCAATATGTGACATATTGAAATCGCGTTTGAAGTTGCGCTTGTTTTTTTGCTTTCACTTTGCAATCGCGCGAACTGTGTATAGAGAGCGACAGCACTGATCTGTGAGTGATGATAATTTGTGCACCAATTCCTCTGACATCGTCTTATTAATTGGTAGCTTACTATGCAAACATGACAAGTGAAATCTCCCGCAGCTTAAACATGTGAGAGGTTGATCGCGCAGAGAATCGCTGAGCTTATGTGAGTGCGGCAGGATATATATTTCACTACGATGACCTGGATGACTGAGAACCTTCACAGACAGATATATATTTTAGTTCTGCTGAGCCAAATAAGACAGGTCAGGGTGAAGAAGTGACAGCCAAAGAAAAGCTTACCACAAAACGGAGAAGTTATGACAAATCAGACTATAAGGCAAAAAGAAAGTGCAGCTTTATGGTTTCATGGACAAAAGAATTTCTGTGGCTGCAATATGACGAGCTAAAAAACAACACGCACAAGGGTTAGGGTTAAATTTAAAAACTGTACTTTTGTGTTAAAATATATATTTATAATTTTAATAAATGACAAATTAAAAAGGCATGAACATTTTTTTGTATCGAAAAAATATCGAACCGTGACACCAAAGTATCGAACCGAACCGAACCGTGAATTTTGTGTATCGTTGCACCCCTAATATATATATATATATATATATATATATATATATATATATATATTTTTTTTTTTTTTTTTTTTTTTATTAGTAATATAAACATACAAACAAAATGCACCATATATTACAGATTCAGAGAATAGACCTTTCTTACATATTAGGAACTTTCATGCATAGTGAAAATAAAATACAAAGATGGGGTCACATAATTCAACAAATTATTAACTCACTAAATCAAAATCTTCTATAAAGGAAATAAAAGAAGCAGCCTTTTTCTTCTTAACTAAAGTCAAAGATTTAACCAACAGGTTTAAGTCGTTTTTCCAGTAAGCTAGTGTTGGTTTAGTCTTAAAAAAACGACATTTATGTATAAAATGCTTGCACAAGATTAATAACACATTAACACCATAATTAGCTGTCTTTTCTTTCAAAAACACTCCAAACATTATCATATTTAGGGTAAATGGGGTAATTTGAATCCCCTTGGAATAAAGCCAGGTATGAAAAATCCAACCAAAATATTTGTATAAAATTGCACAAAAAGAATAGATGATCCAAATCCTCCTCTTCTGTTTCACAAAATACACAATTACCCGTTTCTATTTTGAATCTATCACTAAGGAGTCTATTTGTCGGGTAAATTTTATTCAAGATTTTAAATTGGACTTCTTTCCCTTTAGGAGGGATAGGGAAGGTGATATAATCAGTTCTTATTTTTTCAATTTCTTTCCTTTGGAAATCTTTTAATATGTAATTACGTCTAAGTAAATTTGGAGAATAAAGACTCCTTAATGAAGATCTAAGAAACTTATTGTTGCATTTAACATCACAAAATCGAATACCATCTATATATAATTGCCTTAACTTGGGGGAGATGTCAGAATATATTATATCATTTACAACTATGTTTTTAAGTGACAATGGAATGGATTTTATAACCCGATTAAATTTACTTTTAGAACATTGGATATTAAACTTCTGGCAAAAATCTTGATGTCCTAGAACATGTCCTTCCTCATCTACAAAATGGGCAATTGCCCAAACACCTTTTGATAACCAATCTTGAATAAAAATAGATTTTCTGTTTATCAGCATATATCTATTGTTCCACATTGGGCTATTATGTGGAGTGAAATTATGTTTAAATAACATTTTCCAATAAAGAAGGACCTGTTTATGGAATTCAGAGAGTTTAGCAGGTAGCTTAGTAATTTCAAAGTCACACTTTAGGAGAAAGTCGATACCCCCCAGTGTGTTGAAGACCTTATTTGGTATAAAAAACCAAATGGAGTGTGGATTATTTAGGAAGGATTTTAACCATTTAAGTTTCAAAACACCATTCATTACATCAAAATCAATTGCGTTTCCACCGCCTTCAATGTATGGTTTAACCAAATCATCTTTAGATATATAATGGCACTTATTCCTCCAAATAAAATTAAAATTCAAGCCATTAATTGTCTTAATAACTTTATTCGATATTGATAAAGAGTAAGCTGGATATATAAATCTAGATAAACTATCCATTTTGGTTAATAATATTCTTCCAAAAATTGTGATGTCTCTCTGTAACCATTTATTTAAGATTGTCTTACATTTGTCAACATTATCTAAAATATTTACTTTTTCTAAGACTTTGTGATCTTTTGAAATTGTGATGCCCAAATATTTTACCTCCTTCTTCACCTTTATATCGTACAGTAATTGTGAATTACACTCTTTTAATGCCAATAATTCACATTTATTTAAATTTAACTTTAAGCCTGAAGCTTTTGAGAATGTAGTGATTATTTGTTTTACCAGGGGGATCTGATGTTCATTTTTTAAGAAAAGAGTAGTGTCATCTGCAAGTTGACTAATTATTAAAAGATTATCCATAATCTCAATTCCAACAACGCTGCTGTTTTTAATTAGAATTGCGAGCATCTCCACAACCATTATGAACAACAACGGAGAGCTTCCACACCCTTGCCTAATTCCTCTTTTAACGCTAAACCTTTTACCAGTGCCATAGCCTAATGACACAGAGCTATTTATATCATTATACAGTATATCTACACTGAACAAAAATATAAACGCAACACTTTTGTTACTGCTCCCATTCCCCATGGGTTGGACGTAGAGACCTAAAATTCATTCCAGATACACAATATAACCATCCCTCCCAAACAGTGGTCACAAATCAGTCCAAATGTGTGGTAGTGGGCACATCTGCTATATTAAGATAATCCATCCCACCTCACAGGTGTGCCACATCAGGATGCTGATCTGACATCATGAGTAGTGCACAGGTGTACCTCAGACTGCCCACAACAAAAGGCCACTTAAATCTATCTGTTCTGTAAATCTATCTATCTGTTCAACAGTCAGAGTGTTTCTGTAACAGGAGACACTCTTTACACTCCACTCAGCACAGGGACACTGAGGCACCAGGAGACCAGAACCAAAACCCAGGATAAAGAGTTTGAGTGAATGTGGTGTTGAAGGTGTGGAGGTGTCAGAGGAGACTCTGTAGAAGGACAGAGTGCCAGCAGGACAGTCCACATACACTGCTGCTCTGTTAGAGACAGAGGAGGAGGAGGAGGAGGAGATGGATGAGTTTTGTATGTATTGTGTGTAACACAATAATGTGTTTAATATGCAAAAGAAGAAGAAGAAGTAAACACATATGGGACAAATGGAGACCATTGCAGCTCATCCACTTTGTCAGTAACAGTATAACTGGAACACATTTGCAATTTAGATCCAATGTTTCTGAGAGAAATAAAAATTGATAGAGATATATGCATGTGTTATTATATTTATGTGTCCCAGATAATTGTTTTTCATCTAGTCATGGGACACCCACCCCTTCCTCCCAAGTTAACTGCAGCCAAAGCGAGCTAGTGGGGGTATTTAGACACTCACAACCAGTGGGGTAAAAAGAGCAACCAAGAAAGTGGCAGCCTGCACGGCCACAGATGTGCTGGAGGAGCTAGAAGCTCTACCCATGGAGAAACTCCTGGAGAACCTTGCTAAGCCTAACAGGGGACAGGTACTTCTGCCCAACCTGGCAGCCACAAAGTGAACTCATTTAGGTAAAGATAACCACATGCACCTAACCAGCCTGCACCAGCCTGACATTTCTTCCTCCTAAGTAAAAACCAATGGATGGATTGAACTTAGAGTCTCAGCTCAGTTTTCTATTTTGACCACCTACACCCCAAGATACTCTTTTAAAAAGTGTTGTTTTCAGATCCCTTTGAAGTTCATAAAGGGCCTGTTCATTTTCATTCAGATGTTTTATTACATAAATTTTACTGTTTTCTTTTGATTTATGCTCCCACTACACTGCACCTCTACAAACAACAATGCCACGGACTGTCAGCTGCTTTTACATGCTGTGAACATGAGTAGGTTTGATCAGAGTTTCAATTATCAAAGAAAAGACAAACTGAGCAAAAAGAAGGAAAAAAAGACCAACTTCTTCCCAACTGACAAGAAAAATACTCGTCATGTTTTCATAATAAAGGATCAGGCTCCCCATTTATGACAGCTTGGACCAATAATGTATGTTACACTGATGCTACTGTAGAGACAGGGTCAACATCTCTATTTAAATATAATTAATATACAAAACACAATAAAAGTTATACATGAATTATTCATTATTTTTACTGTTGATAAAATTCATGTATACTAATCAAAGTTATACATGAGTAACGACATTATTAATAATGATTAATAATAATAATTCTAATGCCAACATGATGACTGTTCATAGCTCCTGCTTTGAAATACTGAACTTAAACATTGACCTGATGAAAGATCACAATTCACAGTGGCCCACTGTCAGAATCATTCTGAATATAAACTCATCGAGTTAATCTAACCTTTCTCAAATGTGCTGTGAATAAATGCTGCTGCAAGCCACTGTGGGAAAGCTGTGTTATTATCATGGAAACATCTGTGACACATTCACAGAGGACGAGGACACAAAGGGACGACACGCAGAGGCTGTGTTAAAGTCAAAAATCCAAATCTTTAGTCCTAAACAGGCAGTGGTTACAAACAGGAAGACGAGCAGTCCATTAAACAGTCTACAGGGTCAAACATACAGAGAATTCAAACAGCTATTAAAAACAAATAACTGGACACTGAAAAACTTCAGTGATGTGTAAGGCACCAAAGGGAAGCAGCTGAGTATATTCAATGAATTCTCTTCAAATACAAAGACAGAAACTCCTACAGGCAGCATGCAAACTGAGCAGGATACACAAAGATCAGAGATTACAAAAGAAATCAGAAAAGGATTTCAAACTTACTGAGAGCAAGGCCTCTGTTACAAATCTGTCTAATAGAAAAACATGCTGTACAGATACAATACGCTCAGTGTTCATGGTCATTTAAAAACTGGCTCTACCTGAACCACTTCAATATTTTATGAAGTCACTGAGTCGACCATTTCTACAGTTTGTTTCCTTCATTGCAGTTAGAGTGCGGCTGGTAAGGATGAAAACACACACAGAGCGTAAATTGTCTTTGTTAGTAACAAACGTCATCAAAGAAAAGACAAAACACACAAACACTCTCATGATATTCATGAATCATTAGAAAGCATCCAAACACTCTGCTCGTGGACTTTTACAGTCTTATTTGCACTCGCTCATCTTCATAATCATCCTGATCAATACATGACAGGGGAGGCTTTGAGGTAGGCGGGGCTCTCTGCTGATGTCAGCATGAAAGGCAGGACCAGCGTCTGCCACATGTTGGTGAAACATCACAGTACACTGGCGTGGTTTCCTTTCCAGATGTTGGACGTTTGACACTTCAACGTTGAGGCCAACAAGAAGACACAGTTTTGGGTCGGGTTGCTGCAGGGTTTCTAACTGAGCAAAAGCAGAAGCACACAGACCAACAGGGATCAGATGCTGAGTGTTAGAGGAACATCTGTGCTGATCACTGAATGCTGCTGTGGTCTCTTGTTGAAGTTGGCTGGTGGGACAGTCTAATAGTGATATCCTGCCCATCGGAGGAACACTTTTAAAAACACATGCAATACTTTGTTTGTATTACAGTCACAGTTTATGTTATTTTTGTCCTTTAAAAGTGTTGCTGTACTATAAAGTCCTATAATTTGAGGCTAAAACGGCTCAGAGTCTCTCTCTCAGAGGATCTCCTTTGAAAGTGGAGACGGCTTTATCCGCTGATCCACGTCACTTTACCTGGATGTTTTCTTTGAAGCTGGATGAAGACTCCTCTCCCTCACTCCTGTTGCAGCTGTGTGGTCCAGTTGGCCTCTGAGGTCACAGTCAACATCTGTAGCAGAAGAGGGGAAATAAAAGTCCAGGTTACCAAAACTGGGAGCTTTTCCAAAATAGAGCGTAACTGGACTTTTTCAGCCTTACAGGCAGATAGTCGTCTGAAGCTGCAGCTTTTTCTTTTGAGCTTTTTCCAATCTCTGCTCTCGGCTTTCTTTGAGAACATGTCTGCTTTCTTGGCATGGGTCTGTCTGCTGTTGGTGAAGAGACTAAATCCACATACTCGCTACTAAGATCTCCTCAAGTAGTCTCAACCAGATTACAGTTTAAGAGTAAATGTCTCCTGAGAGTTTCACCTTGGGGAGATGCTGTCTTGCTAACATGCAATCATGAGCATTAATCTATGAGGTGAAAAAGTCATTTTAAAAGCTCCAGCCACAAGTTTTATTTCATCTGTGTTTTGGTCAGAGTCCCATCAGACCTCCAGAATGGTGTCAGAGTGTTTTCTATCCACGTGATGAGCACAGGCCTCAGGTCCAGACCTCCACGGGCACCATAGCCTCTTTGGAGCTAATAGGTGCAAGAAGGTTTTGTTGGGATAGGAACTGAAGAGGAAACTGACGAGGAAGGCAAGGATCTTCTTTAGCTCCTCCGAGCCGGGACCTCTTTGTGTAGGCCAGCATTGGCCAGGTAGCCCTCCAGCATCGCTGGATGGCCGACAGTGGAAAACCTAGAGGAGTAGGAGAGAAACAGCAGCTTGGAGCATGTCTTTATACTGTTTAGTTTTTAGAGCCACAGACTTTCTTTTAATGTCATTGTTCAGGATCTATGACTGATTATGTATTTATTGTATTCCTCCATGACTGTGTGACAGCAAGTGGAAAAAACCAGCTTCACCTTTGTTGATATGCTTGTAATTTTAATATTGATTAAATGGCCATGAAATAATAGAAAGCTCATATATGAAAATGTATTTTAAGAAATAAAATGTTAATCTGAGTACAAAGGAGTACACTCACCTTCTGGTAGATGGAGGTGTAGCGAGCGCTGGTGAACATCCAGGCCTCCTCGTAGAACTGATCACTGATTGGATCCAAAACATCGATGGAGGATCTGTGTAAGCGCTGAGGATCGTCCTGATGGACAGAACAGAAGGAGAGTGAGACAAGTGAAGATATACTAAACAACACTGTGACATGAACTGAGCCACACACAGTTTGAGTCACAGGTGATTGACACATTATTTGACCACGAGCAATCTTTTCTGGTTTGACGCCGTCTTTGTAGCCAGAAACCAGCTCTCTCCTCGGCTTCCTCCACTACACGCTTCCCCCACGCCAGTCTCCTCCGTCACTATAAAGGGGAGAGTCATGAGCTCCATCACCCTCACCTGTGCCGTCCAACGTCCCGCCACCAGCCTCCACTGCAGCAGGCCAGAGACCACACCCCTGCCACAATAAGTAAAAGTATATCCTTGCTGTACCCTTAATGCTAAATGTGCTAAATTAACCGCTGCCTTTGCCCCTTTGGGATTATTCTTATGTCACTGGGATGTTGACCTTTGACCTTCACATTAGAGACATGGGCAGACATAATTAGTGTATGAATTTTAAAGTAACAGGTAATAAAGAGAGTGTAGCAAATGTAGTCAGGTTTATTACTCTGTATCACACATGAGTGCCCGAGGGAGGCGGGGCTGACTGGGGAGACACAGGAAACAGAGAGACAGGGCTGACTCGACATGAAACGATGAAACGTGGGACACGGGAACAGAAACTAAACACAGGCTGAAATGAACACTGAGGGAGGGAGAACTAAGATTACTGAGAGCCTGATAAATAAGAAGAACAAAAACCAAGAAAAACAAGAGTCAAAGAAAACCAAAAACACAAAGCATTGGGCCAGGACCCACTGCTGTGACATTTATATGTGATAAAAACATTAAAAACTGCTCACATGTTGAAATCTTTCTGCGTATACTTTAGGTTCAGCTCTCCAGCCTGGCATTTGGTTAAGCATGATTCAAACATTTGATTTTGTTTAACTGGTTTTAATTATAGTTACTTTTTGTGAACATTTGTTGCAGCATTTAAAAATACATCATTTATTTTCAAACTTTTACTTGATTTAGAGCATCATATTTGACCAACGTAAATGTTTTAATTTCATATAAAATAACTGAAGCAGTGAATTAAATATCTGAAATCTTTCCTTCCTTAAAAGTTATAATCCTACTTAAGTTATAGTGCAAACGCTTAAGCAACAAATATACTTGATGCTAATTAATTAATATTTCCCTTTGATGTTGCAACTATGCGGTCACTTCTGTCTTTAAACAAAATAATATTTTCCAGTTACAGAAATCATAAAGTCCAAACTAAAGTGCTACTGTTGCTATATGCATTTTATATAAATCATGGATGATGGTCCTGACATGAAGGAAGAGAAAGTTACAGGTTGCATCCTTTGACTTTGTCTCCGTGCCTTTGGGCGATTTTCAGAAGGACAGATGTTTCTGTTCAATTCTTAAATCAATTTTTTCAAACACAAACACTATTTTAAAGCTTCTAGAGAGTAAAGTATTAATGATAATTATAATAACAATAATAAAAACAAAAGCTCTCAGATCCATCAAACCAAGCAGCAGAAAGAACAATAACTGAAGAGAAAACTTTAACCTTGTAGACTTCATTATGTTCCAGCTGCTCTACAGACGCTGTGACCTCGAACTTAAGCAGGTCGTAAAGTATGTGCAGCTCAATAACTTCATAATCAGACCCTGTGGTATTTAGGCAGCAGAACAACTAAGAATAACCACTACAAATAATGTTTTTAGGTTTCTGTTGTACTGCAAGGTTCTGTACAGGAGAACCAAACCAAGAGCAAATATTACGTCTCATTTACACCTGAGCACGAAGAGCCATCAACATTTAGCAAATTGAATCATCTTTGTTTAGATGCAAGAAGAATCATATAGAAATGAAAAAGTAGAAATAGAAATCCAGAGCAAAGATATCCTCTAATTCAGCGTAGCACATGTGCAGCTGCTGCGATTCACGTAAGCATTCGGCTCGTCGCTGTTGCAGATTTTTCTCTCGCTGTTCTGGCTCACAGCGCTGCAAACACAAAAATAAATATCCCCAAAGGTGTGAAAGGGAGCTAATTAGTAAGAGTATTGTTACTCTCCGCAGGAGTAGTCCAGCAGTAGAAATCAGTCCAATAACAAGGTGTGTAACATCTAGCAGGGTGACAGAAAAACCCAGGGTAACTTCTAAGGACCTCAACGTCTCTCTCACATTGTGTTTTTTAAACATGCTTCCATTTGTCACTTCAGTCTTTACTCTGAAATACAGGAAGAGAAATCATGGCTGAAACAATTTCTCATGAAACCAGGGGTGTGGTCCAACAGTCAGTTTGGTGAGGAAGGTTCCTAACTGAGAGAAGTGACCCAGAAGTATCTGTGTAGCAGCCACAATGAATCCAGATCATGAGCTTTATTAACTGATCAAAGTCTCTTCTTTCATCTTCTGTATCATTCAGTTTGCATTGGTAATGCCCATTATTGTAATGCTTTTTTAAGACGAGCAAAACTTTATTTCACTTTGGGTTAGCTGGGATAAGTGATGGATGGAGGGAATTTTACTTCAGCCACAGAAATCCTAAACAGGAAGGAGGAGCAGAGTTACAGTGGATCACTATCCAGCAGGGAAACAAGGTTTATTTCAATTTCTTGGCCATGAGTGAGATTTACTGAGTGGGCAAATTAGGGAGACGACACCATCAGATCCCGAGCCCTCCATGTGTTAATCAAGAGACGGCTGCTGTGCTACATCCATAAATAATGAATAAATTAGGAGCTAAAGCTGAAAGGACAGTTTATTTGTACCATCTTCACGTGAACACATTCAAGAACATCACAGATGAAGAAACATTAAAAACTTCCACACTACATAAAGCAAGAAAAATAGTTTTTCTTTCAGGTGGTTTCAGAAAAACAGAAACATCAAACATCTCCAAGACTCTCTTTGAAAGAACTAAAAACCTTTGTTCTCATGGTCCAATCATGAGTGAACTCCCCGATGAAGCCTTGTGTGCTAAAACATGTCAGAGTTTTAAAGGTTAAACATGAGTTTCCAAAACGTTTTGCTGGAGAACAATGAACTATTTGACTGAGTTTCAATCATTTACAGACGAGCAAAACCAGGACAGAGAAAAAAGGACAAAACTGACTCAGTAAAACAACAGAAAAGAAGATCCCATGTAGATCTGTATTATGTAGAAGTTCAGCCCAGCAACCAGTTCAGTTCAACACAAGTTTAAATGATTCTATCTGAACTCTGTGGAGCCTGATCTCAAGCTTTTTGAGTCTGACACAGAAACCAGAGGATCTTTCTGTGTCTTCAGATTCACTGTGATCCAGTGATGGGAGTGATTTCAGCCCTGAGTGATCGCGCTGATGTTTGCACAGAGCAGACAATGAGGTGAATGTTTGGGCACATTGGTAACAGTGAAACAGTTTATTAGTAACGTGGGATCGTTTGTGTTCAGAGTATGAACTGAGATTCCTGAAGCTCTTGTCACACTGGTCACAGCTGTAGTTTCCTTCCATGTGTGTACGTTCATGAAGGTTACGATTACCTGAATGTGAGAAGCTTCTCTCACAGTGTCTGCACTTGTGTGGTTTCTCTCCTGTGTGGACTCCTTTGTGTGATTTAAGCTGACTTTCAGTGGTGAAGGATGACCCACACTGATCACAGAGGTGCTTTTTAACCCCACTGTGAATCAGTTCATGTCGTTTTAACTCACTTGGTGTGGTGAAGCTTCTCCCACATTCTTTGCAGTATTTCAGTTTGTCTCCAGTGTGTCTACGTTGATGTACTTTTAGGGTCTTTTGCTGACTGAAAGTTTTTCCACAGAGGTCACAATGAAAGTCTTTCCCACCACCACAGTGATGACAGGGTTGAGAACTGGATCCATCTGTGTCGCTCTGCTTCTAAACAAAGACACAAAGACAGTGTAAGTCAGTCCTTCAACATTTGTATCCTGAACGTCGCCTGAAATAAAGAGCATCTCTGCAGACGTCCAACTACATTTGACTGTTTCAGTTAACACACTCAGTTTACTGGGCTGCAATAACTACAATACTACCACCATAATACTACAGTAATACTAAAATCATAACTGAAAGGAAAATCTGAATAATCACTCAGAGCTGCTTTTCCATGCAGTAGAATTGCTAACATGCTAACACAGTTTAATGAGCAGAGTTGTTCCAAACAGTCAGGCTAAAATGACAAGATAACAATATAAATACATACCTCACAGTAGCTGCACTTGTAGAGTCTCTTTCTGGTGTGGATCTGTTGGTGTTGTCTCAGGTGACGTGGAGATTTAAAAGTTTTCTCACACAGGTCACATTGATAAGGTCTCTCCTCAGTGTGGGTAAACATGTGTTGTTGTAACTGTGCGTCTGTTGTAAACTGTTTGCCACACTGTTCACAGCAGTACACATCATGTCTGGTGTGAATGCGTAGGTGTCTATTTCGGCTCCCTCTCTGGCTGAAAGTTTTTCCACAGATGTCACAGCTGTATGGCTTAATTCCAGAGTGGGTAACTAGATGACTCTGTAAGCTGCTACTACGAGTAAAAGCTCTGCCACACTGATCACAGCTGTACGCTTTAACTCCACTGTGGATGAGTTGGTGTTTTTTTAGGGAACGCTTCAAGGAAAAAGACTTTCCACACAAGTCACAGCTGAACGGTCTCTCTCCAGTGTGGATGACCTGATGATGTTTTAGTGAAGCCTTCAGAGTAAACTCCATCCCACACTCGTCACAGCTGTATGCCTTAATTCCAGAGTGGGTAACTAGATGACTCTGTAAGTGACTACTGTGAGTAAAAGCTCTGCCACACTGATCACAGCTGTATGCCTTAATTCCAGAGTGGGTAACTTGATGCCTCTGTAAGTGGCTACTGTGAGTAAAAGCTCTGCCACACTGATCACAGCTGTACTTTTTAACTCCACTGTGGATGAGTTGGTGTTGTTTTAGGCAACGCTTCCAGGAAAAAGACTTTCCACACAAGTCACAGCTGAACGGTCTCTCTCCAGTGTGGATGACCTGATGATGTTTTAGTGAAGCCTTCAGAGTAAACTCCATCCCACACTCATCACAGCTGTATGCCTTAATTCCAGAGTGGGTAACTAGATGCTTCTGTAAGCTGCCACTGTGAGTAAAAGCTCTGCCACACTGATCACAGCTGTATGCCTTAATTCCAGAGTGGGTAACTAGATGACTCTGTAAGCTGCTACTTTGAGTAAAAGCTCTGCCACACTGATCACAGCTGTATGCCTTAATTCCAGAGTGGGTAACTAGATGACTCTGTAAGCTGCTACTGTGAGTAAAAGCTCTGCCACACTGATCACAGCTGTACTTTTTAACTCCACTGTGGATGAGTTGGTGTTGTTTTAGGCAAAGCTTCCAGGAAAAAGACTTTCCACACAAGTCACAGCTGAACGGTCTCTCTCCAGTGTGGATGACCTGATGCTGTTTTAGTGAAGCCTTCCCAGTAAAACCCTTCCCACACTCGTCACAGCTGTATGCCTTAATTCCAGAGTGGGTAACTAGATGCCTCTGTAAGCTGCTACTGTGAGTAAAAGCTCTGCCACACTGATCACAGCTGTACGCTTTAACTCCACTGTGGATGAGTTGGTGTTTTTTTAGGGAACCCTTGAAGGAAAAAGACTTTCGACACAAGTCACAGCTGAACGGTCTCTCTCCAGTGTGGATGACCTGATGCTGTTTTAGTGAAGCCCTCACAGTAAAACCCTTCCCACACTCGTCACAGGTGTGTTTTTTCTCTCCCTTTCTTCTGTGAGGTTTGTCGGCCTCCTGAGAGCGCTGACTTCTGGCTCCATGTTGGTCCTGCAGTGACAGAGATACAAACAGTGGCAGTGAGTGAAATGCAGTCGCGGAACAAACTCAACCTTCAAACTCCATTAACACTAGTTTTAAACCTGAAGGTGGCGCGTGGCACCAAACACCTTAAAGGTCTCTTATCCCCACCTGCTGGTAGTTCTAACACATTACATCCAACCTGCTGTTAAAGATAATTCATGACTGTTCAAACACTAAAATCATGCCCATCCCTCCTGATTGTACACACACACACACACACACACACACACACACACACACACACACACACACACACACACACACACACACACACACACACACAATTTTATAATTTTGATTATTTTGTTGTTTCCTATTACATATTTCTATAATTTGTATAGATTTATACAGAATTGTTCAGTGATAATAAATCCTATGTTTGTTTATTCTAAAGGAACCCCGTTAGCTTCCACAACAGATGTTGCTCGTCTTCCGTCAAATACTCACATAAAATATTACACAATAAAGTGGATTCAAGATATCCACATAATTTCACTCTTACATCCACAGTGAGGTTTCACAATTGTTCAAATATAAGCAATCAATAATAATAATAATAATATTTCTCTGTCAGCCTTCTCGGTTACGAATCGTCTTCTGCTTCTCTGTCATGCAGCGTCCCACAGGGCTCAATTTTAGGGCCACTGCTCTTTTCACTGTATCTATTGCCTCTGGGTTCTATCCTTAGAAGGCATGGGATCTCATTTCATTGTTATGCCGATGACTGCCAAATTTATTTGCCACTAAAACACAAGGATGGCATCTCCATAAAACCTATAAAACCTATAACCTTATAAATAAAATTGAATTTAATATATTCTGAGGTAAGTTGATCTATAGTGTTACATCATATTCTATAAGGATGTTATGTGTTTGTAGACTTTCTGCCCAGTTTGACCCATTTAGCAGAAGTCAGCCTGTTTAAGGCTCTGATATCTATTCTGTGTGACTTACAGCAGTTATGACATGGTCTGATTTTCTCACCCAATAAAGGAATATTTCATATATCAGTCTACTCTTCATTCTATCAGACACAGTTATCACAGCTCCTACATTTGCTTTTTACACATATATGTAAGCATTGAGCCAAATTTAGTACCAACATATTAAATAAACAATATTTGTCTCATATATGATACTTCTATATACACACTGTCACAGATACTTGTCTGTGAGTGAAGTGATTAATATAATAACTATAATATTGGCCATATTATATTTACATTACCACAGTGAGATGACTTTAGTCTCATGAACAACATCAGCTAATTGTTATTTACAGCTAATCTTAAACGACTGTTCAGCACAGAAATGAAGCCCAACAATCATGTTTCACAGTCCTGTGGTCTCAGCCTCAGATACTCATCAAATCACACAGAGCTCATGTAGAAACAAATGAACTAAATATGTTCTCCTTCATTTCTGTCAAACAAAGCTGTATGAAACGTTTCCAGCTGTTAGTATCATGGTTGCTAGGCAACCTGGGCAGCGCGACGGAGGCTAGACGTCCCATTTCACGAGCCTACGAGCCTCGCACTTCGGCCTTAGCGGTCTTTGAGTACGCGGCCCTTGAGGACTTTAAAGCTGCAGAACCTGAATCGGGATACAGCCATGATGATCTCCAGCCTCGTGCTCGCCAACATTCTCACCTGAGTTAAGAAGACGATCACTGAAATGGTCTCAGCAGGTCCTTTGATGACAGCAATGAAATGCAGTGGTAAGGCTTTTTGGGGATTAAGTTCGTTTTCATGGCAAAGAAGGACGATGCAGTTCATCTGATCACTCCTCATAACATTCTGGAGTGCAGGCAAAATGCTATTATAAAAACTTAAGCAGCAACTTCTCCAGGTTCCAATATTTATGCAATTCTCAAACCTTTTGGCCACGACTGTATAACCTCTTCTGAAGTTTAGTGGATATTATACATGGTTATGCTCAGGATGTGTCGGCCAGTTTCCACTGGAAACGCCTTTTGGTTAAACTGTCAGCGAGGAATTTGCATTTGCACTGTTACATTTTTATATAACTTTAATGCACATAAACAACAGCTGCTTGTTTCAGTGAAAATACATTGATGGCTTTTTAATAAAGTTGTGCAGCTGTAAAGTATTTTGTCTGGTGTCAATTCTATCGTCAGCTACATCGTTATGGCAAATGTTCAAATGTATATGGTGATAAATATCTTTGGTCATATGGTCCTGCTCTGTCTGTCACCTTCTGTGTTGAGCTCATTGTTTCCTCTGTAGTGGCTGAGCTGAGTCCAAGTAGCTGAAAATGTTCCTCTGCTGCTCCGTCAGACTCTCCTCCTCCTGCTGATCAGCTGGGACACAAAACAGATCTTTGTTAGGCTCCACACTGCACTGAAGAGTCAAAGTGTCTCATATGTTCATCTGACAAGTAAAATAACACATTTTTGTTTCCCGAGGTGGGCAACTTGTTGGAAACAAACACAAAAGGTTTGAGCACTGATACCTGCCATTGCTGGCATTGAAAGATGCAACGCCAGCAATGTGGATTGTCAAGACTCAAACCAATCATCAGGCAAAGACAACAGGGATCATTTGTTTCTGTTTATTTAGCATTCACAGCATTTGTAGTTGCCTTCTGTGCAGGGGAAGTCCACGCACACTGTGTGGTACCGCCATCTGCAGAAGGTGCATTCAAACTCTGTAAGAGAAACGAGATTGTCTGAGACTGAAATGATATTCACTAAAGAAGTGGTGATTTGTAAAACTTCAAGTGTATGATAAGGTGAAAACAAATACACAACTGCATGTCATGTAGTTGAAGGTTTTTTTTCCTTTGGAAGACCGGAAAACACTGAAAGTTACAAATTAGTCCTTTATTTATCCAGGTAAAAAAAAATCTCATTGAGATTAAAAATCTCATTTCCAAGAGAGACCTGGCGTCATGGCAACACAAGTCACATACCACACAGGTATATAACATTTAAAACAAACACAATATCCCAACATGTGTAACAAATGTATTGTGCTTGAAACAAATTCAGAATAGGTGATAAAGCAGCTGCACATGTGTGTCACGAGTAAATCTGGCTGTATAACAAACAGAAACAAGTGATCCTGCTGTCTTTGCTCAATGGTTGGTTTGAGTCTTGACAATCCACATTGCTGCCATCTTTCAATATGTTGAATGCACCAGTGTAAGTGCAGCCACTCAGACTCAATGTGTTCATAGAAACAGGCGCAGATGTGTCACGAGTTCATCCAGCAGTAGCTATGGCACTTGGCCACAGGGGGCAGCAGTGGACTGACCTGCATTCGAGACTGCTCCAGCTGCTCTGTGACAGTCAGTAGATCTGCTACAAATTGCAGATCATATGCAAGTTTTGGAAATGACATTATAAATATTCTTAACTTAACCACGGCAGCATTGTTGATGTATTACCTATATACTACAAATTATTCCACCTGCTGAAAAGTGGATCTAATGTGGGCGGACTCACACTTAGCAAATAAACTTGTGATGTGAGAATGTAATCAAACTGTTGATCAGAGGCAAAGTAATTTAAAGTTTATGATGCTATCGTCTAATGTTAGCTGACATGATGTTAGCTTGTAAACTTATGTTGTTGTCTGGGTCTCATGTCTGATCTGATGATAATAACTGTGACAACACAGAGATTAAATAAAGGACGTTGGTGGGACTTCTTATGTTAGAACTATAACTTCAGTTAAGGAGTGAGACGTAAGGTGACAAGGAGAATGAAGAGAATGAGAAAGAAGTAACTGGGAAGAGAAAATGAAAACAAAAATTTGAAATGATCAAATTTGTGTTAACAGATGATGGTGATTTTAAAAATTCAAGTAATTTAAAGGTTTTATCCTATTTGCTGTTGTTTTTTTCATATTCTTCTATTTGCAAGAGGTTATTAATAAAACAGGTTCTCTTTCTGGTTTCTCTTTTTGGACGCACTCTCTACAGCTTATCACATCCAAAATGGCGGATGTCAAGTACAAAACCTCGACAGAAACAATCAGCAAGAATTTTAGCATCAGTCCAAAATAAAACTGTCCAACTACAGAGTTTTAAAATCCAACTAAACTATGAACAGAGATCTTTTACAAATAGGCTATTGATGAGATGACAGTAGTAACAAAAATGTACACATCCGCGCACACAGACAAAATGGCGGGAGAGCGTTTAACGGTCGACCTCATGAGTCCGTTACCGTGAACTATGGAGCGGCAGATTTGTGCTGGAACTGAGCTGCACACAGCTGATGTTAGCCAGGAAACATTACACACTGCTAACGTTACCTTCACACGGAGCTCCACACGGAGACGATCAGCGTCAGGCACAAACACCAAGTTCAGAAAAGAGGAACTTTGAGCAGGAAGGAAAGAGTCAGAGCGGCGTTTGAGGACACGTTTACAACCACGAACATCAGAATCTGTCTGTGCTGCATTCAAGTGCAAGTTGGAAACTCACTAATCTCTGTCATGTTGCCCAAAGATGATTTATTTCTGCTGGTTTTCTTGTTTGAAACACAAACATGTGTCAGCACTTTGTTGTTCTTCACCCTGCAGCATTTGAATATTTCAGGAGTAAACTGATCATAAATTCATGAAGTCATGAATGAAAGTGCAGACTGAGAGTGGATCACATGATGTTTGAGGTGTGTCATGTGACATGTTCAGTATTGTCACACATGTCTAGATTGTCCCTGATATCATAACTGCTCAAACACTGATGATTATATTTGAAGAATTATTCCTGATGGCAGCAAAGTTTGAATGGAGCTCTCTGTCTGTGCTGATTTGTCGCCCTCTGGAGGTCAAAGCACAAACTGCATGATGTCACTGTAACCACCACAGTGACAGGAAGTGTTTTTAAATGATGAAATATGTCAGTGATGCTGATAGTGTGTTCATCACAGACGTTCAGGCTTCGTGTTGACATGAATCAAAGTTAATGTCATTATGGACCAAGGACAGTACTCTCGGTCTCCTGCAGAACAACTCGAGCTGTGATACCTGAATGAAGAGCCTCTGCTGCTTTAAAGAAGGAGGCTCGAGGCAGAGGTGAGGTGCAGACCAACCAGCTTTTATTCAGCAACTTTAACAGAAGGATCAGAAAAATAAAACTATACAGCACAGTGATGCTGACTGAAGCCACAGCATTAAACTAAACAAGCATCGGATCATCTTTAACAACATCTAATAAATAATGACAACTATTTAATCCTGTATTTCCTACAATAAAGCCTGTTCAGATATTTGTTGCTGATGGAAATGTAAAAGGCTCCCAGGAACCAAAGGACAAAAACAGAGGCAACAGTCACAGCTGCAAAGGATCCCCTAACACATAAACTGGTTCGAAGATATTTTCTAGCTCTGCAGAGGAGCTTGATTGCACGGACAGTAAAAAGTGGATTCAATAACAGCAGCGAGCGCTGAGTGATATAACGGTGCTGCGAGCAGCAGTGCAAAGGCTCACACAGAGACAGCAGCTACACTGTGTGTGGATGTGATCCACAGTCACAGCTGTGGGTTTCAGTCAGTGTGTCTCTAACTTCATGGTCACATTTCAAAGCTTATTGGAGCCAGAAGATGTTCAAGTAAAAGATTTATTGCTGTACTCGTCTACCAGGATAACAGGAGGTTCATAAAGCTGTGTAATACTTCAGCTTTACATCATGCAGTAGTAGTTGTGTCCCTTTGTGTTTATTAGTGTGTTCACACGTCTACTTTAACTTCACTCTGTAATGAAAGGATTCAAATCACTGATAAATACATACATGCTGACTCTGAGTCTCAGTGAAGGAGGAAAGGATGGATGAAGGCAGCCTAGTGTGGGTCATGTGTGTCCAGCAGTCATCCAGGGCCTGGATCCATCTGTAACAGGAAGACAAAGTCCAGCCTGTAATCATCCTATCAGGCACAGCGTTTCCATCCAGCATCCTGACGACGCTAACAACCCGTCAAACGTCTCCTCTGGTCCACAGAAGTCACACTTCCTGTGTCATGTTTACCTTTTTAAGTGTGCTATTCAAGCCTGTGTGACCAACTCTGACTCTCCAGATTCCATCCTGGTCTCTGCTGCAGCTTCTTCTACACGACTGTTTTCTGTATAATAATATCTGCCTTTCCCGTCTCTGTCCCAGTGTGCCTGCCACTCGTCCTTCATCTTTACCTTCATTATACTCTTCACCTCACTTTCACTGTATTTTATAGTCAAACCTGCACGACTTCTTCTTGCTGCACCTTTTTAAACTTATCGTCCTGTTCATTGCATCAACACCGATATTCACAGGGAGCCATAAGAAATCCACTTCTATCCCTCTGTGTTTGATTCTATACAGTAAATGAAGTATATCAAAAACAATATGTTGCCTAGAGTCTGAAGACATATCACCTGTGCTCACTAGCACGCTGCTAGAGTCCCAGCAAACCACATACCTGCATATTAGTGCGTCCTCCACCCAGTTCAAACCAGTAACATCACTACCAGCTCCCAGTATAAACTGCCACATCATCTGTAATTCTTTTACTCATCACCAAACTTATTTGTGGGAGAACAAATGCAGCAGCCGTTCTTTTATCTGACAGTGTTGACGCATCAGTAAATATCCTCACATGACCTGAGGACTTTCCCACTATATGAACCTGCTTTTAGTCGCCCCTCCTCCCTCGCCACAAGCTTCCTTTACAACATAACTTATAAAAAACAACTTTATTGACAATCAGCAATAACAATTACAGACAGTCTAGAAGAAGAATCACATGATCAAGGAGCAGAAGTTTATGGTTTTAATAGCTTTTACATTTTGGGAAAGTTTTAAAAACATTGTTTGGTTTTCTTTCTAAAGCGTTGAAAGGACGGCTTTGCATCAGAACAGTAAGATCAGCAAATGAATCCATTAAAGTTCTTTTGCCTTGTTTGCAAAAGAAGCCAAACAACATTTGTGTCACAAAGAGAGACTTCAGAACAGATCAAAGATCACAAACATCAGGCACTGATGGAAACAGCCAAACACAGAAACAGAGGCACCAGCAGGTGAAGGAGGCCTGTTGTAGAAATGACTCTGAGTGCTCAGGTAGAAACGCATGAAGAACCAGTGCGTCTAATATTTGGAAACCAATCTGTGTTTGAGCGTCCTGGATGAAACACAGATCATGTTGCAGAGCGAGGACGTCGTCTTTCCTCCCGAGTGTGTAACTACAGGACGTGTGCAGCAGGTTTAATCGTCCTCCTGACAGTTACTGATGAACGAGTCCTTCAGGGAGGCTCCAGGATCACTGTGGCTTTTACCAGCTGCTGCTAAACTGAGAGGTGTTGCTGCTTCATGTGTGAAGATGTTTGCATGGCTTTAACAGTGCAGACGTTCCTCATGTGCACCCATTTCATATGTTTTATTGTGATGTTTAGTAACATCTGCTTTCCTCCTTCAGGCAGACGATAAAGTGAGCTCAGCCTTAAACATGTGGAGAGAACGTTTGACCGACAGTCCTGGGACGACTGCAGAACAATGGTTTGTTTTTAATGATAAAGTTTCATAATGGAAATAAATGCTGAGCCTGTTTCATGATGTTGGCCCTGCAGCATCAGGCAGGATTAATACTGTAACAAACGTGTGTCACAGTTATAATGACTTTAAATGAAGACTTGGGTTGGATGGAGATGTCAGCTGGATTTGTGCTGACTGTCACTTTAAATGTTTTCAGTTCAGCTTCTAAATCTACTTTTGTATAATGTTTGCTGAGTTTTGCACTTCATGACGCTTTTAAGAAGAGCCAATAAATCCTGACTTTACACAAAAATAAAGGTTTAATGTGTTTAGTGTGACAGTGGAGGAGAGCGCACATAATAAGAGTCATTAACAGAATGGTGACAATTATAATCTGTCTCATTTTAGGAGCAGCTCACAGGCACAACAGACTACAGAGCAATCAAAGCACCAGTTAAACGTCCATGTGACCGGCTTACAGCCAATGAACAATCAGTCCCCACTGTCCCCACCAACATCACTGTACTGGAAAGACTGTGCTGCCATGGTCAGAGATGAACTGGTACTAAAATGTAAGGCAGCTGATGTGTGTGGCCTTAGCAGCACAAATGCATCACGGCTGCAACGCTGCAGTGTGTTTAAACATTTGGACATTTCTGTGGCTTCAAACCAGCAGCTCCTCTGTACTCAGTCGTGTTTGTGTGTCTGTCAAAGTGATTGTTGTCTTTAAAAAGCCTTTTGTGTTTGAGTTTTGTGAGCAGTGCCGAGCTTCTCTGTAGTCTAAGCTGAGTCGATATATTTGATTCCATGTTTGGTGTGATTTTCAAAGTCAGCAGCAGCAAACGCTGAACAAGCAAAGTTTGGGCCCATCAGAGACAGCAGTGGACCTGCTGACCTGTAGGTGTTGGAGGTGTTTGTGTGCAGCTGTGGGTCAGTCAGCTTTATTTCACTTATCCATGACAGAGCGCTGTTAGCTGTGAGTTAGCATCCACTGAGCTGTTTCATCTACTCTGTCACTGCCAGCAAGCAGAGCCCAGGGTTGGCTTCATCAGCTGGATGTGGCCTTGCTCAAGGGCACTTTAGCAGCACGTTCCCAGCAGTAACAGAGGGATTCAAACTGGTGACCCTGGAGTAGGAATCACCCAGAAAAGTCACCTTATGCCAGAAGTTTTAGTGAGACGGGAACAACATTACAGCTCTGATGTCATTGACCTGTGCAGTGAGGACATATTGAACTGTGAGGACACAGCTTATAGGTTCAACACTGACCCTGGGTCAGCATGTGCAGGTGACATGGTGTTGGTGTCACCACTACAGACAGCTCAGGTTCAACTGGTTCTTCTTTGATTTGCTTCTATAGCACAAAGGTTGACACCAGTCTGGTCCAGTTAGCATCTGAATCCATAAACATGTGAGCTCGTCCCACCAGAGGACGTCAGCATCATGGGGATAATGTCTACAGCAGGAAAACACAGGGACAGTTGGGTTTGCTGCACATCTGGAACACACAGTTAGCTCAGATATGTTCATGTCGCTAACACCAATACAGTGACTGAGTGCTCTATAGCAGCTAATGCTAACAACTGTAACACTGCTGTTTGTCATGGTTTTCAGACCAAATGATAACAAACGTTGGGAAAAGTGAAATATTGGAACATGAAATCATAAATTATTACATTTAAACAACAATAATACAGCTAAATTTCCCCTGTTGGCTCATAAGCTGCTCACCTGGATGCTACATCAGTGCAGTCCTCTCTGAACATTAGCTAATCAACACACACACACTTATTGTTGAGAGGCTGACTTCACTAAACTCACAGAAACTCTTAAGAAGCTCCTCAAATGATGACTTTGGAGTTTTGTGTTACTGTCAGTGTATAAAAGCTAGAAAAGGAAGAAAAGCAGGAGAAATGATCAAAGTGCTGCTGTGTGCAGGAAGAACTACAACATGTTAGTGAGAAACACAAACAGGGTGTGAAACACACTCCAGAGGAAACGCTGTGTGCAGGCTGTCTGTGACTTCCTGTGTCTCTGCCACAGACTGGGACAGACACCAGTGAAACCAGTCACTGTGGTCATGTGCTTGTAGCCAGCAGCCTGTGATGTGAGGCTGCTTGAGTCAGTCATCTGCTTCCACCATGTAAACCTTGGTGTCTCCTACATGCACAGATGTTTCCTGCAGACTGTGCTGCTCCAGCTGTCACACAGATGTTGAATCAGCAACATCTGCTGTCACGTCCTCCCTGGTCCCACAGATAACAGGCTGCATACAAGAGGCTCACCTCTGCTACCTGCTGCTCCACTCCCCATCGCTGTTTTGGTCAGCAGGTAAAGGTGAAGCCTGGGACATGGAAGCCTTTACAGCAGAGCTTCATGGGCCTGTCCAGCAGCAGGCTGAGGAGAGAAAGGTGACAGAGTTCGCTGTTACAAACAGTTTCTCAGCTTTGATCTAAAAGAGGTTCTTTCCTGTTAAAGCAGCTGAGAGTGAGCACATGTTCTCCCCCTGAGGTTCTCATGACAGAGGAAGAACTCACAGCTGAGGAGGACCAGGATCTCCATCCACTCACAGTCCCTGCAAACAAAACCACCATTTGAACTTTAACATTTGTTGTCAGTTCTTGTATCACTCAGCACATCTCAGCTGTTCCTCTGAGTTTCTTCTGAAAGTCTTCCTGTGATTGGCTGTTCACAGACACATGACTACATGAATCAGCTCCACGTGTTCTCAGCAGCAACATCTGGGCAGCTGTGACAGGTTAAAGACAACATGTTTCTAAGTGCAATTAGAAGAAGAAGCCAGTAAAGACGCGTCTGTGATGCAAAGCAACAGAAGAGCAACGTGAGCCACAGTAAGTGATGGAGGATGAACTGGTCCTGTCTCTGTTGGTGGGCTCGTATACTGGCAGGAAGGAAGCTTCTCTGGGATTTCTCCCTCAGCACCAGTGAAGCCTCTGTTTCTGTCACTATTGTCTCTTTGAACTGTGATTATTTTGTGCTTTCACAGCATTTTCCTGTTTCATGGTGTTTTAGAAGCAGCAGTGTGTGTGAGCTCTCAGGGCCACCGTCCATCCTGTATACTTGTTGTTTGTAGTGTCACCAGTGCAGTGATGACCACAGGGTGGCGCTGTGCTGCATCACAGGCAGCCTGCGCTGGGCCTGTTCCATATAACATATATATCAGATGATGATATGAAACATCGTTTGTTTCATGGTGTAAAATATGTTACATGGTTGTGATGCTCACTGTAGTGTCTGTATTAAAGTTCTCTCTTTCTCTTATATTTAATATAACCACACTACGGACGCTCGTTAGCAACAACGCCGGTAAAACCATCGCGTGGTTCCACCGTCCGCTTCTTTATTTTCCACATAAACCTTTCACAATAAAGCTCAAGATCCTATTGAGACTTTTCAAAATAAAACGAATCACATGAAAGAGCATGCAGAGAGTTTAGGGATGAAAAGCCAAAAAGAGCCGTCAGGGGCTAAAACATGAATGTTACAACAGGCTTTTCCCCGCAGCACGCCGTGTGATAAATACTCACAAAGACTCACAAACGTGTCGTTTCATGCGTCGGTCAAACACTCGACGCCCAGCTGGAAACACTTCAGGGAAGTTCATCTGCCCGAGATTCAGAAAATCGCCATAAACGCTCCATATTCACCTTTACATGGAATATAAAGGGAAAAGAAGAAACACAGTGCTGTGTCAGCGTTAGACATATAGCTATATCCTTGCTTTTAATACATTTGAAGGTGGGTGGGAGAGGTGCTTCTCCGCGTAGTCTACGGTCTCTTTGGGATCGGTAAAGCTTTTCCTCACATCACCATGGGTCACTAACAGCTTTGCAGGGTATAGCAGTCTGTACCTGACGCCGGTCATCCCACGTAGTCTTCCTCTCATATTTGCAAATGCGGCTCTGCGTTTCCAACAGAGGGAGGGAAATCTGGGAGGATGTTTATTTTAAAAACCCTTATACATCAGGTTCTTGTTCTCTGCAGCTTTCAGCAGAATTTCCTCACCAATGTGGTAGTAGTGCAATCTCAAGATGATGGGCCGAGGAAGATGACTTTGTTTGGGACGCTGGCGATTCGCTCTATGTGCTCGATCGATGAGTGGCTTCTCCTCGAGAGATAGCGCATCCGCCAACAGGTGTGAACCAACTCAGTCATCTTGGGTCCCTCTGTGCCTTCTGGTATTCCTGCAGTTCTTAAATGATTCCTCCTGGAGTGCCTCAAGAGCTCCACATCTCTCATCTAACTTCTTTACCTCCGCAGACAAACGCTCCACAGTGGCCTGGAGAGTGGCGATGGTGTCAGAGTGGTTCGAGGCACAGTCCTGCAGTTCAGTCAAAGTGTTATCATGCCTGGCCACGTCGCTTTTTATGTCCGAAATTGAGGGCTGGATGCTCTGGTTCAAGGATGATATCTCGCCTCCTATGGTGGTAGAAATCTCTAATATGCAAGTGTCCAGTGCTAGTTAGTTAGTTCTAGTTCTAGTGGTTAGTGGGGCTTTATTTGATGATTCTAGTGTGTGTTACATTGTTGTCATATTGTTGAGTCGCAGAGCTGTACAGTGTTACAGTTTCTGTAGAGTCTGGTATAAGGAACTCAGATCCCTCTGTGAATAATGTTCACTGAAACTGATCTGTAGTTAATGAACTAGTCAGGATTTACACTAGAGAATGTTTCTGCCATTACATGGCCTGTATTTGTAGAGCGCTTTACTCAATTCAATTCAATTCAATTTTATTTATATAGCGCCAAATCACAACAAAAGTCGCCTCAAGGCACTTCATAGATACAGAGAAAAACCCAACAATCATATGACCCCCTATGAGCAAGCACTTTGGCGACAGTGGGAAGGAAAAACTCCCTTTTAACAGGAAGAAACCTCCGGCAGAACCAGGCTCAGGGAGGGGCGGCCATCTGCTGCGACCGGTTGGGGTGAGAGAAGGAAGACAGGATAAAGACATGCTGTGGAAGAGAGACAGAGGTTAATAACAGATATGATTCAATGCAGAGAGGTCTATTAATACATAGTGAGTGAGAAAGGTGACTGGAAAGGAAAAACTCAATGCATCATGGGAATCCCCCGGCAGCCTACATCTATTGCAGCATAACTAAGGGAGGATTCAGGGTCACCTGGTCCAGCCCTAACTATATGCTTTAGAAAAAAGGAAAGTTTTAAGCCTAATCTTAAAAGTAGAGATAGTGTCTGTCTCCCGAATCCAAACTGGAAGCTGGTTCCACAGAAGAGGGGCCTGAAAACTGAAGGCTCTCCCTCCCATTCTACTTTTAAATACTCTAGGAACAACAAGTAGGCCTGCAGAGCGAGAGCGGAGCGCTCTAATAGGGTGATATGGTACTACAAGGTCATTAAGATAAGATGGGGCCTGATTATTTAAGACCTTGTATGTGAGGAGCAGGATTTTGAATTCAATTCTGGATTTAACAGGAAGCCAATGAAGGGAAGCCAAAACAGGAGAAATATGCTCTCTCTTTCTAGTCCCTGTCAGGACTCTTGCTGTAGCATTTTGGATTAGCTGAAGGCTTTTCAGTGAGTTTTTTGGACATCCTGATAATAATGAATTACAGTAGTCCAGCCTGGAAGTAATAAATGCATGAACTAGTTTTTCAGCGTCACTCTGAGACAGGATATTTCTAATTTTAGAGATGTTGCGCAAATGGAAGAAAGCAGTCTTACATATTTGTTTAATATGTGCGTTGAAGGACATGTCCTGGTCAAAAATGACTCCAAGGTTCCTCACCGCGTTACTGGAGGCCAAGGTAATGCCATCCAGAGTAAGAATCTGATTAGATACCATATTTCTAAGATTTTCAGGGCCGAGTACAATAACCTCAGTTTTATCTGAATTAAGAAGCAGAAAGTTAGCGGCCATCCAGGTCTTTATGTCTTTAAGACATTCCTGCAGTTTAACTAATTGGTGTGTGTTATCTGGCTTCATGGACAGATAGAGCTGGGTGTCATCTGCATAGCAGTGAAAATGTATGCTATGTCTTCTAATGATACTGCCTAAGGGAAGCATGTATAATGTAAACAGAATTGGTCCTAGCACTGAACCCTGTGGAACTCCATAATTAACCTCAGTGTGTGAAGAGGACTCTCCATTTACATGCACAAACTGGAGTCTATTAGATAGATATGATACAAACCACTGCAGCGCAGTACTTGTAATACCTACAGCATGTTCTAATCGCTCTAATAGGATATTATGATCAACAGTATCGAACGCTGCACTGAGGTCTAGCAGGACAAGCACAGAGATGAGTCCACTGTCAGAGGCCATAAGAAGATCATTTGTAACCTTCACTAAAGCTGTTTCTGTGCTGTGCTGAGCTCTGAAACCTGACTGAAACTCTTCAAATAAACCATTCCTCTGCAGATGATCTGTTAGCTGTTTGACAACTACTCTTTCAAGGATTTTTGATATGAAAGGAAGGTTGGAGATTGGCCTATAATTAGCTAAGACTGCTGGGTCTAGAGATGGCTTTTTGAGTAAAGGTTTAACTACAGCCAGCTTGAAGGCCTGTGGTACATAGCCGATTATTAGAGATAGGTTGATCATATTTAAGATCGAAGAATTAATTAATGGCAGGACTTCTTTGAGCAGTTTTGTAGGAATGGGGTCTAAAAGACACGTTGATGGTTTGGAGGAAGTAATTATTGAAGTTAACTCAGACAGATCAATTGGAGAAAAAGAGTCTAACTTAATATCAATGGTACTAAGAGTAGCTGTAGATAATATTACATCTGTGGGATGATTATTGGTAATTTTTTCTCTAATGATAAAAATTTTATTTGTGAAGAAGTTCATGAAGTCATTACTAGTTAACGTTAAAGGGATGGTTGGCTCAAAAGAGCTCTGACTTTTTGTCAGCCTGGCTACAGTGCTGAAGAGAAACCTAGGGTTGTTCTTATTTTCTTCAATCAGTGATGAATAGTAAGATGTTCTGGCTTTGCGGAGGGCTTTCTTATAAAGCAGCAAACTATTTCTCCAGGCTAAATGATGATCCTCTAGATTTGTGACACGCCATTTCCTCTCCAGATTACAAGTCATCTGCTTTAGGGTACGTGTTTCAGAATTATACCACGGAGTCAGGTACTTCTGATTTGAGGCCTTAGTTTTCACAGGAGCTACAGTATCCAGAGTCGTACGTAGTGAGGAGGTGAAATTATTAACAAGATAATCGACCTCTGTTGGGGTAGCGTTCAGATAGCTGCTTTGCTCTGTGTTGGTACAGGGCATTGGAGATGATAACAGTGGGTGGATTATATTCTTAAACTTAGTTACAGTGCTTTCAGAAAGACATCTACTTTGATAAAGTCTACTCTTCACCGCTGTGTAATCAATTATTGTAAAAGTAAATGTTATCAGGAAATGATCAGACAGGAGAGGGTTTTCAGGAAACACTGTTAAATGTTCAGGTTCGATGCCATATGTTAAAACAAGATCTAGAGTGTGATTAAAGTGGTGGGTGGGTTCTTTTACATTTTGAGAGAAACCAATTGAGTCTAATAACAGATTAAATGCCATGTTGAGGCTGTCATTTTTAGCATCTACATGGATGTTAAAATCACCCACAATAATTATTTTATCTGAGCTCAGAACTAAATTAGATATAAAGTCTGAGAAATCAGACAGAAACTCTGTGTAAGGCCCAGGTGGACGATAGATGATAGCAAGTAAGACTGGTTTCTGAGTTTCACTCGTCCCTAAGGACCCCAAAGTGCTTTACACATCCAGTCATCCACCCATTCACACACTGGTGATGGCAAGCTTGTAGCCACAGCCACCCTGGGGCACACCGACAGAGGCGAGGCTGCCGGACACTGGCGCCACCGGGCCCTCTGACCACCACCAGTAGGCAACGGGTGAAGTGTCTCGCCCAAGGACACAACGACCGAGACTGTCCAAGCCGGGGCTCGAACCGGCAACCTTCCGATTACAAGACGAGCTGCCAACTCTTGAGCCACGATCGGCCCACATATTGTTGTCTTTTGTTGCAGACACCAAGTGTTGAGATCCTGTCTCAACCTCCTACATTCTTCCAGCAGGTTACACATTATTTTTTGTATTTGGAATCAAATATATGTGTCAGTTGGGCCTAGTGCAGGGGTCAGCAACCTTTAACACCCAAAGAGCCTTTTGGACCCGGTTTCCACGCAAAGGGTCAGGGTTCGGGAAAACACTGGGAGCCGCAAATACTTTGTGACATCTAAAATGAAGATAACACTGTGTATATTGTTTTTACCTTTATGCTTTGTGTGAACAACTACAGTGTGTTGCTTATGAAATCCATGAAGTGCTACAGAGAAAATTACATTTGATTTATGTAATGAACACATTTTGAGCTCTTAAAGAAATATAACAAAGGAAAGCTGAACTACAATGATCCATGTAGCAAACACAAACTGTTATATCGCCTTTGGGCTTTTGGAGCCTTGACCTGACTTTTAAAAAATAATTGGAAAAAAGCTCTATGCTGCTACAAAATGAAAAATAGATATTTGCAAAATTCTGCCCAAGTATGTATTTTACCTGGTTACTGCGTGTGGTGGGCGTGGTCTGCAGCGCCGCTGCAGGGGAGGCGGACGCACCTGAGCGGCACCCGCAATCACGCCTTAACGTCTGTGCTCTCTCTGCTGTTGTTGGTGTGTGTCGGGCTGTGAGCTGCAAAGCTACAGCCGGCTGTGTGCGCACAGCAACCGTGTGTGTAAAGTGGTCAATAAAGAGATGCTGAAAAACGCGTTCATGCAAACATCGTCGGGTCTGCCGTGATATGTTTACAACGGGACTTCTGCTCCTGAACCTCTGCGCACAGCGTCTGCAGGTCGGGGCTGTACGAAGTCACTTTATCTCTACAGGACTGTAAGCTGTCGTCTGTGAGGCGTGAGCGTGTTTGTTTGAACACAGTTCACGGTGGAGAACAGCTGCTGACATAATGTGGATCCCAAGATCCATAACTGGCCTACCTGGGGCTGAAAGTCTCCATAAATGCAGGCGTTTCGGCGGCTACACCGGCTTCCACGAGTGTGACGCTTATTTTGAGAAAATAATAGAATATAAATGTATTTTTATATTTCAATATCACAATAATCTTCCAATGTAGAACTACAAGTTAAAAAAGAAGTAACATAAATCAAATCCACTTCAGCTAAATACTTCTCATTTATTTCCATCTTACATGCTGTGACTGCAGCCATTCCCACATCTCTGTGAATGGGACTCATGGACATGGATCAGTGGTTGTTGATCAATGGTCCTGAGAATCTGCATAATTAAGATGAAGGAACGGAGCTCCCAGCCCATCGTTCCTGCAGCTGCTTTCAGTCTTTATGCAAATGTCCTGTTTGTAAGACTGAAACCTGCAGCTGAGACTGAAGACGTCACCTGATGATGACGACACGTTTCTCCCACAAAACGCTGCGTCCAGATGAACAGAAGCAACAGACTCACTTTCCTGGATGATTGAGATGCATCAAGACTTCATTGTGTGTTACTTCTCATTCAGCACAGACACATTATTCCTGTTAGGTCATGTCAGCTGTCACTCAGTACAAGCACAACTGTGAACAACACAAACTTCTCTTCAATGTGTCACAGAAACACTAAGTGTGAGAGCCTGTATGACACACAGGACAGACTGTAAGCTCTGCTGGCTGCACAGCACTTTGTAGCAGTTTTCCAACATGTCCTCCACCCGTGATGTCAGTGGTGGGACCCCAGTCACAGCACTCAGCACCACCTCCTTTAAATGGATTTTATAGCAGTTCCTCCCGTTACTCGGTGCAACGCTTCTTAAATGTGTTTTTGCAGGATAAAACACAGCAGGTGGTGTAGAGAGGACGTCAGCTGACGGAGCAGAGGGAGGCAGACTGTGGATAAATGACAGAGTGAGAGGAGAGCAACCATGACAGAAGCACAGGTGTGGCAGATAGAAGTGGCTTTATAGACACTTATTGTCAGTCCTCGTGCATGCTGTGGAAATAAGTGTCTGTGTCATGAGGTGACATGTGAGCTTATCTTTGGTCAATAAAGCTGAACGACCAGTTTTCACTTTGCTTGTTACGCTTGTTTAGTGACGTCTGGGTTTCTGTGGAGCCCGAATTTTGATGAGTTCTGGTGAAATCATCTGAGATCATCTGAGCATCGGTGAAGAGTCAGCAGAGAAAGTGTGGGACAGAAGTTTGCTTTGGACACATGGACTGAAATCAAAAAGTAACAAACAGGATTTCCAATGGACAGTATGGAGAAGTGAAAGTACACAAAGGCTGTGCTGGAACACGTGTGTTACACTTTTTGACAGCTGAGAACAAAACACAATATTTTGCATCATCTCTGCAGTGTCTCTTCTTTCCTCTGCTGTTGTGCTTTTAGCTCCAAACTGTTTCAAATGGTTTGTCAGCAAGCTGACCTCTGACCTCTGCAGTACTAACTCCTGACCCGTACAAAGAGCGGGCGTTTCTGACCTTTGACCTGCAGCTGTATGTCTCTCAGTCTCAGTTCTTCTCTCCGTCACTGATGGAGCAGGTGTAGTTGCTGCTGACAGTCAGTCGTTTGTTTTCTCAGAGTGAGGCTGAAGTCTGAACTGTTCAGAGCATCAGGTCTCATCAACGTGCGCTGCTGTAACGCCGCTTTGTCCTCTGAGATCACCAGGTATGAAACCTGAGTGCTGACAGAGCAGCATGTTCCCCCTCATTCACCTCCACCACCACAGCCAAGGCATGCTGGGAAACTGAGGACACACAGACGGAGAACTGAAGTGTCTGCTGTGTGTTCATCTCAGAGTCCTCACAGGTGACACATTAGCTCCAGAACACCAAGCCAGGTGTTTGAAGCCTGACAGGGATTCTTCCCATCCAGAGGGAGGATTTAGCTGCACAACAATGAACATTAGTGTGTAGTTTAGAAACACAGACTGTGCCTGCACTGCATCTAGTGAAGAAAAGTGTTACTGCCAGAGAACGAGGCTCCTTTAAAGCAGCTGATATTAAGGTTGAAAAATCAACAATAAGCTGATGTAATCAACGTTTCACAAAATGGTCAGCAGCTAAAATCTGGAGCCGTTCTTTGGTGGTAATTAACAGTTTGTTCTTGTTAGCTAATTATGTAATTAAAGGTAGCAGCAGAAGCCTTGTGTTGAAAGCCCATTCACTCACACATTCACACAGTATGTGTGTGCCTGTGTTACACTGTGGACATCCCTTCTGTTGGAGCGCCATCTTGTGGCAGGTTTAAGAAATGTTCTTCTTGTAAATCCAAACTGATGCACCTCCATAGCAGACTGTGGAGGCTTTCAGTGACATGAAGACTTGATTTATACTGTCATATTCTCCTGTTACACAAAGCACAGCACGCTGAACATGGATGAACTGAAACTCCCAGCATCTGACTGAGGAAAAGCACAAATCATTCTCACACTGACTCCTGCTTGATTTTAGATTTGCTTTCAAATCCTCACACTTTCATATGAAGCACTAAATGGGCTCCAGACTGTTTATCTCAGCTTCCTGTCAAACACACTGCTGCTCACACCGAGGCTCAGTTTACTCCTCCAGCCTGGCTTAACCTGCTGTCTGTTAAAAACAGTCCCACACTCCTCTGTTTAATCCTTCTGATCAGACTCTTTGATTTTGTATTGTTTTTACCTGAAGTTGTGTTTTTGACATGGTTCTGTCTGTGAAATAAAGCTCACACACACACTGCTACAGTCCTTCATACACTTAGAAACGAAGCTGCTCCTTTCCTCAGTGCTGACACATAAAGAAGAGTTGCTTTTATATCCAACACGTCTCTGTTCCAGAAAACAGCTTCAGCAGCCTCTGAGTCTGAACTTGGAGTTGGTTATAAGCCACAGGCCTGTGTGCACAGCAATGAGGAAATATAATGCAGTAAGTGAAACATGGATGTGTGGAACAGATTATCCCAAAGGTTGATTCTGTTCATCTGGACGTTCTCAGTGAAACATTTGGTCTCTCGGTCAGGTGACTCCTTTAGTCTCAGCTGACTGCAGGTTTCCAAACCTTTGTCACTGGATCACTCACTTCATCTCCAACGTGTCCCTGACACAGACAGCTGGAGCCGTTACAGCAAAATCATTGATCATCGTTTTTAGAACATTAGCTGGTGTTGGTGGGCAGGCTAGCAGTGCTAATTGTTAGCACTAGTTCTGCTGCTCTCCCTTTGTCTCTGTTATTGTTGGTCTTTTGTGAACAATAGAAAGTGTCTTCATGAGACTGTTGCCTAATGTTCAAATGTAGATAACACCACCTGCACCAACCTGTTACACAGCACAACCCTCTGGTGTAGCTTTGGCTGGAGCACATATTGGCAGCTCCAGTGACATCACCACTCCATGGTGACATCATCTCTACAGACTGTGGCTGTTACATATCCTCACCTGGTAATAATAAGACTGTCCTCAGCTGCACACAGCTCCAAGATGAACAAACTGAAGTAAATACAAATTAGAGTTACGATAGATTGAAATCTTGTAATCAGAGCTAATTCTTAGTGAAACTCTCACAACATCATATCCTGATCCTGGGTTAGTGTCTCGGTCTCAGATCACAACATCAGCACAGGCTTGGCTTGGGTGAGGTATTGAGTGGTTCTTGTCCATGACAGCTGCAGGTACAGTGCCATCAGCCATGCTGCACCACATGTCTGCCCAGGAACATTAGTGTGGCTGAGTCTCATGTAAACATTGTGCTAAAGTGGTGGGAAAGTGGCTGCAAGCTGGCTGCACTGTGTCCAATACTCTCAGTATGATATCCACAAACCTCCGAGTGTCACAGAGTGGGCCTGTGCTCAGCTCACTGTGCCCCATTCAATTCTACTTGCATAGTTTTACAAGTAAAATTAAAAGTTGCTCAATGATAAGTTATTGTAGTAACAACTAAGTCCATGGTCATTATTTGTTAATAGTAGCTTAAAGCTTCTGCACCAATCATGGAGCAGCAGGTTTAGAGCATGTGGATCTACAAAAGTAAGTCCCAGTAAGATGGGCTGAGCCTTACATACTAGAAGAAACATGTCATTCCCAGCAGATGAAGCGCCCTTTAAAGCAGGATCTCACTTTAAACCTAAAGAACTTGCTATGAGCATGCAGTGCATTCATGGTTATTATTCATACGATTGTGGGGAGCTAATAAAGTGCAACTATCACATTACATTTTATTATTAAATTGTTGTTAACAATCCCTTCACTTCTGCTTCTCTAATTCATGGTTGCAGGATGGCTGACAGCTTCCATTAGGCAGGAGGTAATGTCCATTCTGGCCACAGTGCAACCCACAATGTGTAACTGACACTATTATATTGCATTATGTCACATTGTTACATCTTTTTAATAAATGATGACAGTCAGCTGAATTTGCTGCCCCCTTGGTGGAGGACATCAGGATCAGCAGCTCCATCACAAACACCACAGAAGAAGAACAACACTGGATCAGATTATCTGGACGTGTTTGACAGGGACAGTGTTCATGTTCATGGACATCAGGACAAAAACAGACGATGGAAACCTGCCAGATTTGAGCTAAACTGCTCGTTTCCATGTGTAGTCCCTGGGAGGTCACATGACCAACAAAGACACACAAGCTGTGTCCCAAAACGTCGGCTGCATCCTCCGGAGGCCGCATTTGAAGGCCGATGACGTCACAGCCAGGCGACGAAGGCTGTCCCGATTCCTCGACTCCTTCAAATGCGTCCTTCATTCCCCCGAGTTTGAAGGATGGGTCGGGTGTGTCCTTCGTGGCCCACCATATCCCAGAATTCATAGCGCGGCCCAGCCAAATTTCAGCTGCCAACAATGGCGGCCGCTACTAAGTTTTAAAATTTAATGAGGGAGTACTACTTACTTACAATGAATTCCTTACACTATATAATTTTCCCGTCAGTGTTGGGGAATTCTCAATGGTGCTTGGTGCCATACCCTCAGGGACTTTAATGTTATATAAAAACACTGACAGCTCAATATCTGCCTCAGTCACTCTCCCTGATCCAGCTGAGTCAGCAGTGGGAAAAATCTGCTTTTCACAGGAACTTGGTAACAGCAATAAGAGAATACGTAGTTTATTCCAAGAAGATATCATGTCTCTCCCATATATAGAATATCTTACTGGAACCGACATGTTCCAGATATCACCTGGAAGACAGTCTGGATGATCCCATAAATATCTAATTGTGAACAAGGTGAAGGAAATCTCATAAAATTCTTCATAAATGTGACCCAGCCAGTCACTATATGGTAACATTTAAAAGAGACATAAATACTAATTGAACTTTCTGTGGGGATCATCCAGAAACTGTGGCACATCTCTTTTGGTTCCTCTACACAGAGATTCTGGAAGAATTTAGCAGTTTTGTTATTGTCCATATTTTAAGGGAGTTTTCTTTACGATGGGAAAATGTTTTATTCTGTTTCTTTAAGTTCCCCAGGAAGAATGATAAATGTTTTTTATAAAAAAATTTGTTAATACTTTTAGCTATTTTATATCCATAAATGTAAGTTTATTAATAAAACACCATATTTCTGCCTTTTTATAAGGATATGAATTGTACATACAATCAATTTCAGACTCAACCAACAAAAAGCCTCTCAGAACAATATTTATATGTTGATTTTTTTCGCCTACTCATATCATCATTTTTTTACTCCTGGTTCTGTATGTTCATGTTCTGTTCTTTTGTAAACTTCATCTGTTTGTATGTTGTATACTCATTGTGTTTCAATAAAGTTCGATTTAAAAAAGGTACATTCTAAACGAAGCTTCAGACGTCACTGATCACGTGACTCTGGCCAAACGAATCAAGCCTCGACACGGTGCTTCTGAAGCAGCGCGTTGATCTTTCTGACACACGCACCGGAGCGTCAGCTTCAAGCGGACCATCACTACGTCTCACATCTAAAGGTGTCAAGGTAACTTTGAACTGAGTTCAGTCAATCTGGAGTTTTTCCAAGTTTTCTGTTGCTCTCTGTGAGAGAAGAGCGTTAAAGGCGGGGCTCTCCAGAGTCCAGCAAAACAGGAAACCACAGCTGGGTGTGTGTAAGTGTGCAAACCAATAGAATGCATCGTGGTGGGGGGGGGGCATCACGGGCAAGAAAAAAATAAAATAATCGGTCGTACCCATGCTTCCCCGACGTCATGCCAGCGCATATTGGGAAATTCGTAGGCACCGATCGGTTTTCTATCAGCCATTTGCTGGGAGTAAGGGCGCCCTCCGTTTGCGAGGTGCGCCTGCTGCTGGCGGCACAGGGAGGAGAGGGCGGGGCGGCGGGGAGTCTCTGGCTGGCTGGAGCGGCATCTAATAACCAACTCGCAAAACAAAATAAAAACAACAAACAGATATTATGATACAGACTTATAATCTGCACCCATGTTTTTTCTAAATTCTATAAAGTGAGCGCGAGAGCCCTCGGTGCGCCTGCGCGCTGCTGAAGTCAAAGTAAACTTTATTGTCATCTCCGCTACAGACAGTCCAGCATATAGAGAGACGAGACGACGAGGCTGCAGTTACAGCGGTGCAAGTAAACAAACAATAAATATAAGAAGAGTAAGAAAATAAATCTACACTTTAGGACTCGGGGTAAAGGATCAATAACAATTTAAATTTATAATTTACAGTTTGATGATTTAAAGTCTCACACAACCCGTCAAAAGGGGCGGGGCCGGCTGCTTCCAAGTAGAGCGCATTTCATTTATAATGATGTAAATCCAAGCCCATCATGGATTCACGATCTGAATCCTGGGTTGTGTGAAATCCCAGAAATCAACCTTAGACAAAGTGAATCTGTGAACTAAGGTGTAGGTCTGTTAGGCAGGGCCGTGCAGAGAGGTTTAAAGGGGCGGGTGCTCAAAGTTAAAAAGGGGCACATTGAACCAGGCTGAATAACAACAACACACGTTCATCAAGAATCTAATATGGGCAACAAGGCAAAGCAAACGTAGCCGATGCTTTACCTGATGGGTACAATGTTGCTGTTGAGGGGTTGCTGTGGATAGTGCTGGAGGGCAGGCAGGGCTGGACTGGGACAAAAAATCGGCCCGGGCATTTTGACTGGAGACCAACCCACCAAAAATGTGACGTCATTCATGGATAAAACCGCAAAGGATTCTGGGAACTTTTGGCAAGCGGTACTAGCGCATGCAGGCTTTCAATTGAACTCAGTTACACAGCGATAAAAAGAAACACAAAAAATGGCAAGAAGCTGCTGTATTATTAACTGCAATAGCCGGTGTTGTGCCAAAAAGTGATTGTCTGCCAAAAACTGATTTCCGGTATTTGCAAAGAAACTGATTGCTCGTATTTAAATTGCTATAAGTAACTTGTTGGGCTATAATATGTGAAACATATGTCAAATGCATCCCTCATGGATGACATAAAGTCATACTGAGCTACAAACAACATTAGTGTAACAAGGTAGAAGCCGCAATCAGTCTTTGGCAGTGACTTTTATATAACCTTTATTTATGCCGTAAAAAAAATCTAATTAACATTAAAAATGTATTTTTTAAGAAGTAGTTGGACAGCAGAAATGGCTCAAATATTACAATTATTTTTCCACTGCTAATTAATTACCGTTGAGCTCAAAGGTTATATTAATACACGGTTAACGAATGTGTATTTATGACGACGATTTGTGAGACGAACAAAGGTAAACTTACCTTTGTTCGTACGATGGTCTTTCGGTGCATTTCAAGGTCCTGCACCCATCCGTCGGTAAACTGTACCTGGGCTTGTTGCAGTGAGCTGAAGTTACTAAACTTCATGAGTGTATGCACTCACTCCAAGAACCGTATAATTATAAATCTGAGCGTGGTGAAAGTTGGGCAGCACGCTAACGTCTTTTGTCCCTCTGTGTGCTCGTAAGGGTCTGACCCTTTCACTCCTTTGATTTTTCCTCGTATCTTTTCTTTGTCTTTCGTCGAGTCTGTCTTTGTACGGACCGGCATTGTTCTCCGTCGTTTTGTACATTCCTTTTTTGTGCGGCACAGAAAAAACAAGAAGGTATTGGAACCGGAGAATGAACGTTTTGTGGTGCTGCAATTGCAAATGCTTGTATTTGATGCGGTACTTGGATTGTTTTGCCAGGAGTTCCCGGCATGCAATGCGCAAAGTCACGTGGTCTGTCAATCGCTATAGGAAAAACCATAAAGCCTTTGCATGAAAACAACTGCTTTGATGTACACTGCCTTGTTGGTATATATGTATCAATCTGATAAAGTTAAACCTACACCATTCTCCCTATTCGGGATTTTAAACAGTACATAGCGGAAACAAAAAGACTGCTTGGTAGAGTTAACCTCCTGAACTATCTACAACACATGGTAGAAACCTGAAATTAAGACCAAGAACACTAGAGGTGAGACATGATCATTAATTAATATTAAAATTAATAAATGACAGATTTAGAGATATTTTCATAAAGTATTTATTTACCAAAACAATAGAAAACAGCATGGTAGCACAATATATTTTGTTAACACAGCAACCTTTAAATATGAAAGGAGACAGAGAAAGAAAGGTGAGAAAGAAGAATAAGAATAACACTTAATTGAGTTTTTGATGGCATTTTACACACAGTACTAATACAGTATCTAGAAAATATGGGAAAATACTGGCATCATATACAGTACTTACTTCTGAAGAAATTATATGCGACCCTGAAAAACAGGACACAAGTGAAAGGACAAAGAACTGTGAATGGCAATTGATGGACTTGCTCAGATGATCACAGTACTGGCATCTTTATTCCAGAAAGGAATTAGAGAAATCATATACACTAGTACTTACGTTGATGAACTTAAAAAGTTGAATGGTCTCGAACCTCTTAAACAAACAATGTATGATCAGACCCTGACAAACAGGACAGAAAGGAATAAAGATTAGATGAATATTAAAATCTATAAAGGACAGATTATGATTGAATTGTATCACCAAAGACTATTCACTCATCAATAAAAGGTCACCTACAACACTTCCACAGCAGCAACACTGAACATATCTTAAGACATGGAAACCTTTATGAAGTGAAAGGACAGACAGTGAAGGTTGAGAAAGAATTGTACTTAATAGATTTTTTCAGACGATGACAGTACTGGTATGCTTACTCTAGAAAAATGGTTGAATCATATTCCATATAGTACTTACTTAAAATGAACACACTTCAGTCCTCCTAAAATGACTGACAGCATCTGAAATGAAACAATGACAGATTAAGACTGTAAGAATATATGTTTATAAATGCCTAATACTCCAATCTCATATTTATTCTGTCTATTAAGATGGACAAATTCTAAGCATTTACCAATCACTTGACTTGTTTGAAGTGAAGGTAGATACTAAACGTATTCATTTAGGCAATTTAGGAGCTTTCTCAGCAGGTCACTCTTCTCAGCTACCCTGTCAATGACCATGTCAGAGTCCAATGACATGAGAATGTCCTTTTCAGTGGCCATCAGCATAAACATCTCCAGCTTGTTTGCAGACAGGCTGCTTCGGAGTCTGCTTTTAATGAAGTTGAGTGTAGAGAACGTTCTTTCACAGGCAACCTGAGTGAGGGAGAGGGTCAGCAGGTACTTGTATGCCAGCCCAAGGAGACGATAGGCATCAGACAGCATGTTGAACCGCCTGAGTATTTGATAGCAGCACAGTGGGCAATTTTTGCAAGAACCACAGCTTTCGGTCACAATTTCACTTTCTTCGTCCCATTCTTCAGATCTGTCCTTTGCTGTTCTGGTCGTGTACTCATCTACATGTGATGTCTTAAGCCTTTCCCACTGTTCAGCAAAACGTTTCAGTTCTGACTGAAGGTTATTAACTGTAGCCCTGCTGTCAAATTTAAGTAGACAGGCGCTGAGGTTCTGAAATGGAAGAGAAACTGTTCTGACCTGGCTAAACTTCCTGGGGTCCAACCATGCCAAATCGGCAAGAAGAGGGCCATGTATGACAAATCGTCTGTGGATTGCTTCAATAACTGTGTCCAGGATGATGTTGTGCACTTTCACCTCATATGATTTCTCAGCATTGATTTGCAACTCATCTTCAGGCATCTCTCCGGCCATGCCTTTTCTCCTTTTGGCTCTCTTTTTAGGTAGTTCAGCCTCCACTTCCATGTCTGTGTTGTTCACCCTCTCCTCTAGTTTTTGATTTGTCTGTTTCACAAATGTGTCTGCAGCTGTCTTCACAGTTGGAAAGTTCCTGGCAATACTTTTGAGGCCATCTTGTGTGGCAGTCACCATATGATGGGCAGAGAGAATGTCCATCCCCTTTGACTGGAGGTACTTTGACAGAGGAGTTGTTGCTCAAACACTCTAAGAAATATCTGTGCTGTTAACACAGTTTCATGCTTCAAGAGACACTCTTTAAAGCCTCGTGCTTTGGCACGAACAGCTGGCTTTTCTTTTTCCCTCTTTTCAATGGCTTCCATCGTCAGCACTACATCAACGAAGAGGCCATCATCTGGTTTTCCAAAATGTCCAAAGATTTTCTGGAGGGCATCATGCTTGGCCCACCACCGTGTCTCACCTATTGGACTGAGGCGTCTGTGTCTTGTGTTTTCGGTTTGTTTCTCCCACAGATTAACCTTGTGATGGGACTCCTTGATGAACACAGCTATGTCATTAAGTAAATTAAAGAGTGATCCACTTTCAATGACACTTTGTGTTGTGTCAGCAATCACAAGATTAAGTATGTGTGCATAGCACCACACATGCACATGAGTTGGAGACTGGGCAGTCATAAGTGCTGAAAAGCCTTTGTACTGGCCCTGCATATTTGAAGCACCATCTGTTGCATTCCCAATGCACATGGCCTTGTCTAGATTCAGATGCTCTAAAACTCCGGAAAGCAAGTTTACAAAGTACTGCCCCGTGGATGCTTCGCACCTCACTATGGAGACAAGCCTCTCCTGCACAGACTCAGTAACATACCTGATGATTACTGAACACTGATCATAACCTGTGATGTCTTGGGTTGTGTCTAGCTGAACAGAAAACATCCCAGCTTTCTGGACATCACTGGCGATGCTCTCTTGAAGGAGATGGCCAAGTGCATCAATCACTGAGTTGACAGTTGTTTTGGAGAGTAGGGTGATGAGAGATCCTCTACCTCTTGATCCACTGGTCTGATGCAACTTCTTGCTTTTTTTCAATGCAGTCATTCAAATGTTCTCCAAGGCACATATCATACTTGCCTAATAACACAATTAGTTCCAGAAAGTTACCATGATCGATGGTGTTATCACCTAAAGTGTATGCAGCCTCATTCTCCACATGCCTATAGCTGAGTCCCCTCTTCCCAAGTACTTTGATCACATCCACTATACGCTCTAAAACTTGCCGTCTCTTTTTCACTTGTGCTCTGTGAGCTGACAACTGACTGCCAGCAAACAAGCTCCTGATGTTGCCTTTTGAGCACCTTAAGAAAAAAGCTTCAGCACAGGTCTGGTGTGTATTGCTCTTTTCATGCTCCTCTGTGCGCAGATGTATATGTCGCCAGTCACTCATGCCTGTTATAAATGTGCTGGTGTCAGTCAGCCTTGCAAATGCCAGACACACAAAGCAGAACAATAAATGGCGTTCTTTGCAATAAGTAAGCCACTTCCTGTTGGTGCCATCTTTACAGCTGAACACCCTCATCACAACTGCACTGCTACTGTTCTGCTGTGGGTGGTAATCTAAGAAGGCCTGTAATATGGCAGGTTCAGGGCGAGCAAAGTAATCGATGCCCTGGCTCTCACTCTCTTGCTCTTCCATCTCTCTCTCTTGCTCCATCTCTCTCTCCTGCTCTTCCATCTCTCTCTCCTGCTCTTCCATCTCTCTCTCTTGCTCTTCCATCTCTCTCTCCTGCTCTTCCATCTCTCTCTCCTGCTTTTCCATCTCTCTCTCCTGCTTTTCCATCTCTCTCTCTTGCTCTTCCATCTCTCTCTCTCCTGCTCTTCCATCTCTCTCTCTTGCTCTTCCATCTCTCTCTCTTGCTCTTCCATCTCTCTCTCTCTCTTGCTCTTCCATCTCTCTCTCCTGTTTTTCCATCTCTCTCTCTTGCTCTTCCATCTCTCTCTCTCTTGCTCCATCTCTCTCTCTTGCTCTTCCATCTCTCCCTCTCTTGCTCTTCCATCTCTCTCTCCTGCTCTTCCATCTCTCTCTCTTGCTCTTCCATCTCTCTCTCCTGCTCTTCCATCTCTCTCTCTCTCTCTTGCTCTTCCATCTCTCTCTCTCTTGCTCTTCCATCTCTCTCTCCTGTTTTTCCATCTCTCTCTCTTGCTCTTCCATCTCTCTCTCTCTTGCTCCATCTCTCTCTCTTGCTCTTCCATCTCTCTCTCTTGCTCTTCCATCTCTCTCTCTTGCTCTTCCATCTCTCTCTCCTGCTCTTCCATCTCTCTCTCTCTCTCTTGCTCTTCCATCTCTCTCTCTCTTGCTCTTCCATCTCTCTCTCCTGTTTTTCCATCTCTCTCTCTTGCTCTTCCATCTCTCTCTCTCTTGCTCCATCTCTCTCTCTTGCTCTTCCATCTCTCTCTCTCTTGCTCCATCTCTCTCTCTTGCTCTTCCATCTCTCTCTCTTGCCCTTCCATCTCTCTCTCTTGCCCTTCCATCTCTCTCTCTCGCTCTTCCATCTCTCTCTCCTGCTCTTCCATATCTCTCTCTCCTGCTCTTCCATCTCTCTCTCTTGCCCTTCCATCTCTCTCTCTCTCTTGCTCTTCCATCTCTCTCTGCTGCTCTTCTGTCTCCTCTGTCACAGACTTCTCCACTTTTGATGAGAAATCAGCTGGTGCAACATGTAAGGATTGGCACAATTTGTTAAGACTTTGAGAAGTTTGAGAAACTAACCTTAAGCATAAAATAAAATTTACTATCAGTAACTTCATAGCACCCGCCCAGCAGTATATAAACTCCGTCATGCTAGTTACGCTGTACGAGTTATTCTAAGCGACTGTATAAAGTCACCACAACGAAAACAAACTACAACTAAAATTAGTTTCTATCTGACACAGATAGACAGCAGGTCATAACTTCTTACCTGAAGTTCAGTTCCTCTGCCACTATGACCGGCGGCCGCCTCGGGTCTCTCCTCCTCCTGCCTCCCCTTTCCTTCATCCACCTGCTGGCCTCCACCACTTGCTGATCTTGCTAAATCTATGGAAGCTATGCCATAGCTACCACCAAACAATTCAGTAATTTTCACACATTTGGCAGCGTCTGCCTGAAGGGCTTGTTTCTTTTTGGCCCTAATTTTTTCGGCACCTCCTTTCCTTTTTTTGTTCTCCATTTTCTTTAGTTCGTCTATAAGATTGCTAAACATGGGGGAGGGTGCATCCGACCTCCTCGGCTGTAATTGGTCCAGCCCAGAGTCGATCATGACCAATTGGCCAATCCAACACCTTTCATTGTTTATACCCTTCCCAAAAAAAAAACAAAAACAAAAAAAAAACAAACGGTCGGCCCATAAAAACAAAAAATCGCCAGCGGCCCACCGGGCAAGTGTGTATGCCCGATGGCCAGTCCAGCTATGAGGGCAGGGCTGTGTTGGTCTGAGACTGTAGACATTAAAAAGTCCACAGGAGAGATGGTAGCTGATTAAACAAGTGTCATGAGATAATAACTAAATGCAAAGATTGGTGACAGCGCTTGGAACCATAAGGCAACAAAAAACTGTGAGAAATAATTTAGGCTCTGCCTGTGAATCACTCTTTGCTTCTCTTCTTCCTTCCATCCCATCATTTCATATATCACTCTGCACTTGCTGTCTATGTGAGAACAAGGCACAACTTGCTATTGCAATAAACTATAATCTAATTATCCACACCTAACAACTCTTACACTTAATCTAAAATAAAATGATGACAGAAAAATGTTATAGCCCTGCCTTTAGTAGCCTCACACAGCTCCTGCTGTTTCCTCCTCATGTCCTTACCAGCCATGTCTGCACAATGTTATATCATGAGGAATATTTTTTTTAAAAATCCATCTAAATAAAACACACACATGCACGCACACACAGTGACACTTTAGACCTTCTTCAGAATACTGTATATACTATGGGCATCATGGTGCTGATCCAGAATCCTTACATTATTATTTATTACTAGAGCTACAATAATAAAGCAAAGAGGAGGGGGAAGTAATAAATATGAAATAATGTCATTATGATGATTCCATTTGTTTCACTATCCACTCTGTGCAGAGGCAAAGCTTATTACATCTTTAAACTGTAGAGATACAATCATTTTACTGCTGTAAAATCCAAATTTTGTCTCATTTAAAATATAAATCTAATATAATCTGCTTCTTAATGTATGTTCTTTAAAATACAGCTTGTGTGTATAATATATTATAATTATAATAATGCATAATTATGTGACCATGCATATTAGATCGTTTTTTAGTGAAATATAATCCCTCCAGAAAGGCAGGAAAAGCCCGGAAACTTGCTTTAAAACTAAATATGTTCCCTAAAACGGTGACAGAGCTACAGACCCATGACAGCCTTACACAGGTAGCCAGCAGCTGTGACCAGCACTACCTGTGCAGTTAATAAAAGCACAGGTAATGTTTGTCGCGCTGTTGCACACACAGCACGCTCGTTTGTTTCAGTTCGTCAGTAGCAACAAGACAGCTTACCAACGTGTACGTAATAAGCTAATACTCCTGTGTGCTACACACTACAGTGTGCGCTGTACACCTACTTACTGGTTTTGTCGCATCAGTCTGTGTCTCTGAGTTAACTTGTGTTTCTCCTACAGCTCCGGACCGCAACAAATGCGCGTGCTCTTTGTGAGCTCGTTCCCGGCTCGTAACCAGCGCGTTCTGCCGTCAAGGGCGATCATTGGTTAAATGTGATCATGTGACTGATGCAAGCCAGATCCTTTTATTTAGCAAAACTGTGATTAATAGTTAAATATTATTGTTGAGGGGCACAGACAGGACTCCGCACGCGCACACACACACACACACACACACACACACATTAAAAAAACAATAATAATAATTTAAAAAAAAAAGTTGCCTCAACAAAAGGGCACCTTGGGCACCATCAGGAAAGGGGCGGGTGCTCAAGCCCCTCTAGCCCCCCCCTCTGTACGTTCCTGCTGTTAGGTTAATTGTGCTGATCCTCGGGTTGGGGGATTTGTGTTTGTACTGGAGCGCAAAATTCAAACCAATGGAAGATGGACAACAAAAGTTCAAAGCCATCAGGTGCTCAGGTTAGAAAAAAGAGAAAAGATGCAGGTAAGCAGACGTGTGATTGGATAATGGCAGCTCATCCTGAACCAATCAGACTAAACTCCAAACAATACATTATGTTACAGATTTTAATATTAATTAGTCATTGTTACTTGTTGATTTGTCCTTTTCTCATTGTGTGACGAATTATGACGACTGTTTGGTAGCTGTTATTGTCTCTCTCTCTCTCTTCATGTGTGTTTCTCTGGTGAAACAATAGTTTTGTGTTAATGTTAGGGCTGCACGATTTTGCATAAAATGAGAATCACGATTTTTTGGCTTAGAATTGAGATCATGATTCTCTCATAACAACAAATAAACATAAAACAACAAATGTCTCACGTTTTGTTGTTGCAGCAAAATGTTGTCTTGCTTGAAATTTGTCTAGGGTGTTGATCGTTTTCCTAAATCCCTCGTTTTGCACAGTGTTGATGGGAGCCATATTGTAGGAGCCATATTGTCAATCCTCAAGGATTGACGTACGCACGATGTAGTTATAAAACAGGGTTTATTCTGGTCTTGGCAACCCGTGAGAACTGCTCACGGACAAAACAATAAAACAAAAACATCACATCAAAATGCGCTCTTGTACATAGTGTCAATCAATCAAAAAAATCCTTAATTACAGAAAATAAACCATTTAAAATACACAAACCTCGTGAACTGACATCCAGGAGGTGCTAAATAGAGCTTTATGGCCTTATTGCCTTATCTTCCATCTTCTTCGTCAATTATTTTCACTCTTTAAACAATATTTTCTCCATGTGTGGAGCTAACTGTGAGTTGCAGCATGCAGACACCATGTGTGCTAGCAAAAGAAAAGTGGCTGGGTGGAGACCCAAACAGCAAAGCTGTACCCTACACAGTTCACCACCAGAGGGTGCAAAGGAACAAAATCCAGACATACAGCTTAACAAATATCAAATGCAACAAACATCAAATGCAAAAGACCGTTACACTCCCACCAATCACTTGTGATTAAAAAGAATAAAGTATTGCCTATGAACTAATTGAACGGCTTTTGAATGAACTATCGTGAATTATCCTTTAAGCAGAGTGCGGTGGAGAATCGTCTTCCGCTTCCATCAGAATGACTGTCTTCTGAATGGGTCTTTCCAGGTGCACAGGTTTGGAGTTACGTTTTCCTGCTCTATCCAGGGTTGGATCACTCAGCAGCAATTTCACCTTCCTCACTTTTCCATCCTTTCCAGGATACACTTCAATGATCCTTGCCAACTTCCACTGGTTGCGTGGAGTTATCTCATCCTTCAGGAGGACAACATCATTGATCTTAGCATTTCTGTGCTCTTTGGTCCACTTCTGTCTTCCTTGAAGATTTAACAAATACTCCTTTTTCCACCTTGTCTAGAAAGTGTTGGCAAGTAGTTGAACACGACGCCACCTCTTACGGAGATAAAGATCTTCTTTCACAAACCTTCCTGGAGGTGGAGAGATGATTGTGGACTTCATGGTTAGTATGTGATTCGGTGTTAAAGGTTCTGGGTTTGATGGATCACATAGTTGGTCAGTAGTCAATGGTCTGCTATTAATCACTGCCATGACTTCATACAGGAATGTCCTCAGAGAGGAGCTGTCGAGTTGTTTGGCTGATTGTTCCAGAATGGACATGAGAACACTTCTTATGGTGCGAATTTGTCTTTCCCAGACACAACCCATATGACTAGATGCTGGGGTGTACATGAGAAACTCACAGTCCAGTTTCTCTAGCTTGGCTTGATCCATTTCCTTAAATGCTCCAATAAACTCATTTCTAGTGCCGACAAAATTCGTGCCTTGATCACATCTTATCTGACGAACTGTACCTCTGATGGCCATGAATGCACGTAATGAGTTGATGAGGGAGTCTGTAGAGAGATCGTCAAGCATTTCAAGATGCACTGCTCTGGAGCACATGCAAGTGATTAGCAAGCCATAACGCTTTAGCTCCTTGCGGCCTTCTTTGACATAAAAAGGACCAAAGCAGTCCATCCCACAGTAGGTGAATGGCGGTGTGGTCTCCATCCGATCCTCTGGGAGGTCTGCCATCTTCTGCTGCTCTGTGCGCCTTCTGAACCTTCTGCATTTTACACATTTATAGATGTAAGATGACACGATCTTGCTGCATCCAAGAATCCAGAATCCGTTAGCTCGAAGTTTGAGCAAAGGCTGTTTCTTGAACCATCTTTATGATTGTTAACTCTGCTTCCTTTCTCTCTTGTTACACTACTGATGTTGTGTGATCTACTCTTGTGATCCTTTGCTTCTTTCACATAGCGCTTGAGTCTAGCAACTGCCTTAATCATCCTCGACCAGTCGGAAAACTTGTGTAAGCGATCTAACAGTGACCTTTGTTCCTCCCCTTGTATCTTGTGGACTTGAACCTTCTTAACCTCCGGGTCACTGGTTGATAACTCTCCCACCTTAATTTCCCCACTGGGTATGATCTTCTGCCAAAGGAGGTCTGGGCCTTTGAACCAGTTTGATGCTACAAGTTGTTCTGCTGTGAGACCTCTTGAGGCGTGGTCTGCCGGATTATCTTCGGAAGTTACATACCTCCATTGGGTTGAATCTGTGCTTTGTTTGATGCGTTCCACTCGGTTTGCAACAAACACATGAAATCTTCTGGCTTCATTGCTGACATATCCGAGTACCACCTTCGAGTCAGTCCAATACCTTTCTTCTGAAATTTCCATTTCCAATTCCTTTTTCAGCATGTCACCAGTGCGCACAGCAACAACGGCCGCCGACAACTCAAGCCGAGGTATAGTTGTGACTTTGGTTGGTGGAACTCTTGATCTTCCCATCACCAATGAGCAGTGGACTTCACCAGTTGTGCTTACTGCTCTGAGGTAAGTGCACATTCCATATCCAGATGCACTTGCATCAGAAAAATGATGAAGTTCGTAGTGCTGTGCCTTGAAGGTCGAAGGAATGTAGCATCTGTGAACCTTTACGTCTGCAAGGTTTCCCAGGTCACGCAACCAATACTCCCACTGAGGTCGAAGTCTGTCAGGTAAGTTATCATCCTGGCTGAGTTTATCTCGACACATTTGTTGCAAAATCTGCTTTCCCAGCAGAATGAAAGGTGACACAAACCCAAGTGGATCGAACACAGAGGCGACTGTGGCCAATACTCCTCTTCTGGTGAGTGGTTTGTCCTTAACAACTACTCTGAACTGAAATTGATCTGATGCCACACACCATTGTACGCCAAGTGCTCTTTCCATGTGTACTTCACCGAGTGCCATATCTAGCTCTTTGGGAGCTGCAGCGCATTCTTCTTTCGGAAGCGAAGCTAGAACTTTGGTGCTGTTTGAGATGAACTTGTGCAACCGAAGTTTGCCCATGCTGCAGAGTTTGCGTGCTTCATTAACCAGCTGTATTCCCTGATCTTCAGTGTCAACACTTGCTAGTCCGTCATCAACATAGAAGTTGGTTTTGATGAACTTGATGGTTTCTTCATTAAAACTTCCTTCCCCTTCAGCTGCAAGATGCTTGAGGCCATAGTTGGCACAACCTGGAGAAGATGCTGCTCCAAATAGGTGTACCTTCATCCTGTAGACAGTGAATGGAGTTTCAAGGTCACCGTTCTCCCACCACAAGAACCGTAGGTAATCTTGGTCACAAGCATGCACATGGAATTGGTGGAACATGCGTTCGATGTCACACATGAAAGCCACTGGGCCTCTTCGGAAGCGACACAAGACTCCGAGCAAGGTGTTTGTTAGCTCTGGACCAGTGAGGAGATGGTCATTTAAGGAAGCGCCTTGGAACTTGGCAGAGGCATCAAAGACGACACGAATCTTTCCGGGTTTTTGTGGATGATACACACCATGATGTGGGATGTACCAAACTGGTGTCTTGTCAATGTCTTGCTCTGTGACCTTTTCAGCATCTCCATGGGCTAAGATGTCATTCATGAATTTCTTATAGTCCATGTAGTACTGCTTGTTACTCTTGAGCCTTTTTTCTAAACATTTGAGGTGATGAATAGCACATACCTTGTTGTTTGGCAGGTTCGGCCTTTCACTCTTAAATGGGAGTGGCATTTCAAAATGACCATCCTCCTTGTGCCTAATGCCGGCCTTCATCTTTGTTAAAAATTTGAGATCTTCTTGAGAGACCTTTGTGTCTTCTGGTGCTTTCTCAACAAAGTCAGACTTCAACATCTTTAGGACCTCTGTGGGAGAGATCATTTCCTTTATTTGAGTTCTGTAGACATAGTGAACCTTGTTGGTGAGATTTAAAGAGGGATTAATGTCAGGCACCACTTCCCTCACAATGACTTGGTGACTTATTCCGAAGGCGTCTCCATAATCGAGACATGGATTGCCATAACCCACAATACTCCATCCCAGATCAGTTCTTTGCAAAAACGGCTGATTTTCCTTTCCAGACACAACCTCACAAGGAACAAGTGCTTGGGGGCAGTTGTACCCAATCAGCAGACCAACATCACAGCTTTGTAGTGGAGCGATCTCACTTGCAATGCAGTCAAGATGAGACCATGCCTTAGCTGTTGCAGGCGATGGAATGTGATCTCGGTTTGCGGGAATAAAGTCTCTGGCATACGTCACTGGTAGGGAAATGGTCTTATTTGAGTAGAACCCTCTGACTTGTAGACCTGAGAACTTGCGACAGGACACAACTGTGTTTCTTGAAGACATAGTAGTGAGCTTTAGCTGAGTCGATTCACCTTTGATATGCAGAGCTTGTGCCGTTTCTTCAAGAATAAAGGTCGTATCGCTCTGTGTATCAAGGAGCGCGTACACAAGAATTTCATGCGCTGGCTCACCTTTGGTTGACACCCATACTGGAATAATGGAAGATGTGTGAGTGTCGTCAACATTCTGTGTGACTCTGTTAGAAGTCGCTTCACTTGTTGTTGGTGTGACACTGTTGTCTTGTGAGACATCTGCGTCCGTTTGTCTTGTCCTGTCACTGTTCTTGTGTGGATTTCTCCTTGTTCTGTCTTCCTTCGTGCGATTGTCATGAAGACATGTTGGATGTCTTTTATTACATGTGTCACAGGTTTCTCTCCCTTCGCAATCCTTGGAGCGATGACCAGAGTTCAGACAGCCAAAACATAACTTCTTGTCTTGAACAAACTTTAGTCTCTCAACAATGCTCTCATTTATGAACCTTCTACACTTAAGTAGGCTGTGACTCGACCTTTCACAGTACACACAACTAGCACTAACAGTCCTTTCATTTGAGTTAGTTGCTAGCACCTTTGCTCCATTGCCTCTGTTCCTTGTTGTTTTTGCCCCTTCAGTTTCACTTGGCTTCAGAGCAAAGAGAGATGTTATGGGATTACAGGCAATTTTGGCTTCCCGTGAGATGAAATCTACGAATTGGCTGAAGCTTGGAAAGGTGTGAGTCTCTTCTTGCACTTCTGTAACCTTTCTGTTCCACCTTGAAGTAAGCCAATCTGGAAGTTTTGCGAGCATTTTTTGGTTTTCATTGCAGTCATTGAGCACTTCAAGCCCCTTCATTTGCGACATGGCTGTCTTACAGCAGCAAAGGAAGTCAGCAAATGCTTGAAGTTCCATACTGCCTTTAGAGCTTATCTTAGGCCATGCGTCAAGTTTGTCTCTGAAGGCCTTTGCTACGAGGAAGGGATTTCCATACCTCTCTACGAGAACTGTCCATGCTGCATAGTATGCAGACTCTGTGCCAAGCGGGAAGTAGCCTTCTATTGCCTTCCTTGCAGGTCCACTTACATATTTCCTCAGATAATAAGTCTTCTCTTCAGTTGGTATATTTTTCCTGTCAATCAGAGTCTGAAAGGAAATTTTCCAATCATTATATCTGATAGGGTCGCCACTGAATATTGTTGGCTCTGGTACCGGAAGACGACTTGCATTAAGAGACACTGCAAATGCTTTGACCAGATCTTCTGTGTTCACCTCTTGGTGCGGTGTCACATTTCGTGGCGAGGAACACCGTTTCATATGCTGGTCATTGTTTTCAGACTTGACTTCATTTTTATCAGATCTGTGGTGAAGTAGGTTGTATATTTCTTCATCTGAACATTCACTTTGTTCATACACTCGCTGTCGAGCCTTTGCTGCATTCAGCTTTTTTACAGTCTCAAGTCGCTCTACTTCTCTGCGCTTAGCTTCTAGAGCCTTTTGTCTTTGTGCTATTTCTGCTTCTTGCCTTTCAATTTCCTTCATATGGATTTCTTGTTCAAGCAGAACTTGGAGAGCAGCCTCATTTGCTGCAACTTCAGCAGCTGCATCTTGTCTTTTAGCCGAGAGCCGGCTGGAGTGTCTAGAGGAAACCCTCGAATGAGAAGAGAGCTTAGTGTGGTGTGACTTAACACTCATCCTGTCTGAGGCTTCTAACTTAGGCATAGACTCAGTCTCCTTCCATTTTTCATCCCTTCGACTTTTCACATCTGAGGCTACGTATTTAGATGAAGACTCAGTGTCCAAAGTTCCAAAGTTCTTCATCTCTTTGAACCTCCGCATTACTTGGGCTTGGACACTTTCTTACAGATTCGATAATTGTCTTTGTTATGGCTTCACACGTATCCATCCTTCGTCTTGTGTCACTATCTGGAGATTCAATACGTCTCAAGTCATCATAGGCTGCATTCACATCCTTAGAAGCACTCAAAACCTTGGAAACATGTTCTTGTAGCAGATCCTTTGAGCATTGACCATCTATAGCTCCTTTGGCATTCTTAATGACAACCTTCCACTTCTCATAGCGCACACTGAAACGATGTGCAGCCTTCTTTATGTGCTCACCGTACAGTTCTTTGCCCTTTTCCGTCAATGTACGGACTCGTTGGCTCTGTCGTGCTCTTTGTGAGGTAGTAGAAACATCATCAGCTGTGCCTTCAACTGCTTGTAGTTGCTCATCTGCAGAAAGTTGTTCCACATCACCCTTTTCACTGACTTCTGGATTAGCCTCAAACTCTGCCATTGTTGGAGGGGTTTGGGTTTTTTGTGTATCTTACTTAGCCTTAATGTAAAGGTGCAGCAGCTTAAATTTGATTTGTTAGTTGAGGAGCAAATGAATATTAATCTTCATTTACTGTTACAACTTTAAAGCACAGTAATTACTATTACTCCTTAAACATCACTTAACATGTATACTTAACTCACATTACATCTCTTCTCCAAGCCAGTAATACTGTTTCTTACAGCAACTGCTGAAGCCCACCATATGCACGATGCACAGGTTACTCATCACAACATTAACTTAACACTGTATGAATATCAGTCACTTGAACAGCAGAAATGTAAACAATGAGAAGGAAAGAAAAAAGAAGAAATATTTCAGTCCTTTGTTTATTTATAAAAGGAAACTTATCTTAATTAATTTTACAGTCCTTTTACTTTTTATTTCTCTTTCTTGTGGTTAATTATATTGAGTCCTTTAACTGAGGCAACACTTATTTTCGGGGCACCTGAATTTCCTGCGGGGCTGCGTCCTTCATCTACCCGTGCAGAGCGGAGTTCTCACTGTAGCACCCTCAAGGATTGACGTACGCACGATGTAGTTATAAAACAGGGTTTATTCTGGTCTTGGCAACCCGTGAGAACTGCTCACGGACAAAACAATAAAACAAAAACATCACATCAAAATGCGCTCTTGTACATAGTGTCAATCAATCAAAAAAATCCTTAATTACAGAAAATAAACCATTTAAAATACACAAACCTCGTGAGCTGACATCCAGGAAGTGCTAAATAGAGCTTTATGGCCTTATTGCCTTATCTTCCATCTTCTTCGTCAATTATTTTCACTCTTTAAACAATATTTTCTCCATGTGTGGAGCTAACAGTGAGTTGCAGCATGCAGACACCATGTGCGCTAGCAAAAGAAAAGTTGCTGGGTGGAGACCCAAACAGCAAAGCTGTACCCTGCACAGTTCACCACCAGAGGGCACAAAGGAACAAAATCCAGACATACAGCTTAACAAATATCAAATGCAACAAACATCAAATGCAAAAGACCGTTACACATATCTTTGGTCAGGTGATAAGTGATAGCCTCCGTAATGTCTTTGTGCCTGCGGGAGTTCGACGTGTATAGGGAAGCGCTGTATAAGGTTCCCGTTATTGATGTTTGGGTGGTTGACCCGGACGGATTTTCTCCTGTCACTTTCTCGTCATCCCTGACGTGCTCTCCGTTGTTTTTTCCCTGCTAATTTTAGCATCACACGGCACAGCTTCTGTATCACGTGGTATAAGGCTCCGCCCTTGTCATTTGTTGAGTAGGAAGAGTGAGCGCTTGTTTTCATGCAGAGTACGTCCCGGATCAAAATGTGAAGTTTTACAAATCACCACTTCTTTAGTTAATATCATTTCAGTCTCAGACAATCTCGTTTCTCTTACAGAGGTTGAATGCACCTTCTGTGGATGGCGGTACCACACAGTGTGCGTGGACTTCCCCTGCACAGAAGGCAACTACAAATGCTGTGAATGCTAAATAAACAGAAACAAATGATCCCTGTTGTCTTTGCTTGATGATTGGTTTGAGTCTTGACAATCCACATTGCTGGCGTTGCATCTTTCAATGCCAGCAATGGCAGGTATCAGTGCTCAAAGCTTTTGTGTTTGTTTCCAACAAGTTGCCCACCTCGGGAAACAAAAATGTGTTCTTTTACTTGTCAGATGAACATATGAGACACTTTGACTCTTCAGTGCAGTGTGGAGCCTAACAAAGATCTGTTTTGTGTCCCAGCTGATCAGCAGGAGGAGGAGAGTCTGACGGAGCAGCAGAGGAACATTTTCAGCTACTTGGACTCAGCTCAGCCACTACAGAGGAAACAATGAGCTCAACACAGAAGGTGACAGACAGAGCAGGACCATATGACCAAAGATATTTATCACCATATACATTTGAACATTTGCCATAACAATGTAGCTGACGATAGAATTGACACCAGACAAAATACTTTACAGCTGCACAACTTTATTAAAAACCCATCAATGTATTTTGACTGAAACAAGCAGCTGTTGTTTATGTGCATTAAAGTTATATAAAAATGTAACAGTGCAAATGCAAATTCCTCGCTGACAGTTTAACCAAAAGGCGTTTCCAGTGGAAACTGGCCGACACATCCTGAGCATAACCATGTATAATATCCACTAAACTTCAGAAGAGGTTATACAGTCGTGGCCAAAAGGTTTGAGAATTGCATAAATATTGGAACCTGGAGAAGTTGCTGCTTAAGTTTTTATAATAGCATTTTGCCTGCACTCCAGAATGTTATGAGGAGTGATCAGATGAACCGCATCGTCCTTCTTTGCCATGAAAACGAACTTAATCCCCAAAAAGCCTTACCACTGCATTTCATTGCTGTCATCAAAGGACCTGCTGAGACCATTTCAGTGATCGTCTTCTTAACTCAGGTGAGAATGTTGGCGAGCACGAGGCTGGAGATCATCATGGCTGTATCCCGATTCAGGTTCTGCAGCTTTAAAGTCCTCAAGGGCCGCGTACTCAAAGACCGCTAAGGCCGAAGTGCGAGGCTCGTAGGCTCGTGAAATGGGACGTCTAGCCTCCGTCGCGCTGCCCAGGTTGCCTAGCAACCATGATACTAACAGCTGGAAACGTTTCATACAGCTTTGTTTGACAGAAATGAAGGAGAACATATTTAGTTCATTTGTTTCTACATGAGCTCTGTGTGATTTGATGAGTATCTGAGGCTGAGACCACAGGACTGTGAAACATGATTGTTGGGCTTCATTTCTGTGCTGAACAGTCGTTTAAGATTAGCTGTAAATAACAATTAGCTGATGTTGTTCATGAGACTAAAGTCATCTCACTGTGGTAATGTAAATATAATATGGCCAATATTATAGTTATTATATTAATCACTTCACTCACAGACAAGTATCTGTGACAGTGTGTATACAGATGTATCATATATAAGAGACAAATATTGTTCATTTAATATGTTGGTACTAAATTTGGCTCAGTGCTTACATATATGTGTAAAAAGCAAATGTAGGAGCTGTGATAACTGTGTCTGATAGAATGAAGAGTAGACTGATATATGAAATATTCCTTTATTGGGTGAGAAAATCAGACCATGTCATAACTGCTGTAAGTCACACAGAATAGATATCAGAGCCTTAAACAGGCTGACTTCTGCTAAATGGGTCAAACTGGGCAGAAAGTCTACAAACACATAACATCCTTATAGAATATGATGTAACACTATAGATCAACTTAGCTCAGAATATATAAAGCATATAAACAGTTACAGCAATATGATGCAACAAACACAGCAGCTACTGATCCAAAATACTCAAAGCTTCATAGAACTGAAACCAACATTTATTTTTAGCTCCATCCTGCTGCTGATACAGACTTTAGGTTTCTGAACATTAAACTTGTTGCTGCCTTTCATAGTGTGTAACTTGAAGGCCCTGAGTACTTTCTCCCACACTGGAAACACTGGGATGATCACATTATTTGAACATTACCTAATAAGACTGATTCAGCACAGACAGTTATGTTAAACTTTCCTAGCCGTCCTTCACAAACAGGGAACAGTCTGTCTATTCTCTCCATCTGTCAGCTGCTGCTGGCTCTTCCTCCTCCTCTTCCTCACACACTGCTGAGTTTGTCCTGGTGGATCATCAGGGCTGCAAAGCCTCACAGATGATGTGCAGCAGTGGCTCCCTCAGTCTGTCCTCACTCTGGACACTTGCAGTCGTCACACATGGAAATCAAATGTGTGATAAGCTGCAGGATTCAAACACAAGTGTAACTTATAAACACATGTTCATACTTTTATTCCACAATCAGAGAGAAAGAAACAGAGAGAGAGTGCAGGACAGACAGACAGGTGACAGTCTCAGGTGTACACACTGCTACACAACAGCAGCAGAGAAGCAGGATTTAGTGTTTGTGTTATTACGAGTGTAAACAAGAAGAGTTCCAGATGGTGCAGTGGACACATGTGTGACTGCTGTGATTAAAGCATCTTTCTTTCAGCTTAACGAGTGAACCGTCAGCTCGTTCAAACACACGTTAAAGTGCGTTTGGCTCGACACCACCGAACAGAGGCAGCAATATAACACAGCTAACATTAACAGTGCAGTGGATCCTGCTTGTGCCGTGATGTTCAGGACTGCAAACCGAGCAGCATCACTGACTTTCAGCTTGTTGTGTTTGTGGATATATGACTGACTTTAATTATCCACAAAATCATCACATTCTCTGTCAGATTAAGGTCGACTATTGAACGGCGTATATTTTAAAGGCTTTAAAACCAAGTTAACGCTCAAAGTACAAACATCACTAATGTCACATAACTCTGCCGACAAGGCATAGCTATGGCTATGAAATGCTCTTTGTGTATCACTTCTTCATTATGAAAGATGTCATTAATGCACTAGTAATGTCTCATCTGGAGTATTGTTCAATCATTTGGTCAGCAGCTAATAAGACAGATCTTAACAGACTTCAGTTAGTCCAGAATAAGGCGTCCAGATTAGTGTGAAGATGTTCATACTATACTAATATTGATAAAATGCATAATAACCTTTCTTGGCTTCCTGTACAGGCTAAAATATTCTATGGCTTACTTGTAGTTCTAAAGAAAGCAATTCTGTTAAACACACCACATTTATTCTGCTCAGCTGCAGTATCCAGATGAAATACATCATCATATTACACAGTTTTCAACAAGCTGCAATTTAGTAAATGCTCGAGTTAAAAGTAACGTTTTGTTAAACTGTTACATTTAGAGCAACTTTTAAGTGGAATAAGTTGCCTTAAAAAATTAGAGAATTATTCAAAACTTCAATGAAGACTTAAAAGCCGATTTACAGAGCTTTTAGTTGTTGTAAATATTGTAAGACATGATTTGTTTTTGAAATTTGTGTAATGTGCCTCAATGTTATTGATATTATTATTATTATTATTGATTGCTTATATTTGAACAATTGTGAAACCTCACTGTGGATGTAAGAGTGAAATTATGTGGATATCTTGAATCCACTTTATTGTGTAATATTTTATGTGAGTATTTGACGGAAGACGAGCAACATCTGTTGTGGAAGCTAACGGGGTTCCTTTAGAATAAACAAACATAGGATTTATTATCACTGAATAATTCTGTATAAATCTATACAAATTATAGAAATATGTAATAGGAAACAACAAAATAATCTAAATTATAAAATAATGTGTGTGTGTGTGTGTGTGTGTGTGTGTGTGTGTGTGTGTGTGTGTGTGTGTGTGTGTGTGTGTGTGTGTGTGTGTGTGTGTGTGTGTGCATGATTTTAGTGTTTGAACAGTCATGAATTATCTTTAACAGCAGGTTGGATGTAATGTGTTAGAACTACCAGCAGGTGGGGATAAGAGACCTTTAAGGTGTTTGGTGCCACGCTCCACCTTCAGGTTTAAAACTAGTGTTAATGGAGTTTGAAGGTTGAGTTTGTTCCACGACTGCATTTCACTCACTGCCTCTGTTTGTATCTCTGTCACTGCAGGACCAACATGGAGCCAGAAGTCAGCGCTCTCAGGAGGCCGACAAACCTCACAGAAGAAAGGGAGAGAAAAAACACACCTGTGACGAGTGTGGGAAGGGTTTTACTGTGAGGGCTTCACTAAAACAGCATCAGGTCATCCACACTGGAGAGAGACCGTTCAGCTGTGACTTGTGTGGAAAGTCTTTTTCCAGGAAGGGTCACCTAAAAACACACCAACTCATCCACAGTGGAGTTAAAGCGTACAGCTGTGATCAGTGTGGCAGAGCTTTTACTCAAAGTAGGAACTTACAGAGGCATCTAGTTACCCACTCTGGAATTAAGCCATACAGCTGTGACGAGTGTGGGATGGGTTTTACTGTGAGGGCTTCACTAAAACAGCATCAGGTCATCCACACTGGAGAGAGACCGTTCAGCTGTGACTTTTGTGGGAAGTCTTTTTCCTTGAAGGGTTCCCTAAAACAACACCAACTCATCCACAGTGGAGTTAAAGCGTACAGCTGTGATCAGTGTGGCAGAGCTTTTACTCACAGTAGCAACTTACAGAAGCATCTAGTTACCCACTCTGGAATTAAGCCATACAGCTGTGACGAGTGTGGGAAGGGTTTTACTGTGAGGGCTAAACTAAAACAGCATCAGGTCATCCACACTGGAGAGAGACCGTTCAGCTGTGACTTGTGTGGAAAGTCTTTTTCCTTGAAGGATTCCCTAAAAAAACACCAACTCATCCACAGTGGAGTTAAAGCGTACAGCTGTGATCAGTGTGGCAGAGCTTTTACTCACAGTAGCAGCTTACAGAGTCATCTAGTTACCCACTCTGGAATTAAGCCATACAGCTGTGACGAGTGTGGGATGGAGTTTACTCTGAAGGCATCACTAAAACAGCATCAGGTCATCCACACTGGAGAGAGACCGTTCAGCTGTGACTTGTGTGGAAAGTCTTTTTCCTTGAAGCGTTCCCTAAAACAACACCAACTCATCCACAGTGGAGTTAAAGCGTACAGCTGTGATCAGTGTGGCAGAGCTTTTACTCACAGTAGCAGCTTACAGAAGCATCTAGTTACCCACTCTGGAATTAAGGCATACAGCTGTGACATCTGTGGAAAAACTTTCAGCCAGAGAGGGTACCGAAATACACACCTACGCATTCATACCAGACATGATGTGTACTGCTGTGAACAGTGTGGCAAATACTTTACAACAGACGCACACTTACAACAACACATGTTTACCCACACTGAGGAGAGACCTTATCAATGTGACCTGTGTGAGAAGACTTTTAAATCTCCACAGCACCTGAGACGACACCAACAGATCCACACCAGAAAGAGACTCTACAAGTGCAGCTACTGTGAGGTATGTATTTATATTGTTATCTTGTCATTTTAGCCTGACTGTTTGGAACAACTCTGCTCATTAAACTGTGTTAGCATGTTAGCAATTCTACTGCATGGAAAAGCAGCTCTGAGTGATTATTCAGATTTTCCTTTCAGTTATGATTTTAGTATTACTGTAGTATTATGGTGGTAGTATTGTAGTTATTGCAGCCCAGTAAACTGAGTGTGTTAACTGAAACAGTCAAATGTAGTTGGACGTCTGCAGAGATGCTCTTTATTTCAGGCGACGTTCAGGATACAAATGTTGAAGGACTGACTTACACTGTCTTTGTGTCTTTGTTTAGAAGCAGAGCGACACAGATGGATCCAGTTCTCAACCCTGTCATCACTGTGGTGGTGGGAAAGACTTTCATTGTGACCTCTGTGGAAAAACTTTCAGTCGGCAAAAGACCCTAAAAGTACATCAACGTAGACACACTGGAGACAAACTGAAATACTGCAAAGAATGTGGGAGAAGCTTCACCACAACAAGTGAGTTAAAACAACATGAACTGATTCACAGTGGGGTTAAAAAGCACCTCTGTGATCAGTGTGGGTCATCATTCACCACTGCAGGTCAGCTTAAATCACACAAACGAGTCCACACAGGAGAGAAACCACACAAGTGCAGACACTGTGAGAGAAGCTTCTCACGGTCACATAGTCGTAACATTCATGAACGTGGACACATGGAAGGAAACTACAGCTGTGACCAGTGTGACAAGAGCTTCAGGAATCTCAGATCATACTCTGCACACAAACGATCCCACGTTACTAATAAACTGTTTCACTGTTACCAATGTGCCCAAACATTCACCTCATTGTCTGCTCTGTGCAAACATCAGCGCGATCACTCAGGGCTGAAATCACTCCCATCACTGGATCACAGTGAATCTGAAGACACAGAAAGATCCTCTGGTTTCTGTGTCAGACTCAAAAAGCTTGAGATCAGGCTCCACAGAGTTCAGATAGAATCATTTAAACTTGTGTTGAACTGAACTGGTTGCTGGGCTGAACTTCTACATAATACAGATCTACATGGGATCTTCTTTTCTGTTGTTTTACTGAGTCAGTTTTGTCCTTTTTTCTCTGTCCTGGTTTTGCTCGTCTGTAAATGATTGAAACTCAGTCAAATAGTTCATTGTTCTCCAGCAAAACGTTTTGGAAACTCATGTTTAACCTTTAAAACTCTGACATGTTTTAGCACACAAGGCTTCATCGGGGAGTTCACTCATGATTGGACCATGAGAACAAAGGTTTTTAGTTCTTTCAAAGAGAGTTTTGGAGATGTTTGATGTTTCTGTTTTTCTGAAACCACCTGAAAGAAAAACTATTTTTCTTGCTTTATGTAGTGTGGAAGTTTTTAATGTTTCTTCATCTGTGATGTTCTTGAATGTGTTCACGTGAAGATGGTACAAATAAACTGTCCTTTCAGCTTTAGCTCCTAATTTATTCATTATTTATGGATGTAGCACAGCAGCCGTCTCTTGATTAACACATGGAGGGCTCGGGATCTGATGGTGTCGTCTCCCTAATTTGCCCACTCAGTAAATCTCACTCATGGCCAAGAAATTGAAATAAACCTTGTTTCCCTGCTGGATAGTGATCCACTGTAACTCTGCTCCTCCTTCCTGTTTAGGATTTCTGTGGCTGAAGTAAAATTCCCTCCATCCATCACTTATCCCAGCTAACCCAAAGTGAAATAAAGTTTTGCTGGTCTTAAAAAAGCATTACAATAATGGGCATTACCAATGCAAACTGAATGATACAGAAGATGAAAGAAGAGACTTTGATCAGTTAATAAAGCTCATGATCTGGATTCATTGTGGCTGCTACACAGATACTTCTGGGTCACTTCTCTCAGTTAGGAACCTTCCTCACCAAACTGACTGTTGGACCACACCCCTGGTTTCATGAGAAATTGTTTCAGCCATGATTTCTCTTCCTGTATTTCAGAGTAAAGACTGAAGTGACAAATGGAAGCATGTTTAAAAAACACAATGTGAGAGAGACGTTGAGGTCCTTAGAAGTTACCCTGGGTTTTTCTGTCACCCTGCTAGATGTTACACACCTTGTTATTGGACTGATTTCTACTGCTGGACTACTCCTGCGGAGAGTAACAATACTCTTACTAATTAGCTCCCTTTCACACCTTTGGGGATATTTATTTTTGTGTTTGCAGCGCTGTGAGCCAGAACAGCGAGAGAAAAATCTGCAACAGTGACGAGCCGAATGCTTACGTGAATCGCAGCAGATGCACATGTGCTACGCTGAATTAGAGGATATCTTTGCTCTGGATTTCTATTTCTACTTTTTTATTTCTATATGATTCTTCTTGCATCTAAACAAAGATGATTCAATTTGCTAAATGTTGATGGCTCTTCGTGCTCAGGTGTAAATGAGACGTAATATTTGCTCTTGGTTTGGTTCTCCTGTACAGAACCTTGCAGTACAACAGAAACCTAAAAACATTATTTGTAGTTGTTATTCTTAGTTGTTCTGCTGCCTAAATACCACAGGGTCTGATTATGAAGTTATTGAGCTGCACATACTTTACGACCTGCTTAAGTTCGAGGTCACAGCGTCTGTAGAGCAGCTGGAACATAATGAAGTCTACAAGGTTAAAGTTTTCTCTTCAGTTATTGTTCTTTCTGCTGCTTGGTTTGATGGATCTGAGAGCTTTTGTTTTTATTATTGTTATTATAATTATCATTAATATTTTACTCTCTAGAAGCTTTAAAATAGTGTTTGTGTTTGAAAAAATTGATTTAAGAATTGAACAGAAACATCTGTCCTTCTGAAAATCGCCCAAAGGCACGGAGACAAAGTCAAAGGATGCAACCTGTAACTTTCTCTTCCTTCATGTCAGGACCATCATCCATGATTTATATAAAATGCATATAGCAACAGTAGCACTTTAGTTTGGACTTTATGATTTCTGTAACTGGAAAATATTATTTTGTTTAAAGACAGAAGAGACCGCATAGTTGCAACATCAAAGGGAAATATTAATTAATTAGCATCAAGTATATTTGTTGCTTAAGCGTTTGCACTATAACTTAAGTAGGATTATAACTTTTAAGGAAGGAAAGATTTCAGATATTCAGTTCACTGTTTCAGTTATTTTATATGAAATTAAAACATTTACGTTGGTCAAACATGATGCTCTAAATCAAATAAAAGTTTGAAAATAAATGATGTATTTTTAAATGCTGCAACAAATGTTCACAAAAAGTAACTATAATTAAAACCAGTTAAACAAAATCAAATGTTTGAATCATGCTTAACCAAATGCCAGGCTGGAGAGCTGAACCTAAAGTATACGTAGAAAGATTTCAACATCTGAGCAGTTTTTAATGTTTTTATCACATATAAATGTCACAGCAGTGGGTCCTGGCCCAATGCTTTGTGTTTTTGGTTTTCTTTGACTCTTGTTTTTCTTGGTTTTTGTTCTTCTTATTTATCAGGCTCTCAGTAATCTTAGTTCTCCCTCCCTCAGTGTTCATTTCAGCCTGTGTTTAGTTTCTGTTCCCGTGTCCCACGTTTCATCGTTTCATGTCGAGTCAGCCCTGTCTCTCTGTTTCCTGTGTCTCCCCAGTCAGCCCCGCCTCCCTCGGGCACTCATGTGTGATACAGAGTAATAAACCTGACTACATTTGCTACACTCTCTTTATTACCTGTTACTTTAAAATTCATACACTAATTATGTCTGCCCATCTCTCTAATGTGAAGGTCAAAGGTCAACATCCCAGTGACATAAGAATAATCCCAAAGGGGCAAAGGCAGCGGTTAATTTAGCACATTTAGCATTAAGGGTACAGCAAGGATATACTTTTACTTATTGTGGCAGGGGTGTGGTCTCTGGCCTGCTGCAGTGGAGGCTGGTGGCGGGACGTTGGACGGCACAGGTGAGGGTGATGGAGCTCATGACTCTCCCCTTTATAGTGACGGAGGAGACTGGCGTGGGGGAAGCGTGTAGTGGAGGAAGCCGAGGAGAGAGCTGGTTTCTGGCTACAAAGACGGCGTCAAACCAGAAAAGATTGCTTGTGGTCAAATGTCAAAGGAGCTTGCAAAGAAAAGCGTCTGGACTTCTTTAAGTTACTTGAAGACGTTTCACCTCTCATCCGAGAAGCTTCTTCAGTTCTAAGGTCAAATGGTGGAGAGTCCCAGATATAAACCTAGTGGGAGTTTCCCCCCACAGAGGGACAAAAGGACCCCCTGATGATCCTCTAATCGCCTGAGCCAAGGTGTGAAACTGGGTGTGGGCCCCAATCAGCCAGAGTTTCGGGTGTGTTCATTGTGAAACCTGGCCCCACCTTATCATGTGATTTCCTGAGGTCAGATGGCCCAGGATGTGAGTGGGCGTTAAGGCGTCTGGGAAGGATCTCAAAACTGGATTATAGATGGCAGAGAGTTGGTGTCGTAAACCCCGCCTCTGTTCAAAGATGGTCGCTCACAGTGGACATAGATGGCTTCTTTCACTCCTCTTTCAAACCATCTGTCCTCTCTGTCCAAAATGTGAACATTGGCATCCTCGAAAGAGTGACCTTTGACCTTAAGATGCAGATGGACTGCTGAGTCTTGTCCTGTGGAGGTGGCTCTTCTGTGTTGTGCCATGCGCTTGTGAAGTGGCTGTTTGGTCTCTCCAATGTAGAGGTCTGGGCATTCCTCGCTGCACTGTACAGCACACACCACATTGTTAAGTCTGTGTTTTGGCGTTTTGTCTTTCGGGTGAACCAGTTTGTGTCTGAGCGTGTTGTTGGGTCTGAAATGCACTGGGATGTCATGCTTGGAGAAAACTCTCCTGAGTTTTTCTGATACACCGGCTACATAGGGGATGACAATGTTGTTGCGTCTGTCTTTCTTATCCTCCCTCGCTGGTGTCTGATCTTCTTTTCTGTGCCTCTTTTCTGACTTTAAATTCGGCAAATAGGCTCCTTTGACTATGATGACCTGGATGACTGAGAACCTTCACAGACACTTGTGGTCAAATAATGTGTCAATCACCTGTGAATCAAACTGTGTGTGGCTCAGTTCATGTCACAGTGTTGTTTAGTATATCTTCACTTGTCTCACTCTCCTTCTGTTCTGTCCATCAGGACGATCCTCAGCGCTTACAAAGATCCTCCATCGATGTTGTAACTGTTGGCATGATGACATTGTATATAATTTGGATTATTTCTTTATCTTGTCAAGATCCATGTCATGATTTTAAATTGTTTAAGCTGTACATTACTGTTTGTTTTTTGTAGTCAACGTTTTGGTGCTTTGTGCTTTTATTTTGAAAGTCAAATTCGCTTACAAGTTGCGCTAGTTTCCTTTTTGGGTAGAACGAAGAAAACACCAGCGCTGTTTTCTTCGTTCACCAGCGCTCGCTACACCTCCATCTACCAGAAGGTGAGTGTACTCCTTTGTGCTCAGATTAACATTTTACTTCTTAAAATACATTTTCATATATGAGCTTTCTATTATTTCATGGCCATTTGATCAATATTAAAATTACAAGCATATCAACAAAGGTGAAGCTGGTTTTTTCCACTTGCTGTCACACAGTCATGGAGGAATACAATAAATACATAATCAGTCATAGATCCTGAACAATGACATTAAAAGAAAGTCTGTGGCTCTAAAAACTAAACAGTATAAAGACATGCTCCAAGCTGCTGTTTCTCTCCTACTCCTCTAGGTTTTCCACTGTTGGCCATCCAGCGATGCTGGAGGGCTACCTGGCCAATGCTGGCCTACACAAAGAGGTCCCGGCTCGGAGGAGCTGAAGAAGATCCTTGCCTTCCTCGTCAGTTTCCTCTTCAGTTCCTATCCCAACAAAACCTTCTTGCACCTATTAGCTCCAAAGAGGCTATGGTGCCCGTGGAGGTCTGGACCTGAGGCCTGTGCTCATCACGTGGATAGAAAACACTCTGACACCATTCTGGAGGTCTGATGGGACTCTGACCAAAACACAGATGAAATAAAACTTGTGGCTGGAGCTTTTAAAATGACTTTTTCACCTCATAGATTAATGCTCATGATTGCATGTTAGCCAGACAGCATCTCCCCAAGGTGAAACTCTCAGGAGACATTTACTCTTAAACTGTAATCTGGTTGAGACTACTTGAGGAGATCTTAGTAGCGAGTATGTGGATTTAGTCTCTTCACCAACAGCAGACAGACCCATGCCAAGAAAGCAGACATGTTCTCAAAGAAAGCCGAGAGCAGAGATTGGAAAAAGCTAAAAAGCTGCAGCTTCAGACGACTATCTGCCTGTAAGGCTGAAAAAGTCCAGTTACGCTCTATTTTGGAAAAGCTCCCAGTTTTGGTAACCTGGACTTTTATTTCCCCTCTTCTGCTACAGATGTTGACTGTGACCTCAGAGGCCAACTGGACCACACAGCTGCAGCAGGAGTGAGGGAGAGGAGTCTTCACCCAGCTTCAAAGAAAACATCCAGGTAAAGTGACGTGGATCAGCGGATAAAGCCGTCTCCACTTTCAAAGGAGATCCTCTGAGAGAGAGACTCTCTGAGCCGTTTTAGCCTCAAATTATAGGACTTTATAGTACAGCAACACTTTTAAAGGACAAAAATAACATAAACTGTGACTGTAATACAAACAAAGTATTGCATGTGTTTTTAAAAGTGTTCCTCCGATGGGCAGGATATCACTATTAGACTGTCCCACCAGCCAACTTCAACAAGAGACCACAGCAGCATTCAGTGATCAGCACAGATGTTCCTCTAACACTCAGCATCTGATCCCTGTTGGTCTGTGTGCTTCTGCTTTTGCTCAGTTAGAAACCCTGCAGCAACCCGACCCAAAACTGTGTCTTCTTGTTGGCCTCAACGTTGAAGTGTCAAACGTCCAACATCTGGAAAGGAAACCACGCCAGTGTACTGTGATGTTTCACCAACATGTGGCAGACGCTGGTCCTGCCTTTCATGCTGACATCAGCAGAGAGCCCCGCCTACCTCAAAGCCTCCCCTGTCATGTATTGATCAGGATGATTATGAAGATGAGCGAGTGCAAATAAGACTGTAAAAGTCCACGAGCAGAATGTTTGGATGCTTTCTAATGATTCATGAATATCATGAGAGTGTTTGTGTGTTTTGTCTTTTCTTTGCTGACGTTTCTTACTAACAAAGACAATTTACGCTCTGTGTGTGTTTTCATCCTTACCAGCCGCACTCTAACTGCAATGAAGGAAACAAACTGTAGAAATGGTCGACTCAGTGACTTCATAAAATATTGAAGTGGTTCAGGTAGAGCCAGTTTTTAAATGACCATGAACACTGAGCGTATTGTATCTGTACAGCATGTTTTTCTATTAGACAGATTTGTAACAGAGGCCTTGCTCTCAGTAAGTTTGAAATCCTTTTCTGATTTCTTTTGTAATCTCTGATCTTTGTGTATCCTGCTCAGTTTGCATGCTGCCTGTAGGAGTTTCTGTCTTTGTATTTGAAGAGAATTCATTGAATATACTCAGCTGCTTCCCTTTGGTGCCTCACACATCACTGAAGTTTTTCAGTGTCCAGTTATTTGTTTTTAATAGCTGTTTGAATTCTCTGTATGTTTGACCCTGTAGACTGTTTAATGGACTGCTCGTCTTCCTGTTTGTAACCACTGCCTGTTTAGGACTAAAGATTTGGATTTTTGACTTTAACACAGCCTCTGCGTGTCGTCCCTTTGTGTCCTCGTCCTCTGTGTCACAGATGTTTCCATGATAATAACACAGCTTTCCCACAGTGGCTTGCAGCAGCATTTATTCACAGCACATTTGAGAAAGGTTCAGATTAACTCGATGAGTTTATATTCAGAATGATTCTGACAGTGGGCCACTGTGAATTGTGATCTTTCATCAGGTCAATGTTTAAGTTCAGTATTTCAAAGCAGGAGCTATGAACAGTCATCATGTTGGCATTAGAATTATTATTATTAATCATTATTAATAATGTCGTTACTCATGTATAACTTTGATTAGTATACATGAATTTTATCAATAGTAAAAATAATGAATAATTCATGTATAACTTTGATTGTGTTTTGTATATTAATTATATTTAAATAGAGATGTTGACCCTGTCTCTACAGTAGCATCAGGGTAACATACATTATTGGTCCAAGCTGTCATAAATGGGGAGCCTGATCCTTTATTATGAAAACATGACGAGTATTTTTCTTGTCAGTTGGGAAGAAGTTGGTCTTTTTTTCCTTCTTTCTGCTCAGTTTGTCTTTTCTTTGATAATTGAAACTCTGATCAAACCTACTCATGTTCACAGCATGTAAAAGCAGCTGACAGTCCGTGGCATTGTTGTTTGTAGAGGTGCAGTGTAGTGGGAGCATAGATCAAAAGAAAACAGTAACATTTATGTAATAAAACATCTGAATGAAAATGAACAGGCCCTTTATGAACTTCAAAGGGATCTGAAAACAACACTTTTTAAAAGAGTATCTTGGGGTGTAGGTGGTCAAAATAGAAAACTGAGCTGAGACTCTAAGTTCAATCCATCCATTGGTTTTTACTTAGGAGGAAGAAATGTCAGGCTGGTGCAGGCTGGTTAGGTGCATGTGGTTATCTTTACCTAAATGAGTTCACTTTGTGGCTGCCAGGTTGGGCAGAAGTACCTGTCCCCTGTTAGGCTTAGCAAGGTTCTCCAGGAGTTTCTCCATGGGTAGAGCTTCTAGCTCCTCCAGCACATCTGTGGCCGTGCAGGCTGCCACTTTCTTGGTTGCTCTTTTTACCTCACTGGTGGATGAGCTGCAATGGTCTCCATTTGTCCCATATGTGTTTACTTCTTCTTCTTCTTTTGCATATTAAACACATTATTCTGTTTCTATGTATTTGCTATGATTTGCTATTTGTTAAGTAACATTGCTTCACTCACTATGCCGGGTTTGTGTGTGGAAGCATTCAGTTGCTGGCAAATCAAACATTCTGCAAATGAAGCTGAATACTCAGTTACATGTTTCTTTACATTTTATTATGTTACAGATTAAGTCATTTGTTCTTACTTTGTTTGTCTTTCCAGTCTTCATGAGGGTCAGGTGTGGGGAAACGCCCGCCCGGCATTTCCTCATTTTAAAGTCCTGCTGATGCCACACATGACATCAGCAGGTCAAACCAAGTGGAGGGGTTTGTTTGTCCATAGAGATGCTTCCTTTTGTTTGTTTTAAGGTTTAAATGGATTTGTTGAATGTGTTTCTTTTCATCAATACTGCCATTTAGTTGTGTAAATGTGCATGTTAGAAGTGTGAAGAGGTTTTGTGTTTAGAAATGTATAGAAACCAATGATTTACTGACAGCATGTCTGATGGAAATAAGTGCAGATTATGTATGAAGTCTAACTGCACACAGTAACTGAAGGAAATTGCCTTCCCGGGTTTCCTCCGTGGCGTGAGCGATAAGCAGAGTTCTGTCCTTTCCTTCTAAGATTCCTAATTATTTAAAGTAACACTCAGGTATGCCATTCAGCGTGTTAGTACGAGCTCGGGAGCAGCTTGGGAGAACAAGAAAACAGAGACTGCTTTAGGTTGCCTTCCCAATCGACTCAAAGGTTTATTTGATACACAGCAGTTTATATAGATGAAAAAAGGTTCGTGTGTCAGCTTTCCCAGTTCAAACCGGTACAGACCAAATAAGGAAACGTCTTCCTGCCTTCTGAGCAAAGTATCCCTTGTGTAGTTTATCAGTTCAGCTACAATTTATGATCATCCCAGCAAAATACACTCCTAGACATAAAATACAGAGTTCTTTCATTAGTGAATTCTGAAACAAACCACCTAGCCTTTAACGAGCCTTTTCCAGGAGATAAAGAAAAAGGGAGGATGGGAGTAAGGAAGTGGTCTCATCTCTGTGGTGTTTTCGACCTTGAGGTACCAGCCTGTAAGTCTTACACATTAATTCTTGGGTCACAGAGAAAGAGAAAAACAACTAGTAGATCGGCCTTATTGAGTAACAGTTTTCCTGTATAAAACAATATCCTGTAAATGCTTGCCGTGGTATCAAAATATCATAACAGTTCCCCTCTTTTATTATTTTTTAAAAATAATAACTCAAATAGAAAGGAAAAATCACAAATGTAATAACATAATATAAAAAGCAAATCATAAAATGTAATAGTTCACAACCTAATGTTCAATATACATATCAGGAACATCATTGATGACATCTGACACATAATCTGGGTCAATTTGTGCCAATTGCAAATACATTGAAGTAGCTGTACTAGTAGCTATACGGGTTATCATTGAACGTACACAGGGTACCACACAACAGACAATAATCATCAAAAACATGCTGCAACGGTTACAAAGGCTACAATTAGTTCCTTCCATCTCCCAAACGTGTCCTGTAGCCACTTATGTAGCCACTGACCGTGACCTGTATTGGCAATTAGTTCTATCTGCAATGCTTCAAGTTTATTCATAGCTTGTGTGAATGAACCGTTAGGAGCGGTGTTATTGGGAATGAAAGTACAGCATACATCAACGGTTACTAGACCACAGGTACCGGTCCAATTAACAGGTAAAGCTAATCGAAGAGTATTATTGCACATCCAATAAGCATGTGGGATTGGTCTGGTCAGGCGCGTGACCATGTGTGATTTAACTAACTCCCCCCAGTCAGTATCATTTAAGACACCGTCTGGGGGAACAATGATCGATTCTCTGCTCGAACTTGAACTGTGTGTGTGTTCCTCCAGATATGATACAACTTCAGCCACAGAGACAGCTAGCCATGTCTCATTACAGCGTGCACCTGGGGAGTCAGAGAAGAATGTATAGTTATCCTTTGTATAATCTATGTGTGTGTCTGGGCCAGTTAACTTTAGTCTGCGCAGACATATCATACTAGTATTAAAATGGAGAGGGATCTGTCCTAAGGGCAGTGAGGGCTTTAACCTATTCTTAGGGCGTTTCATTGGGGCGCAGGTCCCTGCGGTGTCATTAGATAACTTCAATAATTCGCCTAATGGAGTCTCAGGGTTAGTTGGTGTGTGTGTGTGTCTAAGTAAGCAGTCGAGAGGGCTCAGAGTCAACTGTAAAGCGTCTTTAAAGAGAGCATTATCTCCGCCGATTTTCTCTAGTCCCTCAGTGAGGGGGAAACCGGATATGGGGTATCCTACTATTACCTGTTCTGGATTAGCCTTTGAACAGACATAACAGTTACTGTTTCCTAAATCACGAGCGGCTGTTCTGGCATTTTCATACCAGGCGTTAGCTCCTGTTCTAGAGGGCGCATAAGATGGTTTATTAGTGGCGTCTATGTTGCTATTTACTGATTTTAGGGAACGTGAGGAGTGCATTAAGTAGGTGTCTTGCAAAATGGAGCATGAGGTATAGTCAGCAAAATACGACCTGCAGAAATGTGAACATGGTTGCAGTTTACAATACAAAATAGCAAAGAGAAATCCTAAGGTTAATGCGATAGATATGATAAATAACCTAAATATATAAGAAAGTATATAAGAAAAACAGTTCTTCAGTTGTCTCCTGGCCTGGTCCCAGGTTCGAGAGACATTGAATAAGCGTCGTATGATGACAATGGGCATTTCATTTTCTCCATTATCAGGATGAAATGAGTCTGGCTTTATCAGGTTAGACATCATGTGGTACTTTTGGCTTTCTGTTCCTGCTGGATGTTTGAGTACCTTGTTGTTGTTCTTTCAGACGTTGTGTGTTAATCAGTGATTGTGTGTGTGTACATTGGATCCGGGCGCTGGCTCGCCTGAGATGTCATCTACCCGTGTGTGTTTATTTGCTCTAGTTCCGGGCGCTGGCTCGCCGGAGATGTCGTCTGCTTGATCCGACGCCTGAGATGGTCCGATTGGGCTGGTCTTAACCCTGCTGGCATGAATCCACTGAGGTTGTCCGTCTGTGAGGATGCTGGTTCTTCGTCACTGCCAGTAAAGCCTGGGGGCTGGAAAACGCGGCCTCCCAGAGTGTCCTTGGTTTTAGTGGCTTCTCCAACATGCGTCTCCTTGTCTCCACTGGTGGAACTGTGGAGGGGAAAAGCTGAGAGAGACAAACTTTCTGATAGTTATTATTCAGTTTTTCTACCAGGTTGTGAACATCAGTGGACAATGCAATATACATCACCTTCTACTAGCGGTGCCCCTCTGGAAGCTGACCATGGTCTTGGAAATAGTCTTATTTCAAATGGAAATAATTTGGTTACTGCAGATTGAGTCATTCTAATCTCACACAGGACTTGAGTAAGTAATTTGACCCAGGTCATTAAAGTTTTAGCACACTTTTGAATTACTTCTAATGTGAATGAAGATCCTCTATCACTGTTAATCTGGTGAGGTATTCCGAATCTGGGTATTATTTCATTGCTCAACTTTTGACAGACTACTTCTGCAGTTTCTTTTGAGGTTGGATAAGCTTCTACTCATTTACTAAATTGATCCACTATTACCAGTAAGTACTTGATGCTTCCTTGTGCTGGCATATGTGTGAAATCAATTTGTAATGTATGAAATGGAAAATCTGGTTGTGGTAAATGCTGATGTTTCGCTTTTGAGCTACCTACATTAGTTCGCGCACATGTTAGACAGGTTGCTAATATGCTTTTTACTGCATGTGATGTTTTCTCAATTACAAATCTTGATTTTATTGCCCCTATTTACCCCTCTTTGTCCGACATGACTCACACAGTGAAAATGTCGGGCAAGGACTGGCATCAGGGAATATGGGAGGGCAATCAAACCCTTAAGATTTTGTATAAGCCATCTCTGTCATCTAAGGTACAGTCATTATTCTATGCAGAGGCTTGCTCTTGTATGAATTTTAAATCAACATTCGTGTCTAAATAGTCTGGGAGTGTAACAAGTGGCAGCTGTAGGGGCACAGATAATACTTCCTGCGGCGGTGGGAGCTGTGATGCAGCTGCAGCCTTGGCTGTCACGTCTGCTAGAGCATTACCTGTTGCTTCGTCTGTGTCAGCTGTACTGTGTCCTTTCGTTTTTACAACTGCAACGGCCGATGGTAGCTGTATAGCCTGAAAAAGTCTTTGAACAAAATCAGAATTTAGCAATTTATTTTCCATCAGCAGATCTAAATCCTCTCTGTCTCCACAATGTGCCAAAGTCATGCACAACGCCAAATGCATAGCGGCTGTCTGTGTAAATCGTCACATGCTTATCCAAATGGAGCTCACAGGCGCGTATTAAAGCCATGAGCTCTGCTTTTTGTGCTGAGTGAAATGGTAATGAGTGAGCCTCTAGTATGATGTCAGGCACTGTTACCACTGAATAGCCACAAAGAAATGAGTTGTCACTCGGCCTTGAACAGGACCCGTCCACATAAACCGTGGCTGAGTCTGAGATAGGTGTTTGCTCTAAATCTGGACATGGTGCTGTGGATTCCTGTATACGTGTCATGCAGTCATGAACATCAAGCCTGTCTGAGCCATCCTGTCGGTCAGAAGAACACAGAATAGTATCAATAAATGTCATGGCGAATCAGGTGTGCTGCTCGCTTTTATAGTGAGATTTGCATATGTTGTTTAGTTATGTTTGCTACAATGGTCGTGACCTGGTGATTGGTGTGTAGAATAGTGTCATGTGAGAGTGTGAGCTTCCCGCAGTCCCTTATCATGATAGAGCAAGCTGCTACTGCCCTCAGGCAGGCCGGCATTCCTGAACAATTCAGGCAGCACCTTTGAGTGGCGGAGGTCAGCACTCCCTGTAATGCATTGAAAGAGGCAGTCATTTCTGTGGATCACAGTATTCGAGGAGGCTTGTCTTCTTTACAACAGTCACGCAGAATGTGGTCATGAAAAGAACAGTCTGGTATCCACTGTCTGCAATAGTTCACCATGCCCAAGAAGGACAACATTTCCTTCTGTGTAGTGGGCCGAGGGACGGAGGTCACAGCTTTGACCCTGTCTGCAGTCATGGAACGTTTTCCGTGAGACAGTGTGAATCCCAAATATTGAACAGAAGTCTGACAGTACTGCATTTTCTTTGCTGATGCTTTGTGGCCAGTCTTTTTGAGGTGCTGGAGAAGCATGTGTGTAGCAGTTTGACATAGTTTTTTCACTTTCAGCACAGAGGAGGAGGTCATCCACATGTGGATCAGAGTACAGCCCTCAGGAGGAGTAAAGCTGTCCAGGGTAGCACGGATCACCATTGAGAAAGCAGCAGGGCTGTCTATCATGCCTTGAGGCAAACGAGTCCAAGTGTACTGCTTATTTCTATGTGTGAATGCAAATAACGGCTGTGTGTCTTCATGAGAAAAAGGAGCGGAGCATAAATCCACCACGGTAAAATGTGTATGCAATGCATGTCAATATGCTGTGAACATCTGAAACGAGAGGTGGCAGAGGAATGTTGACTGCATTAATTTGCCTCAAGTCTTGTATGAAACGCCATACGCCAGGTTTGTTAGGCTTTGGCACAGGATTGACAGGAGTGTGGGCTTTATTGCTCCTGTAGTCAATAAATCTCCTATGATGACATCTAGAGCTGCGGCTTTTTCCGTGGAAAGGGGACATTGCCTGACATATACTCGCTTTTTGTTTTTTAGCTGTGCGTGATAAGGTATGCAGTCAATAAATCCTATCTCATTCTCACTTTTAGACCACAATGTCATATTCTGGTATTCAGCTGGCAATGTAACTGCAGAAATAGTACAGTGGATAGGGTAGGTTAGATCTATGTGTCGACATATTTCGTAACCTATGTCTGAGTTATGTAACAAAATCACTGTTTGACCTTCACTTGTGTGAGCAGTTATCATGTTGTTGAACAGTGTGAGAGAAACAAAAGTGTGGCTCCCAGTCATGGGATTACCTGTTAGTGGCGTCTGTACACGTTTTTTTTTTGGCACAGTGTGTGACATAGAGTACCGGACAAAAAGGATGTTGAGTTCATTCTCTGCTGAGGGTCCAGCTGACACAGAGGATGTTCCTTCTCCATCATGTCGGTACATAGGGCAGAGAAAACATAAGCTGTTATCAGTGTCAGCAAACATTTCACCCTTTATGTTAAATTAAATACACAAATTTATTTTTGCTTTGGGTGTCTGCGGCTGCTGGAAAACTGAGCTGAATTTGCACCTCTAGCTTGTCCAACAGTGCATAAAGCGTTTTATGAATACTAGGATAGATTCATCAGGCTTCTGTTTACACATAGTTACTGCATTTAAGTCAATTTTGTCTCTGGACATTGTTAGCAGGAATTTCTTTAGATTCTTAAAGAAATCGGCGACTTTGTCATGTGGGTGTCTATTGTGGACACTGCCTGATGCAAAAGTTTTTCTTCATAGTCGTCTAAATTGTTTTTCATAAGTTCCTCACATTCTTCTTTCAAAAGTTTTTTCTCTTTTTTTTTATGTTCTGCTAATTCTTCCTCGCGGCGTATATATTGTTTTTCCTGATCTTGTTTAAAGAGATGGCTAAGATCCGTTGCATGTGATTCAGATTTTTTGTCACTGTCTTTTAAGCTGGTTGGATCAGAATGCTGACATTGTTTGCGTGCAGCTGCTGCAGCAACTATTAATTCGGTCTCATCTTCGTAAGGCGGCGGGGCTGTGGGCTGAATGGCTGAGCATGGAAGACTAGCTTTTCCCGCAGTAGATTTATTTTCTTTGCTAGAGCCTGCACTAGTTTTATTTGATGTTAAAGCATCTACACCTGGTTCCGGTCCCTTTTTCCATAGTGGTAACATTTGATGTATCACGTCGCGGCATTCTATCATATATTTTCTACAGGACTTTTTAAGCAGACTACTTTTCTTATCACAAATGATATTCAACATTTCTACTGACCTGTTTTCTGGCGATAATCGTTCGGGATAAGGCTCCGAAAAGAAATTAGAATGCATTGAACTTCTTAAGTTGTAAACAAAGTCAGTCACATAAGCACTCCCGCATGTTCTGGATACGTGATCATGGACGTCTTCACCGATTCGCGGACGTAGGTTACACGTAACCGGAAATGGGAGTTATACTGAGCCGTTATTTGAGACTTTATTTTGTATTTTATTAATTTTTGGTTTTACAGGTACTTTAGATTTTTTATCGGACCTGTCTGTGGTCTTTGAATTATTCTGACCCATGTTCAGTGATTTCCAGAGGGGTTTACATGCTAGGAGGATTTAGGTTAGTATTTTCGCTGCGGCACAGCTGAGGTCACTTTAAATTTATTGCTAGCAATTTTTTGTTTGTGTGAGCAACTCTCACTTAGCGAGCAACTCCTCGCAAAACAACAGGCAACTCCCTGTGTCTTTCTGCTTTTAATTTACTGCTTTTAACCCTTGAGACCCGTGTTTTTTTGTTTTTTTTTTTTTTTGTTTTTGTTTTTGTTTTTTTGTTTTTTTAAAAGAAAAATTAAACAATTAATTATTATTATTATTATTTTTTTTTTTTTTTTTTACGTATAAATGTGTTGTGTCTTTCCACTTGATTATAACTGATTTATTTATAACATTTTATATAAAAGAAAAACGAGAAGCACATTAATTCATAGTAATTTAACATAAAATTGTTTGATAGTGTTAATTTGGAAAGCCACAACTCTAGCGGGTCACAAGGGTTAATCTACTTTATTCGGGGACTGAGGAAGTCAGTCAGTGTATCTCTCTGGATCACTAAGTGAAACTTCGTCAGCATATCCCGTTTTTTTATGGATTCGGGGACTGAGGAAGTCAGTCAGTGTATCTCTCTGGATCACTAAGTGAAACTTCGTCAGCATATCCCGTTTTTTTATGGATCGATCACTGAGAGAGGTATAATAGGTCTTTATATAAATATGAAAGACGCATATTTACCTTCTGTCAGGATCCCACTTCTGACACCAAAATTGAAGGAAATTGCCTTCCCGGGTTTCCTCCGTGGCGTGAGCGATAAGCAGAGTTCTGTCCTTTCCTTCTAAGATTCCTAATTATTTAAAGTAACACTCAGGTATGCCATTCAGCGTGTTAGTACGAGCTCGGGAGCAGCTTGGGAGAACAAGAAAACAGAGACTGCTTTAGGTTGCCTTCCCAATCGACTCAAAGGTTTATTTGATACACAGCAGTTTATATAGATGAAAAAAGGTTCGTGTGTCAGCTTTCCCAGTTCAAACCGGTACAGACCAAATAAGGAAACGTCTTCCTGCCTTCTGAGCAAAGTATCCCTTGTGTAGTTTATCAGTTCAGCTACAATTTATGATCATCCCAGCAAAATACACTCCTAGACATAAAATACAGAGTTCTTTCATTAGTGAATTCTGAAACAAACCACCTAGCCTTTAACGAGCCTTTTCCAGGAGATAAAGAAAAAGGGAGGATGGGAGTAAGGAAGTGGTCTCATCTCTGTGGTGTTTTCGACCTTGAGGTACCAGCCTGTAAGTCTTACACATTAATTCTTGGGTCACAGAGAAAGAGAAAAACAACTAGTAGATCGGCCTTATTGAGTAACAGTTTTCCTGTATAAAACAATATCCTGTAAATGCTTGCCGTGGTATCAAAATATCATAACAGTAACTGTGTTACAATAAGGACTTAACAGCGCCCTCTGCTGGAGTGTTTCAGTACTGCGTTAACTAGAATACACCACCTCCTCCTCACACCACCTGCTACAGCTCTACTCTTCTATGACTACAGTCATCCACAGCACTGATGTGAGGTCACATGGTTCATATGTAAGGAGCACAGCTGACCTCAGGTCAGTTTAATGACTGTGAGCAGCAGCTGTGTTATTGTCACTGTGACAGGGAGACACTCTCAGACACAGCGCTCATGTCAGCTTGTTCTCATGCAGGAGGATCAGGAGCTCCATGTTTGTCTTTCTGTTTGAATCATGATGTGTTTGTGCCATCAGAGTCTGTCATGAGTACTCAGGGTTTCACAGCAGCTCTTCTGGATGCTGACGAGGACTCCAACCTCATGTTTCACCTCTCTGAGCTTCTGATGTCTGTGAACACTCGTGTTTCTTCTCTGGGCTCATCTGGACAAAAACACCTTTCTGTGTTTGGCTGCAGCCTCATTCTGACTGACAGGAAGTGTGTTATCCATGAGCTGCACTTCTGTCAGGAAGTTTCCTGCTGTGTTTCCTGTCTGTGGACAAACACGAGTGTTCCAGCTGAGGACTTGGTTCCTTCCACCTGTCCATACAGGACATCACGCTGTCTGCAGCTCTGTAAATGCAGCTCCAGGTCCTTCCACGTGCTGCTCTGTATTTGTGCAGTTTGTAGTGTGTCCTGGGAAACGTAGCACACATGGTGTTCTTCTGCTGTTTCCTCCTTTCACTGAGTGTGAAACACTGACGCTGTGCTGTTGTTCACAGAGGGGAGCTGATTCTAGCTGCAGCTGGACTCTGTCATCTAACTGAATGTGTTGGTGCTGATCACGGGGCTCTGAGGGGGGAGCAGCAGGAGGACTCTGGATGCTGACGTCAGTGTATCTGTGGAAGCTCCCACAGCGTGTCTGTCATTCAATATTGTGCTGTATATTGTATCTATGCAAAGATGAACAGACTGTGTGTTCACTGGTCTCTGTGCTGCAGCTCTGATGTCATCATCACTCCCTCCTCCACCCTCAGCAGTCCCAGCATGCTGCTGTGGTGCACCCCACCCTCACTCTACACCTGAGCCACAGACCACACCCTCCACCTCAATATACACCACAGTTTTCTCTGCTGTGGAAATGAGATCAGGAGGAAATCATCATTATTATTATTTAATAAACGCTCACATTAATGTGGGCTTATTTGTTTCATATTAGAAACATTAGTTGAGTGTTTTTAGTATAAAATGGTCAAAGTCCCTCTTTTTGCTCCTCCCCTCACCTGTGGATGGGCGGTGCTGTTACCGTGGTGACAGCTTGGATGTGTTTCAGTCCTGCCTGGTTATCACTGCAGGAATCTTTCACATTTATTACAGGTAATAACTCTGATTTTTCTGTGTATTATGAACCAAATGTATCCTGATACACACAGAGATGGATGAGCAGAGGTCACATGATGAAAGAACAAACATGGAGTCTTTGATTTATTTAGATATTTATTGATGAATGCAAACAAACCTGACACTGAACCATCGTCCAGCAGAACAAACCTGATCACATGACCTGCTGACCCAAACAGTGCAAAGCTCCATGGCAACAACAACAAACAGCCTCACATATGTTAACAGAGGCTGTTAGAAGCACAGAGTCTTTACAGTCTTCCTCCTGTTTGGACACAGATCTCTGCACATCTTCATCACAGTTACTCACGGACGTGCAGAGTGTGTGGATATCAAAGCTAAGTTTCCACCATGTTTGTAGTCTGTACTGGGACTCATGGAGCATCTCTCTATGAGCACTCAGTGCTTTAAACAGTGAGTCCCACTCTCAGAAAAATTATGGTTCTTAAATGGTTCTTCAGATGTCTTCATGGTTCTTTAAAGAACCATCATACGTCAAAGAACCTTTTTATTTTGTGGATGGTTCTTCAGCTATTACAAATGGTTCTTTAAAGAACAAAAGGTTCTTCATCCTTAGCAATCTAAGTTTGATGGTGTAAATGGCATAAATATTTATTCACTATAACGAGGCTGTTATGCTCCGGTCATTTGATGTTTCCAAGATAGATGTTCTTTTGTAATATAGTTAAATTTTCGTTGTATATTTCATTTATCCACCATCATACATACAAGCTAAGAAGAGGTCGTTATACTAACAAGAGGTATCAATGCTGGGCCAAAGTTCAGCACATGGTTAAAGTTTGTAATCCAGCCGGGGTCTAAATATCACTCAGCAGCCAGAGCTGAAGCAGGTAGCATCAACACATAAATCTACTCTACCCGGTGTAGAATAAGGAGGGGTACCCGCGTACAAAGTAAGAGATTTGGAGGCATTGGTTAAACAGCTTCCACCTATAACTGGAGGAGGAGCAAGGTGGTTGCGTGAATTACGCAGGCTAACAGAAGGAGAAGAGCTTGCTATTGGTGATTTTCGCGCCATTTCTGCGCGATGTATGCTCGGTGGTGGGCTAGCAGATGTAGAGGCCATAGCTCGCACAACTCGCTATGCAAATGATTTGCCTTATCCTGAAGTGCAATGTGCCTTGTCTGACGCAGTCCGTGACAAGTACCCAACCCCCAATACAGGTGCCATACCTAAAATAATTTGGGACCCCCAAAACACACCTAGAGAATTTTTAGAAAAAGCCAGAGATCAGTGGTTGTTAGAAACAGGTACTCATCCGGGTAGAGAAGGTGAACATCAAGCGTGGTTTCGTGCAGCGGTGCTGGCAGGGCTGCCAAACCAGGTCATAGAAGATCTACAGAAAAATCCAGATTTTGCCGTAGCAGATTCGGTGCAGTGGGAAAGACACGTCTCACATCGTTTACAGCTGGAGCAGGACAGTGCGAACAAGCAGAAAAAAGAGTTGGAGGAGGCACAAGCGTCTCTGCTCAAACTACAGTTGGCGGAGGCCAGAAACAAAGCCGGCGAGAAGAAGAAAGAGGAATAAGAAAAAACAGAAAAAATGATGATAGTTGCGACCCAGCCTGGTCCTGGGCCCGAATGGCCAGATAGTGGCCCGGGTCCCTACACTAATGACGGATGGCCCGCCAATGCACCAAGGCAGAACAAACCCACAGGGAATTGGGGAACCGGTGGATCGTACAGAGGGCGTGGTGGCTCAGCGGGGGGAGTACAAAGAGCTCGTAACACGGGGAATCTCAGCGGTGCGCCTTGGAATGTCTGTTGGAGGTGTGGAGCAGAGGGTCATTGGAGCAGAATTTGCCCAGAACCTCGTCAGAACTATCAAAGACGAAACTACCAATCCCAGGCACGCGGAGCTCCGAGAGCAAGAGATGGCTATAGGGGAGCATATCAGGCCCCAAATCCGAGTGCAGCACCAGCCGCGCAGTATCCAGTGGCTGACTGGGGGGAGGACCAGTACTGAAGGGACCCGGAGGGACCAAACAGCATGGGAATGGCAGATCCCATGCTGTCAATGATTGTAGAAGGGACAGAATTGCCCTTCTTAGTAGACACTGGAGCAACATATTCAACCTTGAGAGCAGCACCAGACAGTGCAACGTTGTCCTGCCACACAGTGAACGTGGTGGGTTTTTCCGGGATCCCGATCACTCTGCCAGTGACTGACCCAGCTTTGACAAAGCTGGGCAAGCAGACTTTGAAACACAACTATGTGGTGTCATCGCAAGCGCCAGTAAATCTCACGGGCAGGGACCTGCTCGTGAAGTTGGGCACACAACACAACAATCACATGTTCAGCAGATGGATTATCTGTGACTCTGCCAGGAGGACAGCATTTTCCGTGCCTGGGAACAAATACAAAGACTCAATATTTGCTTCAAGACTGTGAAAGAAAAAGTCGACATCTACTGGGGGAGATTAGTGAAAGAGGATGTTCTGAGGCAATTTCAGCTGTGGAGACCCTGGATAATGAGCTTGGCAGTTTACTCCCCTCCGCGCGACCCTTACCACATCACCCTGTTTTATGATAAAGATAATGACGACACCTATCGTGAATTATTTCAGTCTGATCTTGAGGGTCAGACGTGGAATGTGCAGACACATGACATCTACATCGGACCAGAAGGTGTAGCCGCGGCTGTGAAATTAACTGATGAACAATTGCTTTGGTATAATGTGGGAGAAAATTCTGCACCCCACATTGCATTGGCGGTCCACCAAGGTCATGGTGCAGGTGATCTAGGTCCAATGGTCAGGCGAGCACTGGACGACACAGGGTGGCAAAGAACCCAAATTCCTAACTTATCTTATGCTCCAAATTGTAAAACCTATCGCATAACCTGTGCCTGTGATGATACAGTGATCTTGGAACATAAAGAAATTTCAAAAACACATGCTGAGGAGTGTGTAGATCATCCTCACGCAGTTGCTGGACTGTCAAATCTGCCCAACAGTCTATGGTCAAAAGGGCCCACGGATGTTGGCCTAGCTGAGTGTCCTCCTGTCTTGTTCCAGCTCAAGTCAAACACACCAATCTATAGATCACAGTATAAACACAAACCTGAAGCAGAGGAAGGAATTACAGAAACAATAGAAGGCCTGTTAAGGGCCGGGGTGTTAGAGCCCTCTCACTCACTGTGGAACACACCAATTCTACCAGTGGAGAAACATGGAACAGGAAAATACCGCATGGCACATGACTTGAGAGCCATTAATGAAATATTACTCTCTACCACTGCACCTGTACCAAATCCGTACACAGCTTTATCAGCTATCACATGTGACCAAAAGTGGTTCACGTGCATTGATCTGGCAAATGCATTCTTTTGTCTTCCTCTGCATGAGTCACTCAGAGACATTTTTTCATTCACATACAGAGGCCAACAACTCAGATACACACGTTTGCCACAAGGCTTTGCGCTTTCTCCAGGCATTTTCAATCAGGTGCTTAAAGAAGCCCTGTCGTCATGTAATTTGCCTGATGATTGTACATTAATACAATATGTTGATGATCTTCTCATTGCAGCCCCGTCAGCAGCGGATTGTACAGCAGCGTCGTTCGTTGTGTTGAATAGGTTGGCGGAATGCGGCTTTAAAGTAAGTAAAGAAAAGCTGCAGTTAGTTCGCCCTGAAGTGACCTTTTTGGGCCGGGTAATCGCACACAAATCAGTGGGCTTGATGAACACACACAGAGACCAAATTCTGACACACCCAAAACCACGAACTGTGAGAGAAATGCTTTCTTTTCTTGGTTTAACAGGTTACAGCAGGCAGTTCATTCCGGATTACGCAGGCAAAACTGCCCCTTTAAGGGGCCTAATGAAGCAAGTTGGCGTTCGAAACCTTAAGGCTGAATTGCCTTGGACGCCTGAAGCTGAAGCCGCATTTATTAGGGTAAAACAGGATTTGTCAAGGGCCTCAGATTTAGCCACACCCAATTATGATGAGCCATTCTATTTGGATGTTTCTGAAACAAACTCAATTGTAAATGGAGTGTTGTTTCAGAAAAAGGGGGGGGGGGGGGGTAGATATGTGCTCATGTATGTAAGTGTAAAACTACATCCAACAGAAGCAAAGCATCCTACATGCACACAACATGCAGCAGGGGTCGCTAGAATTATCCAAAAAACAGCACATGTAGTGAGAGAACACCCACTAAAAATACTTACTACACATAGTATAGTGGCATACGTGAATTCACAAGCATTTTGTATGTCACCACGGGCACAACAGAGACTGAGCAAAGTCTTAGAGGCCCCAAATTTGACATTCACACATGAAGGAATTAACATGGCAGATTTAATGGGAGTAGGGGAACCACATGACAGCGTTAAAAGAGCACAGATTGAGGAAAAGATTAGAGAGGACCTGAAGGCCGAACCCATACCGGGAGCTGAGGACTGGTTTACTGATGGATGTTGCCACCGAGATGAAGGAGGACTGAAAGCAGGGTATGCGGTGGTTTGCAGAGTAGAAGGAGATTATCAGGTCAGAGAGTCAGGAAGAATTGAGGGAAAGCAGTCGGCCCAGAGAGCTGAAGTGATAGCCCTAGCTCGAGCCTTGAGACTAGCCAAGAACAGGAGAGTGAACATCTACACCGATTCGGCATATGCGTTTGGAGCAGCGCATGTGGAGCTGCCTCAGTGGAAAAAAGAGCAGGATTCAGAACAGCAACCAATGCACCTATTTCCCACAAACATGAAATGGAGGAACTGGCAAAGGCCTTGGCTGACCCAGATGAGGTGAACATCATAAAATGCAAAGCTCACTCCCAAGGAACCAGCATGGTGGAAAAAGGAAACCAGAGAGCAGACGAAGCCGCGAAGGAGGCCGCAGGCTACAAAGGACGGAGACAAATGATACAGGTAACTCCAGAAGAGGAGATATCTGTTGACCTGATTGAGGAAGTTAAACAGGCCCAGGAGGAGGCATCCCCAGAGGAAAAGGGGGTGTGGAAAAACAAAGGAGCCTGGCAGGATGGATATTTGTGGAGGGGCCCAGACGGGCGCCCCGTGCTGACAGCCAAAATGGCAGGACAGAAGGTGGATGAGGCCCACGGACTTGCCCACGTGGGGATAGCCCAGATGGAAAGAAACTTGTGTCATTGGTGGCATCCTGAGCTGCGAGCAATGATAAGAGAAAAGGCCAGGATGTGCTTAATCTGTGGGGCACACAATCCTAAGCCAGCAGTAAAACCGGAAGTGGGTAAGTTTCGGCCCCCTGAGAGGCCGGGAGAGGAGATTGTTATTGATTTCACTGATATGATTGATTCCGGGCCTGGCGGTGTAAGATATTTGTTGGTGTGTGTAGATGCTCTGACCGGCTGGCCAGAGGCGTGGGCTACAAAAAAGGAGGATGCTAAGACTGTCATTAAGTGTTTAATTAATCATTACATTCCCCGTCATGGGTTCCCCAAAAGAATTAGATCAGATAATGGAACCCATTTTAAAAATCAAGATTTGGCAAAAGTAGAAAAAATGTTGGGCGTCCAGCATAAATTTGGAACGGTCTATCATCCTCAGTCCCAGGGAAAAGTAGAAAGAATGAACCTAAATTTGAAAAACAAATTGGCAAAAATTTGTGCGCAAACAGGGCTAAATTGGGTCGCAGCCCTGCCGGTTGCGTTGATGACCATAAGATGTTCTGTTAATCAATCCACAGGTTTTACACCATACGAGCTGCAAACCGGGAGACAGTTTCCGGCACCTTGGACGGTGGGCTCGGTTGAACGGGACAAAAAGGGGAACCGGTCCCACGCAGAATACTGGAACGAGTTAAAGGCGCTCGTGTCCAGTTTCACAAAACAGGCGGCTTGTAAAGGGCCCACAGGAGAAGGAGAGGTCCCGGACGCGAAGGCAGTGTGGCTGAGAGTCATCAAACGCAAGTGGAAGGAACCCCGCTGGATTGGTCCATATGAGGTGTCGGCTCGGACGGCGACAGCAGTCCAACTGAAGGGGAAAGGCGACACCTGGTATCACTGGACGCAGTGCACGGCCGCGCACGAGGGCTTGGTGGGGAAGGATTAATCTCCACCCAACACAGGTGAAATAGAGAGGCAGAATAAACCCTCACACCTGTGCAACGGGCCGACCGGTGGTCTACCCGGAAGGTCGAAGAAAGAAGAGCAGCCTAGGAGGAGATCGCCGCGCCAACGAAAAGGAGCGGTACCACACTGAAGACCTAGAACAAGAGAGAGGCTCTGATAAAGGGCTTTGAACTTTATACTATACCATAATATTCACATACCACCATGCCATCACAACAATCAGACACTGGTGATGAAAGAAGAGTTTTAAAAGCCATCACAATGTTTAAAATTATTATGAGTTTGATGTCAATTATGTTGCTAATCATGGCTATTTGTTTTTTGATTTGTTTGTTGCAGACCGACCCGGGAAACCAGTCTGAGCACGGAGGTCATGCCAGTCCGGCGTTGTTTGATACACCAATTACATCACGCGTGATCCATAGTGATTTGAAACTGCGGGCAAGAGTGAAGCGTGAGGTCTCTGGTAAAAAGGATGAGTGTCTCAGCACATATGGTGGTTTAGAATTAGATTATGTTATTGGCTCCACAACTTCTTTCACGTTTGATCTGTGTGATGTTGTTAATTGCAGGGACGTCGGCAGTGCCTGGAGGGGATATAATGTGTGGGTCTGTTGGGATTATTCAGTGAGTACGCACTGCGAGAGGGGAAATCGTCCATATGACAGCTGGTGCCGTAATTGGGACCAGGTAAGGGGTTACACTGGGCAAAATTGGGAACCGTTAGAATTAGGATCCGAAAATGAGCTTAAACTACAGAGGGATTTCAGCCCCTCTGGAAACGCGTTAACCTTATCATTGGGGAATTGGCATCGTAAACAATCTATGTATTTAATTTTGGGGGTGGAAACAGCGGGGGTTGATCCAAAAGGGTTAATTAAGGTTAATTTCCTAGAAAAACTAATCGCGTACCGTCAGGTAGAGAAGAAATGACAACTCGTGTGATTTCCAGCCCCACCAGCTCTGTTGCATCTTTTACAGGGCGAGAGGGGAGCGGGTCGTCGGAAGCTACACCAGAAGAGCACGAACCAAGGGAGAGGCGAGTAGTGTCGGTGGACTACACCACCTTGAAACCTCAGGATTTGATTGAACGCGCTACCGGGTTCAGTGACAGTAACATCTGGCTGGACTGGATAGCCAAAAATGCTAGAGAACAAAAAGTGGCTAATTGTGTAGCTTGCGCTTCTGCAAGGCCGCGTTTATTTATAGAGCCTGCACCTCTGCATCCAGAGGATTCGTGGGGCTATAATTGTATGTTGCAAATAACTAGAGGAGCTGTGAATACGGGGAACTGCACTGTGTTGTCCAGTCTATTTCCCCCTATTGGCAAGCTCACGCAAGTAGGGCCGTTTATGCCCCGGAAAGATAATTATACGTGCTTCAAGTTTTCCACAGATAAAGTTAAATATCGGTTGGGGGAAATTGACCCCAGTTGGTGTTCGGTCACCCAGACGGGGAGGACCACCAACAATGTGAGTGATGCAGCCACTCTAATTGGGACTTGGGCTAGGAGCGGGCTGTATTACTATTGCGGGCACAGGACTCTACTGGTTCATGTTCCTCTTGGGAGCGTGGGGACGTGCGCGATGGTGAGATTAGGAGCGCCACTTATGCTAATCGGAAATAAGGTAAAATCAATTCCCACACACAATACGCGCACATTGGCAGCCAGGCGCAAAAGACACATTTTGAGGAAGAGAGGAATTCTTGTCTGAAAATATGCATGATCACTCCGGTGTTGATAGTCCGTTGGAAGGCTGGCTGACCTCAGTGTTCGGACGGTGGAAGGGGGTTATCGCTTCGGTCATGTTTTCTTTGTCTGTTGTGGTGGGTATTATGGTTATTTGTTGTTGTTGTCTCATCATTTGTGCCAGAAGAATGTTTAAAAGTATGTCTGTGAGGGCAGTGGACTCTGGAGTTATTACTCCAATGTCCATGATGCCAATGATGCATGTAGAACCGAATGTGTAGGCCAAGGAGGGACACAACTGTTTTGTGACCTCTGGATTCTCCAGAGGTCAATAGAGGGAATTGTAGAATAAGGAGGGGATGTTTTTTCTCATTATTATCCATTATTTTAATATGGCATTATTAGTTCATCAGAAGTATATAACCAGCTTTGCATTTTACATAAATTGAAGTTTTTGACCTTATATTATCCTTTGCATTACAGTGATGGTTTTAACTTTAGTTTGATTTTTCCCTTACAGGTACCAGAATAATAACATGATTTTTCATTGCAGATGTAACCATGATCATTCCATACACATTGCAGTTTGTTGCTTATTCTAGAGTTGTGCTCAAGTTAATTAAAGGTTAAAAGCTACAGCCAGCGTGATGTCTGGCTGATCTATGGAGGGCAAAGGCTTTGAGCTTGGAAGGCCACACGCGCTTACACAGCACTTATACGATGTTATCCTTGGTGATTTTGTGCTTAGTCATGTTTTAATATGTTTTAAGTAGAAGTAGCTGATCCAGCAATATTCATTTAATATTATATACTTGATTCAGAGCAATACACACTGATGGTCTTAATAAATGAAAGAGTCCTTGTAGCTGCCATGTTGTGTCTTAGCAGGGTACAGACGGTTCCAGGAGACGGGGGCAGTCAGCGTCTGCCCTCGGGAAGGAGACAATGTTATTTTTTGTGTTAAATAAAATTGTCAACATTGATTGTATTACACCTGTCACTACGCATGAGGGGGCGTTCTAATACCCTGATTTCATAAAACTATGGTGATGTGTTTTTTGAGATGAGATCTGAGACTGTCTGCATACAGTGTCCATCTCCCACGTGTGACCATTAAAATCATCGTTTGACTTAACCCGGCCGGACCAGTGTTGTTATTGTGGGTTTTTCCTCTGGTGTCCATCCCCAATATTTTGAACCTTAACACCGGCTTAAATCACAAGAGCACCTCTGACCAAAAAGCTGTAGATTTTTCTTGTTTGCACAAATTAATCCAGATTCACATTAATTGTGTTCACAGCTCCAACAAAATGAGGAAGAGGAGGGGGAGAAACACAATTAGGTTGAATTACAATTGGATGGAAGGCGAGGACAAGAAGAAGGAAGCTTAGGATGAGGAGGAAGAGAAGCAGCAGGAGCATCTTTAGGGATCCCTATGATGTCATTGAGGTTTGTTTCATTAATATGGTCCTCTCACAAAGAACGATGACTTGTTTTAGTTCACCTACTTCCTGTATTAAATAGTGATGTGCAAAATGTTGTGAAAAAACATGGAGCAGGCACGTATACTGCATCTGCAGGTAAATGAACATCAAATCTCTAAGACAGACTGAAATCTGTATATTTATCACCCTTATGATAAAACCCATGTCAGCCATTGGTTTATGGACTTTGTATTTTGAAGCCTCAACATTTGCATTATTGCTGTTGCTATGTTGGGACCATATTAGGATGAGGGATCAGAATCTGGAGTCATGCACACTATTGTTTCATTTAGTGTGTATCCATAAGATTCGTACAGCAGATCCAAGTTGTGCCTTGAAAACAGGAAAGTCGTCTGCATAGAGGAGAACTGTAATAGCAGGCTTGTACAAAATGAGGCTTTGTGCACTCGTTTTACTTCTGTCACCCTGTTTTGATGCAGATTTCACTTGAAATCAGGCAAGAACTGGACTTATTTTTTATAATGTGTTCTTGTGAATTGATTGTGTATCGCATATGTTTGATTTGACTTTCTGCAAGACAACAGTCGTCCACTGGCCAAAAAAGTTTTCCAAATACCGCCACGTGATCAAGCCTGGATTTAGAAAAGAATAGCAAAAAAAATCTGCACCTCCTGCTTCAGATGCAATTTGTGTTTCTGTGTTCAGAGGCAGCGGCGAGAGGGGAGACCTCGGCTCATCCAGCTGTAGAGCCTGACCAGGAGGAGTCGAACATTAACTCGGCTCTTCCAGGGCACCCTGCAGACTCGGCTGCTGGCATCGGCGAGGGATGACGTGAACGCCAAACTGGAGTCCATCACAGGTCAACTGCAGGTATGTGAGTCAGACCTTCTGAGGAGGGTTTCACTTTTCTCTCTTCTTTATAATTGACTCTTTTCTCTCTCTTTCAGCTCCTTGTCTCAGAGTGGGAGGGGTTTGAAGCACAAAAGGAGGAGCTTGTCGTTTGGTTGGCTGATATGGATGTCCGCCTGAGTGAGGTTGACCAGCTGACAGGAAACACCAGTGAAAAACTGAAACAACTGCAGGTGTGGGCTTGTTTTGATATGACATATATTTGATATGAAACATACGTCAGAGACATTATCCTAAACTGGACTAACAAAGGACCATGAGTACAACATGAAACATACATTACATAGCGTAAGGCTGAAGTTCATTGATCATTTTAATCATAAACTTGTTGTTGAAATGTTTTTATTGAACATGCAAACATCTGCTGATGAAAATGTGTTGATTTATTGGTCTGTTATGAAGCTATTGCTATTTCTAATGTGTTTTATCACTTTCTGATGTTTTATTAATTAAACAATACATGTATTGTTGTGTTATCTGTAGCTATAGTTTTTATATGTATATTTATTTATAGTATAGCAAATATATTTAATTATTACTGTTTAAAACACTTATATGTGACATGTATCAGTAGTGATGTTGTGCTGAGGGTTAAAATGCCTTTTTGTCTTTTGGTATACTACAAAATGACAATAAACCATTAATATATGTCTATGCTGTGCTCGTATTTATTTTACCCTACTCAAATTCAATTTATGATACATTTTATTTTGAAAGATTTAAAATGTTTTTTTAAAGAACCACTCAAAAAAGGTTATTTAAAATGGTTCTTTTAAAGAACCATTTTTAAAAAGGTTCTTTGAAAAACCATTAAAGGTGCCCCAAAGAACCATTTCTTGATGGTTCTTTGGGGCACATTTAATGGTTCTTCAATGAACCACTGAAAGAAATGGTTCTTCAAAGAACCATTGTTTGAAAGGTTCTTTGTGGCACCAAAAAAGGTTCTTCTATGGCATCACTCTAAAGAACCACTTTTGGTTCCAGTTGGCACCTTTATTTTTCTGAGTGCAGTTTAACCAGCAGCCTTCACACCACACATCACACAGACATGGAAACTTCAAACCTCAGACTGAAGACACCATCAGAAATAAACAGATTGTGATGAAGATGAAGAACTGGAACAGTTTGCTGTGGTTTCTTCTGTTCCTGTCAGAAATAAGAGTCTGGCAGCACTTTGCTCTCCTTCCACATGTTTAAGGAGGAAGTGAAGAAGAGCGAGTGAGTCGTCTTCCTCTGTGGGCCCAACATCAGGCAGCAGCCACGTATTTTTAAAAACCCAGCACACTGCTTCAGAAACACTGAGTCCAGGTGACAGAGTCATGTGATCAGTGAGGTCTTTACTCAGGACGTCACTGCTTCAGGACCTGATTCAGAGGTTTATAAGGACGTGGGATCATTAGTGCTGATGTTGTGTGAGAGCTGGTGAACCATGGGGAACATAAATAACAACCAGGCCATCAGCAGTTCTACCCCCAGCTCTAAAACCTACATAATACACTATACATATAGTTATATAGGTTATAGTATGTTATATATAAACGTAGCTGAAGCAGTTTCATTTGTAGCGTCACGCTGCACTTCATATGTTTGTCCACCAGATGGCAGCACAGAGGCCTGTGTTGGAAAGCTTTGAGTAATGAAGCGTTTTCAATCCAAGCTTCAGAAAGCTTCATGTGGTCATCAAGGAAGCAACCAGGAAATATCTGCTGTGTGTAAAAACAGCAACACAAGAATCCAGGATGAAGACAAGAAACTCAAAGCTCACAAAACAGGTGGAGCTAATTTTGTGACGTGTTTCTGTAAAAACACCACAGAAGTGAATCATCAAAGTTTCCATGTGAGCTGATGATGCTGCTGCAGAGTTTCTGTGAACCTCCTGTGACCCCGCCTCCTCATACAGAGACATCTGATTGCTCTTCAAACTGCATCACGTGGACACATGTGATTGTGTGTTGTAGTATTGATCCCAATGCTGGTATCAGTCCTGGATCAATAACACTGGATGGATGCGTTCAGCATGGAGCCCTGAGCTGTGTTACAGACAAACATGGAAACTGACAGGTCTGTGTCATTCACAGTCTGTAACACTTCTAAACAACAGAGGCTGACCCAAGTGCCTCAGAGCCAGGCACGCTCACATCACAGCTCTCTAAATAAGCCAGTTTCAAAATAAGAGCTGAAAGCTGTGTTTGCTTGTGTTAGCTTATTATTGTGGAGACTAACATTCAGTGATCATGTGTTCAGACTCATAATGATTACTCTCAGAAATCCTGATCTTTGTATTTACTGTGTGTTGGATCAATAACTGAGATTCATGGTATCACACAGCTGTGCTGCTGCTGATGTCAGCACATCTGGAACAATACGCGATATCTGCTACCAGACTGAGCAGGACGTGAGACCTGTGGACTGTTTAAAGCTGTCCCTCCACAGCTCACTCAGACCTGATCCACACCTCAGTGATATTCTCTGACTTCCTCAGTAGAGACAGAAACCATTCAGATCTGGGACCATCAGCTGACTGATGATGTCACACAGACTGTGTTTTTCAGGAACAGTGATTCTGATGTGAGCCTGCTAGCTGACAGCAGACCTGATGAAAGCACATGTTCACATCTGTGAGGACAGACTGGACTCTTTGACTGCACCTTGGTTCTCCTCAGAGGTCTGTACAGGAGCATGTCCACCCCCACTGAAGATCTCAGTCACTGTGAAACATAGAAAGCTGCTTGTGTGGCCTCTGCCTCACATGTAGATACAGCTACAGGTTTCTCTGTCAGTCAGACTGAAACAGTGTCCTGATGCTGCATCATTCAGCTCTGTGCCCCAGTCAGCATCACTGGGAGCTACCAGTGTTTCTGCCCTTTTCCTGTAACACTACACTCAGCACAGGCTCAGCTGGTATCCAGTGTTGGACTTTGGCTTCAGCTGCTGTGATAGATCCTCTAACATAGATCAGCTCTGCTACATGTTGTTAGATAAGTGCAGCTGCTGTCATGTCCTGATGTTTCTCTGGCTCAGCAGCTTCTCCATCAGAGGTTCACATGGAGCTGATCCAGTATCTCCAGTAACTGTGTTCTGTGCCTCACTGGTTCATCCTTCTGTCTGTGTGACGTCAGTCAGATGTTGAAGTTCAACTCTGTAATCTTCACTGTGTCACAGAGTTCAGTGAGTCCCGTTATTCACAGTATCAATCAGATCATCAGAGAACAGCTGATCAGCAATCAGTGGTGCCAACAGCGCCTCCTGTGGTGAGAGGATGCAATAATGCAATGTAGCATTTTTCCACTCAACACTTGCAGTCATGGAAACTGTCTGTTGGATCTGTGTGACGTTGCTTTCTTGGTTAGAGTTCCTCACAAATGTCCAGATGATTCTTCTAATGAGGCGTCGACCATGTTTGCAGCTCTTTGGAAGAAAACGTCGCCCTTTGCCATCCTTACTTTTCTTTGACTTCTTCAAATGCAGCTGAACTCCAGCTGGTATTTTCTTGGACTTTGCAGCTGTTTCTGGTCATCAGTTCATTCCTGCAAACCTCTGAAGCTGAACAATAATGATGCTGCATTGCTGGCTGATCCCAAAAGGTTGATTCTGTTCATCTGGACGTTTTCAGAAACGTTTGCTCACTGATCAGGTGACTTCTTCAGTCTCAGCTGACTGCAGCTTTACAAGCTTACAAACAGCACATTTGCACAATGACTGAAAGCAGCAGCACCTGATATATATGATACTAATATAATACATATACATATATAATCCATACTAATGATGAAGGAACTGAGCTCACAGTCCATTGTTCATTCAGTGAACTACTCAGTTTATTTTGGGCCTCAGAAATGCTCACTCTGTTTGTACATCACTGTCAGCAATAGACTCATTCTGCTGTGTGGACAGGAACACATGTGACATCACTTCCTGTTTGTTTGTGACTGAAGAGGAAGAAGTTTACAAGGAATCATTTAGAAGAGTTTCAAACATCAACTGATTGAATCCATGAATCTGAAAACGTGTTTGTGAGTGAAAGAGACAGACATGTACAGACTGAACTATCTGTTCAACAGTCAGAGTGTTTCTGTAACAGGAGACACTCTTTACACTCCACTCAGCACAGGGACACTGAGGAACCACGAGACCAGAGAAACCTAAACCCAGGATAAAGAGTTTGAGTGAATGTGGTGTTGAAGGTGTGGAGGTGGATCAGAGTGTCAGAGGAGACTCTGTAGAAGGACAGAGTGCCAGCAGGACAGTCCACATACACTGCTGCTCTGTTAGAGACGGAGGAGGAGGAGGAGGAGGAGGAGGAGATGGATGTTTGACTCTTATTGTGCCTGACAGAATGAGGACCACGATCAGAGCAGATCAGACTCCAGGACTGATCAGTGAGTCCAAACACACAGTCACCACTGTCTCCTTTCCTTCTGATGCTTCTGTAACTCACTGATATAAAAACGTTTCCTCTCCACTCGACCTCCCAGTAACAGCGACCAGTCAGACCATCTCTCTACACAGCAGCTGTTCCCAAACATCAAATCTGTCTGGATGATCAGGATATGACTGAACCTCCTCCACACAATGTGCCTCAATGTTATTGATATTATTATTATCATTATTATATAATAATAAAACCTTTATAATAAAACCACTAAAAACCTTTATTCTAGCGCTTCTAGACTTTAAAGTCAGCAAAGAGGCACAGAAAAGAAGATCAGACACCAGCGAGGGAGGATAAGAAGGACAGACGCAACAACATTGTCATCCCCTATGTAGCCGGTGTATCAGAAAAACTCAGGAGAGTTTTCTCCAAGCATGACATCCCGGTGCATTTCAGACCAGCAACACGCTCAGACAAAAACTGGTTCACCCGAAAGATAAAACGCCAAAACACAGACTTAACAATGTGGTGTATGCTGTACAGTGCAGCGAGGAATGCCCAGACCTCTACATTGGAGAGACCAAACAGCCACTTCACAAGCGCATGGCACAACACAGAAGAGCCACCTCCACAGGACAAGACTCAGCAGTCCATCTGCATCTTAAGGATAAAGGACACTCTTTCGAGGATGCCAATGTTCACATTTTGGGCAGAGAGGACAGATGGTTTGAAAGAGGAGTGAAAGAAGCACAGTGTTGGGGAGTAACGGAATACATGTACCGCCGTTACGTATTTAAAATACAAAATATGAGTAACTGTATTCCGTTACAGTTACCGTTTTAAAAGGTGGTATTCAGAATACAGTTACTTTGTTGAAATAAATGGATTACACTGCGGTACTCTCCTGTTTCATTTTTTCGCGGGTCAGGACTGTTTAGGTTTTGTTTGACAGCTACGTTCTATTGTTCCAGGCGGCAGCGTTACCATGGTTGCCATGGTTACAGGGCAACTCTCTCTCTCTCTCTCTCTGCGACTGTGTGTTTCCTGGGTGAGAGAGCACCTTTTCATTGTTGTTGTTGTGCTAAGCTAACAGGCAGAATGCTACAAGCATAGCTCTAAAGAATGTAGCATCATGGGCAGTGTAGTCCGTGCTGCAGGGAGAATGGACTGCCATACACGTTATGGGTCTGTGAACGCGAGGAGGGAGAAAAAGGGGAGTGGAAAGGTAGGAGTTGTCATCAAGGAAAAACGGGAGCTGGAAGCATGTAAATATAATAATAACCACTTCAGCCAAGAAGAGTGCCTGACGAGCCCAGTTGTAAGTAAGCTATTAAGACTCGACTGTACACCGTGTTCGTGTTTTCCTCTGAAAACAATAAATTCCGTTGGAGCAGTCTTTCAACGCCTCTCTCTGTCTCTCGCAAGAAAAGTTGACCCACACAACAAAGTAAAGCTAGTTTTCGGCTACGAGCCGACAGGGACCCCGCCGTATTAGTCAGAGGTCCCTTTACTACAGTTCGGAGTCGCGGACCTTCAGTAATAGTAATAAATCACACAGCAATAGTACATTCACGTTGTTGTAAAAAGCATGATAATATATTAAGTAATCCAAAGTATTCAGAATACGTTACTGTCATTGAGTAACGTAACGGAATACGTTACAGAATACATTTTGAGGGCATGTATTCTGTATTCTGTAATGGAATACATTTTAAAAGTAACCTTCCCAACACTGAAGAAGCATCAATGTCAACTGTGAGCGACCATCTTTGAACAGAGGCGGGGTTTACGACACCAACTCTCTGCCATCTATAATCCAGTTTTGAGTTCCCTTCCCAGACGCCTTAATGCCCACTCACATCCTGGGCCATCTGATTTTTGACCAGGACATGTCCTTCAACGCACATATTAAACAAATATGTAAGACTGCTTTCTTCCATTTGCGCAACATCTCTAAAATTAGAAATATCCTGTCTCAGAGTGACGCTGAAAAACTAGTTCATGCATTTATTACTTCCAGGCTGGACTACTGTAATTCATTATTATCAGGATGTCCAAAAAACTCACTGAAAAGCCTTCAGCTAATCCAAAATGCTGCAGCAAGAGTCCTGACAGGGACTAGAAAGAGAGAGCATATTTCTCCTGTTTTGGCTTCCCTTCATTGGCTTCCTGTTAAATCCAGAATTGAATTCAAAATCCTGCTCCTCACATACAAGGTCTTAAATAATCAGGCCCCATCTTATCTTAATGACCTTGTAGTACCATATCACCCTATTAGAGCGCTCCGCTCTCGCTCTGCAGGCCTACTTGTTGTTCCTAGAGTATTTAAAAGTAGAATGGGAGGGAGAGCCTTCAGTTTTCAGGCCCCTCTTCTGTGGAACCAGCTTCCAGTTTGGATTCGGGAGACAGACACTATCTCTACTTTTAAGATTAGGCTTAAAACTTTCCTTTTTTCTAAAGCATATAGTTAGGGCTGGACCAGGTGACCCTGAATCCTCCCTTTGTTATGCTGCAATAGATGTAGGCTGCCGGGGGATTCCCATGATGCATTGAGTTTTTCCTTTCCAGTCACCTTTCTCACTCACTATGTATTAATAGACCTCTCTGCATTGAATCATATCTGTTATTAACCTCTGTCTCTCTTCCACAGCATGTCTTTATCCTGTCTTCCTTCTCTCACCCCAACCGGTCGCAGCAGATGGCCGCCCCTCCCTGAGCCTGGTTCTGCCGGAGGTTTCTTCCTGTTAAAAGGGAGTTTTTCCTTCCCACTGTCGCCAAAGTGCTTGCTCATAGGGGGTCATATGATTGTTGGGTTTTTCTCTGTATCTATGAAGCGCCTTGAGGCGACTTTTGTTGTGATTTGGCGCTATATAAATAAAATTGAATTGAATTGAATTGAATTAAGGTGGGGCCAGGTTTCACAATGAACTCACCCGAAACTCTGGCTGATTGGGGCCCACACCCAGTTTCACACCTTGGCTCAGGCGATTAGAGGATCATCAGGGGGTCCTTTTGTCCCTCTGGGGGGGGGGGGGGGGGGGGGGGGGGGGCACTCCCACTAGGTTTATATCTGGGACTCTCCACCATTTGACCTTAGAACTGAAGAAGCTTCTCGGATGAGAGGTGAAACGTCTTCAAGTAACTTAAAGAAGTCCAGACGCTTTTCTTTGCAAGCTCCTTTGACATTTGACCACGAGCAATCTTTTCTGGTTTGACGCGGTCTTTGTAGCCAGAAACCAGCTCTCTCCTCGGCTTCCTCCAATACACGCTTCCCCCACGCCAGTCTCCTCCGTCACTATAAAGGGGAGAGTCATGAGCTCCATCACCCTCACCTGTGCCGTCCAACGTCCCGCCACCAGCCTCCACTGCAGCAGGCCAGAGACCACACCCCTGCCACAATAAGTAAAAGTATATCCTTGCTGTACCCTTAATGCTAAATGTGCTAAATTAACCGCTGCCTTTGCCCCTTTGGGATTATTCTTATGTCACTAGGATGTTGACCTTTGACCTTCACATTAGAGAGATGGGCAGACATAATTAGTGTATGAATTTTAAAGTAACAGGTAATAAAGAGAGTGTAGCAAATGTAGTCAGGTTTATTACTCTGTATCACACATGAGTGCCCGAGGGAGGCGGGGCTGACTGGGGAGACACAGGAAACAGAGAGACAGGGCTGACTCGACATGAAACGATGAAATGTGGGACACGGGAACAGAAACTAAACACAGGCTGAAATGAACACTGAGGGAGGGAGAACTAAGATTACTGAGAGCCTGATAAATAAGAAGAACAAAAACCAAGAAAAACAAGAGTCAAAGAAAACCAAAAACACAAAGCATTGGGCCAGGACCCACTGCTGTGACATTTATATGTGATAAAAACATTAAAAACTGCTCAGATGTTGAAATCTTTCTACGTATACTTTAGGTTCAGCTCTCCAGCCTGGCATTTGGTTAAGCATGATTCAAACATTTGATTTTGTTTAACTGGTTTTAATTATAGTTACTTTTTGTGAACATTTGTTGCAGCATTTAAAAATACATCATTTATTTTCAAACTTTTATTTGATTTAGAGCATCATATTTGACCAACGTAAATGTTTTAATTTCATATAAAATAACTGAAACAGTGAACTAAATATCTGAAATCTTTCCTTCCTTAAAAGTTATAATCCTACTTAAGTTATAGTGCAAACGCTTAAGCAACAAATATACTTGATGCTAATTAATTAATATTTCCCTTTGATGTTGCAACTATGCGGTCACTTCTGTCTTTAAACAAAATAATATTTTCCAGTTACAGAAATCATAAAGTCCAAACTAAAGTGCTACTGTTGCTATATGCATTTTATATAAATCATGGATGATGGTCCTGACATGAAGGAAGAGAAAGTTACAGGTTGCATCCTTTGACTTTGTCTCCGTGCCTTTGGGCGATTTTCAGAAGGACAGATGTTTCTGTTCAATTCTTAAATCAATTTTTTCAAACACAAACACTATTTTAAAGCTTCTAGAGAGTAAAATATTAATGATAATTATAATAACAATAATAAAAACAAAAGCTCTCAGCTCCATCAAACCAAGCAGCAGAAAGAACAATAACTGAAGAGAAAACTTTAACCTTGTAGACTTCATTATGTTCCAGCTGCTCTACAGACGCTGTGACCTCGAACTTAAGCAGGTCGTAACGTATGTGCAGCTCAATAACTTCATAATCAGACCCTGTGGTATTTAGGCAGCAGAACAACTAAGAATAACAACTACAAATAATGTTTTTAGGTTTCTGTTGTACTGCAAGGTTCTGTACAGGAGAACCAAACCAAGAGCAAACATTACATCTCATTTACACCTGAGCACGAAGAGCCATCAACATTTAGCAAATTGAATCATCTTTGTTTAGATGCAAGAAGAATCATATAGAAATGAAAAAGTAGAAATAGAAATCCAGAGCAAAGATATCCTCTAATTCAGCGTAGCACATGTGCAGCTGCTGCGATTCACGTAAGCATTCGGCTCGTCGCTGTTGCAGATTTTTCTCTCGCTGTTCTGGCTCACAGCGCTGCAAACACAAAAATAAATATCCCCAAAGGTGTGAAAGGGAGCTAATTAGTAAGAGTATTGTTACTCTCCGCAGGAGTAGTCCAGCAGTAGAAATCAGTCCAATAACAAGGTGTGTAACATCTAGCAGGGTGACAGAAAAACCCAGGGCAACTTCTAAGGACCTCAACGTCTCTCTCACATTGTGTTTTTTAAACATGCTTCCATTTGTGTTACGTTCCCCTGGGGTCTAGGCGGGGAGGGGGAAGTAACAAAAGTGACCGGGTCAGAAAAAGGAATCAAGGAGGCGAAACAGTTAAATAAAACAGTTTTATTGAAGTAATTAAACTAAAAGAGACGGACAAGCCGCTATCACCATAAGAGTAACACAAACAAAACTCAGGCGTTGGTCAGTAATGCAAAATGTCAAAAGGAAAACGCAGCTCACTAGCTGAAAACCACAAAACACAGCTCACCAGCTGGAAACACCGCAAAAACACTCAGCTCACTAGCTGTACCCACACAAATGGCACTCTGGCCCAGAGCTCACCCTGCTCTGGGCTTAAATACCTTTAATTGCTGATGGGAGTCAGCTGTACAGGAGGGAAAGGTGGCACTTCGGGCAGGAAGTAGTGGGACACTCCCACACAGGCATCCTCAGGAGAGAGAGAGGCCGTGCTAGGGCCGTAACACCCCCTCCCATAAATGCAAACCCATGGTTTGTCAAATTTACGATAACACAAAGTGAGTCCATAGCCGTTTCATGAAGAAATTGCAGGGTTTCCACCTACCAAACCCCATAGCACCGGTTAGGCATTACCTGCGGGAGCTGCCAATCCCATCTCAGTGGGTTCACAACATTCCCAGAGAGTGGCCCCAAACCCTCGAAACAGTGTCCCATGGGATAGCCAGGGCTTCGAACTATCACGTGTGGAAAACCCAGCAGGCAGCTAGCAGGCTTCGCTGAAACACAGACATACTTGTTAGCAAGGGGTGCAGATCTGAAGGGTGGTTTTGAACATGAACCGGAGAAAGGGTCAACCAACGGCAGCTCAGGGTACACTGATTACGGGGTGCTACCGAGCAATTATGCTCCAGGTTTAGCCTTTCCGTAGGCCTGGCAAGCTTGTCAGTTTGAGAGCCACGACTGACTTTTCTCAAAACAGGCCCCTTTTGTGTTGAGTGGGCTTTCTGTTTGAGTGCCACTTTGACACAATTGGCAACCACATGGCCAGGCTTGTGACAGAAAAAACACAGTTTGGGCCTAGGTCTTAACACCATAACTGCATTTTCCTTCTTAGCTGGCCCACTTTTACCTGTCCAGGCTGCGCTATAGTGCAGAGGGATATCCTGTCCTACCGCACTTGCTGTATGAGTCAGCTTAAACTCATCTGCCAGGGTGGCAGCTTGCTGTAGAGTTGTAACCCTCTGTTCACTTAAATAAAGGGCCACAGACTTAGGAACAGAGATTTTAAAATCCTCCACCAGCATAAGCTCACGTATGGACCCCACATCATTAACCTGGGTTGCCGCACACCACCTATCAAAGAGCCTCGCCTTCTCCCTGGCGAAGTCAAGACTGTCCCTGTGCCAACTCCAACCCTCTGCCTATAGGCCTCAGGTACCAGTTCATAGGCTTGGAGGACGGCACTTTTGATCTTTCCATAAACCAGGCCGTCCTGCCTAGACAGACAAGAACACGCTTCTTGAGCCTTACCTGTCAACCGACACAGCAACATCACCCCCCACACATCTTGAGGCCACTGCAGTGCAGTTGCCAAGCGTTCGAACACACTGAAAAAGCTGTGAACACTGGATTCACAGAAGTCTGGAACCAGGTGAATGTTATTGCTCACAAACAAGCCTCTAGACACCTGTACACTAGCAGCTGTGTCAACCATTTTGGGGATGGTGAAGAGTTAGCAAAACGCAACCTAATTAAGACAGTTAACAGACCACTACACAACTTACTTTAGCTGACCAACGTACCTTCCGCAACACACACGTTAACAAAACAACTTACCCAGTTCCAAAACCTTGCCCTGTCTATCTTCCGGAGCGTGCTGGGCTCGAGGCAACTTTAAAGGCAGAACTTCAGCGACCGCAGCCCTGAATTGCTTACCCCCAACAGAGAATTAATCCCCACCCAGGATTACTCCTAAAACAACAAAGGCAAAATAACAAAAGAGTGCCCGAAGGAGGAACTTAAAAAGCTCAGCTGGGTACTCACCTACCTTAACTGGGAAGTTATTAATCTCTAAAAGGTGCCAAAGCGAGATAATCAAAAAGAAAACCAAATCCAACACAGAACTCCCTTTTCAAAGATCCCGGACGAGCCCCCACTTGTTACGTTCCCGCTTTGGGTTAGCTGGGATAAGTGATGGATGGAGGGAATTTTACTTCAGCCACAGAAATCCTAAACAGGAAGGAGCAGCAGAGTTACAGTGGATCACTATCCAGCAGGGAAACAAGGTTTATTTCAATTTCTTGACCATGAGTGAGATTTACTGAGTGGGCAAATTAGTCCTGTGCTACATCCATAAATAATGAATAAATTAGGAGCTAAAGCTGAAAGGACAGTTTATTTGTACCATCTTCACGTGAACACATTCAAGAACATCACAGATGAAGAAACATTAAAAACTTCCACACTACATAAAGCAAGAAAAATAGTTTTTCTTTCAGGTGGTTTCAGAAAAACAGAAACATCAAACATCTCCAAGACTCTCTTTGAAAGAACTAAAAACCTTTGTTCTCATGGTCCAATCATGAGTGAACTCCCCGATGAAGCCTTGTGTGCTAAAACATGTCAGAGTTTTAAAGGTTAAACATGAGTTTCCAAAACGTTTTGCTGGAGAACAATGAACTATTTGACTGAGTTTCAATCATTTACAGACGAGCAAAACCAGGACAGAGAAAAAAGGACAAAACTGACTCAGTAAAACACAGAAAAGAAGATCCCATGTAGATCTGTATTATGTAGAAGTTCAGCCCAGCAACCAGTTCAGTTCAACACAAGTTTAAATGATTCTATCTGAACTCTGTGGAGCCTGATCTCAAGCTTTTTGAGTCTGACACAGAAACCAGAGGATCTTTCTGCGTCTTCAGATTCACTGTGATCCAGTCATGGGAATGATTTCAGCCCTGAGTGATCGCGCTGATGTTTGCACAGAGCAGACAATGAGGTGAATGTTTGGGCACATTGGTAACAGTGAAACAGTTTATTAGTAACGTGGGATCGTTTGTGTGCAGAGTATGAACTGAGATTCCTGAAGCTCTTGTCACACTGGTCACAGCTGTAGTTTCCTTCCATGTGTCCACGTTCATGAATGTTACGATTACCTGACTGTGAGAAGCTTCTCTCACAGTGTCTGCACTTGTGTGGTTTCTCTCCTGTGTGGACTCCTTTGTGTGTTTTAAGCTGACTTGCAGTGGTGAAGGATGACCCACACTGATCACAGAGGTGCTTTTTAACCCCACTGTGAATCAGTTCATGTTGTTTTAACTCACTTGATGTGGTGAAGCTTCTCCCACATTCTTTGCAGTATTTCAGTTTGTCTCCAGTGTGTCTACGTTGATGTCTTTTTAGGGCCTTTTGCCAACTGAAAGTTTTTCCACAGAGGTCACAATGAAAGTCTTTCCCACCACCACAGTCATGACAGGGTTGAGAACTGGATCCATCTGTGTCACTCTGCTTCTAAACAAAGACACAAAGACAGTGTAAGTCAGTCCTTCAACATTTGTATCCTGAACGTCGCCTGAAATAAAGAGCATCTCTGCAGACGTCCAACTACATTTGACTGTTTCAGTTAACACACTCAGTTTACTGGGCTGCAATAACTACAATACTACCACCATAATACTACAGTAATACTAAAATCATAACTGAAAGGAAAATCTGAATAATCACTCAGAGCTGCTTTTCCATGCAGTAGAATTGCTAACATGCTAACACAGTTTAATGAGCAGAGTTGTTCCAAACAGTCAGGCTAAAATGACAAGATAACAATATAAATACATACCTCACAGTAGCTGCACTTGTAGAGTCTCTTTCTGGTGTGGATCTGTTGGTGTCGTCTCAGGTCATGTGGAGATTTAAAAGTCTTCTCACACAGGTCACATTGATAAGGTCTCTCCTCAGTGTGGGTAAACATGTGTTCTTGTAAGTGTGTGTGAGTTGTAAAGTATTTGCCACACTGTTCACAGCAGTACACATCATGTCTGGTGTGAATGCGTAGGTGTTCATTTCGTCTCCCTCTCTGGCTGAAAGTTTTTCCACAGATGTCACAGCTGTATGGCTTAATTCCAGAGTGGGTAACTAGATGCCTCTGTAAGTGGCTACTTTGAGTAAAAGCTCTGCCACACTGATCACAGCTGTACGCTTTAACTCCACTGTGGATGAGTTGGTGTTGTTTTAGGGAACGCTTCAAGGAAAAAGACTTTCCACACAAGTCACAGCTGAACGGTCTCTCTCCAGTGTGGATGACCTGATGCTGTTTTAGTGAAGCCCTCACAGTAAAACCCTTTCCACACTCGTCACAGCTGTATGGCTTAATTCCAGAGTGGGTAACTAGATGCCTCTGTAAGTGGCTACTTTGAGTAAAAGCTCTGCCACACTGATCACAGCTGTATGCTTTAACTCCACTGTGGATGAGTTGGTGTGTTTTTAGGGAACCCTTCAAGGAAAAAGACTTTCCACACAAGTCACAGCTGAACGGTCTCTCTCCAGTGTGGATGACCTGATGCTGTTTTAGTGAAGCCTTCAGAGTAAAACCCTTCCCACACTGATCACAGCTGTACGCTTTAACTCCACTGTGGATGAGTTGGTGTGTTTTTAGGTGACCCTTGAAGGAAAAAGACTTTCCACACAAGTCACAGCTGAACGGTCTCTCTCCAGTGTGGATGACCTGATGCCGTTTTAGTTTAGCCCTCAGAGTAAAACCCTTCCCACACTCGTCACAGGTGTGTTTTTTCTCTCCCTTTCTTCTGTGAGGTTTGTCGGCCTCCTGAGAGCGCTGACTTCTGGCTCCATGTTGGTCCTGCAGTGACAGAGATACAAACAGTGGCAGTGAGTGAAATGCAGTCGTGGAACAAACTCAACCTTCAAACTCCATTAACACTAGTTTTAAACCTGAAGGTGGAGCGTGGCACCAAACACCTTAAAGGTCTCTTATCCCCACCTGCTGGTAGTTCTAACACATTACATCCAACCTGCTGTTAAAGATAATTCATGACTGTTCAAACACTAAAATCATGCCCATCCCTCCTGATTGTACACACACACACACACACACACACACACACACACACACACACACACACACACACACACAAACACTTTTATAATTTAGATTATTTTGTTGTTTCCTATTACATATTTCTATAATTTGTATAGATTTATACAGAATTATTCAGTGATAATAAATCCTATGTTTGTTTATTCTAAAGGAACCCCGTTAGCTTCCACAACAGATTTTGCTCGTCTTCCGTCAAATACTCACATAAAATATTACACAATAAAGTGGATTCAAGATATCCACATAATTTCACTCTTACATCCACAGTGAGGTTTCACAATTGTTCAAATATAAGCAATCAATAATAATAATAATAATATCAATAACATTGAGGCACATTACACAAATTTCAAAAACAAATCATGTCTTACAATATTTACAACAACTAAAAGCTCTGTAAATCGGCTTTTAAGTGTTCATTGAAGTTTTGAATAATTCTCTAATTTTTTAAGGCAACTTATTCCACTTAAAAGTTGCTCTAAATGTAACAGTTTAACAAAACGTTACTTTTAACTCGAGCATTTACTAAATTGCAGTTTGTTGAAAACTGTGTAATATGATGATGTATTTCATCTGGATACTGCAGCTGAGCAGAATAAATGTGGTGTGTTTAACAGAATTGCTTTCTTTAGAACTACAAGTAAGCCATAGAATATTTTAGCCTGTACAGGAAGCCAAGAAAGGTTATTATGCATTTGATCAATATTAGTATAGTATGAACATCTTCACACTAATCTGGACGCCTTATTCTGGACTAACTGAAGTCTGTTAAGATCTGTCTTATTAGCTGCTGACCAAATGATTGAACAATACTCCAGATGAGACATTACTAGTGCATTAATGACATCTTTCATAATGAAGAAGTGATACACAAAGAGCATTTCATAGCCATAGCTATGCCTTGTCGGCAGAGTTATGTGACATTAGTGATGTTTGTACTTTCAGCGTTAACTTGGTTTTAAAGCCTTTAAAATATACGCCGTTCAATAGTCGACCTTAATCTGACAGAGAATGTGATGATTTTGTGGATAATTAAAGTCAGTCATATATCCACAAACACAACAAGCTGAAAGTCAGTGATGCTGCTCGGTTTGCAGTCCTGAACATCACGGCACAAGCAGGATCCACTGCACTGTTAATGTTAGCTATGTTATATTGCTGCCTCTGTTCGGTGGTGTCGAGCCAAACGCACTTTAACGTGTGTTTGAACGAGCTGACGGTTCACTCGTTAAGCTGAAAGAAAGATGCTTTAATCACAGCAGTCACACATGTGTCCACTGCACCATCTGGAACTCTTCTTGTTTACACTCGTAATAACACAAACACTAAATCCTGCTTCTCTGCTGCTGTTGTGTAGCAGTGTGTACACCTGAGACTGTCACCTGTCTGTCCTGCACTCTCTCTCTGTTTCTTTCTCTCTGATTGTGGAATAAAAGTATGAACATGTGTTTATAAGTTACACTTGTGTTTGAATCCTGCAGCTTATCACACATTTGATTTCCATGTGTGACGACTGCAAGTGTCCAGAGTGAGGACAGACTGAGGGACCCACTGCTGCACATCATCTGTGAGGCTTTGCAGCCCTGATGATCCACCAGGACAAACTCAGCAGTGTGTGAGGAAGAGGAGGAGGAAGAGCCAGCAGCAGCTGACAGATGGAGAGAATAGACAGACTGTTCCCTGTTTGTGAAGGACTGCTAGGAAAGTTTAACATAACTGTCTGTGCTGAATCAGTCTTATTAGGTAATGTTCAAATAATGTGATCATCCCAGTGTTTCCAGTGTGGGAGAAAGTACTCAGGGCCTTCAAGTTACACACTATGAAAGGCAGCAACAAGTTTAATGTTCAGAAACCTAAAGTCTGTATCAGCAGCAGGATGGAGCTAAAAATAAATGTTTGTTTCAGTTCTATGAAGCTTTGAGTATTTTGGATCAGTAGCTGCTGTGTTTGTTGCATCATATTGCTGTAATTGTTTATATGCTTTATATATTCTGAGCTAAGTTGATCTATAGTGTTACATGATACACTCTCAGAAATACGAGAGAGAACAAGGGGAGAGAAGAGAAGAGAGAAGAACATTTTTGGTCTTTAAATATTTGGTCTATAGGAACATACTGGCGTTTAAAAGTCCAGAAATGCCCCTTTAAAGGTTCAATCTGAAATAAAGTACAAATCTGTATTATAAAATCTTAAGCACCAACTTCTCCAGGTTCCAATATTTATGCAATTCTCAAACCTTTTGGCCACGACTGTATAACCTCTTCTGAAGTTTAGTGGATATTATACATGGTTATGCTCAGGATGTGTCGGCCAGTTTCCACTGGAAACGCCTTTTGGTTAAACTGTCAGCGAGGAATTTGCATTTGCACTGTTACATTTTTATATAACTTTAATGCACATAAACAACAGCTGCTTGTTTCAGTGAAAATACATTGATGGGTTTTTAATAAAGTTGTGCAGCTGTAAAGTATTTTGTCTGGTGTCAATTCTATCGTCAGCTACATCGTTATGGCAAATGTTCAAATGTATATGGTGATAAATATCTTTGGTCATATGGTCCTGCTCTGTCTGTCACCTTCTGTGTTGAGCTCATTGTTTCCTCTGTAGTGGCTGAGCTGAGTCCAAGTAGCTGAAAATGTTCCTCTGCTGCTCCGTCAGACTCTCCTCCTCCTGCTGATCAGCTGGGACACAAAACAGATCTTTGTTAGGCTCCACACTGCACTGAAGAGTCAAAGTGTCTCATATGTTCATCTGACAAGTAAAAGAACACATTTTTGTTTCCCGAGGTGGGCAACTTGTTGGAAACAAACACAAAAGGTTTGAGCACTGATACCTGCCATTGCTGGCATTGAAAGATGCAACGCCAGCAATGTGGATTGTCAAGACTCAAACCAATCATCAAGCAAAGACAACAGGGATCATTTGTTTCTCTTTATTTAGCATTCACAGCATTTGTAGTTTCCTTCTGTGCAGGGGAAGTCCACGCACACTGTGTGGTACCGCCATCCGCAGAAGGTGCATTCAACCTCTGTAAGAGAAACGAGATTGTCTGAGACTGAAATGATATTCACTAAAGAAGTGGTGATTTGTAAAACTTCACATTTTGATCCGGGACGTACTCTGCATGAAAACAAGCGCTCACTCTTCCTGCTCAACAAATGACAAGGGCGGAGCCTTATACCACGTGATACAGAAGCTGTGCCGTGTGATGCTAAAATTAGCAGGGAAAAAACAACGGCGAGCACGTCAGGGACTGTGCAAAACGAGGGATTTAGGAAAAGGAAGAGAGAGAAATAAAAGAGCAAGAGAGAGATGGAAGAGCAAGAGAGAGAAATAAAAGAGCAAGAGAGAGATGGAAGAGCAAGAGAGAGAAATAAAAGAGCAAGAGAGAGATGGAAGAGCAAGAGAGAGAGATTGAAGAGCAAGAGAGAGAGAGCCAGGGCATCGATTATGGTTAGTTTGAGTCTTGACAATCCACATTGCTGGCATCTTTCAATATGTTTGAATGCACCAGTGTAAGTGCAGCCACTCAGACTCAATGTGTTCATAGAAACAGGTGCACATGTGTCACGAGTTCATCCAGCAGTAGCTATGGCACTTGGCCACAGGGGGCAGCAGTGGACTGACCTGCATTTGAGACTGCTCCAGCTGCTCTGTGACAGTCAGTAGATCTGCTACAAATTGCAGATCATATGCAAGTTTTGGAAATGACATTATAAATATTCCTAACTTAGCCACGGCAGCCATGTTGATGCATTACCTATATTGGCTGAAAATGTTCATTTGCAGAGAAAAGACACAGGCAGACTGTGCTTACAGGACAACAACAACAACAATCTTTATTTATAGAGCACATTTAAAAACCAACGGCATGCCAAAGTGCTTAACATAGAACAAATTAACACAAGTATAATCAGAGTCATAAAAATAAAAGTGTAGAATTATGTTCACAGGAAAAAGCCACCAATAGAAAAAATATAACTATAGCACATAGCTATAGCACAATATAACTGTGCCATCAACACACAATGGGGATAAGACATACACAGCGCAAATAAAAAGCAAGATAGGAAAATTAGTAAAATAAATCACTGCAGACAAGGCCAGCATTTAACCGGTAGAAAACGCAAGATTAAACAAATACGTTTTAAGCCGTGATTTAAAAGATTGAATAGAGTCAGACGCCCGAATGCCAATGGGAAGGTTGTTCCACAACTCTGGTGCGGCCAGGGCAAACGCTCGATCACCTCTAGACTTCAGCCGAGATCTAGGCTGCACCAACAGTAACTGTGAGGATGATCTTAAAGCCCTAGCAGGACATATAAGCTTAAGAGTTCCTTAAGATAGCTCGGTGCTGTGTTATTAGTGATTTTAAAAGTAAACAGCAGAATTTTAAATTGGATACGATATTTCACAGGCAACCAGTGCAAATCAGCTAGGACGGGAGTAATGTGGGCAAACTTCTTAGTTTTGGTTAGAATGCCTGCAGCAGCATTTTGGACTGTCTGTAAACTATGGAGGAGGGAGAGTGGAGTCCAAAATAGAGTGAATTGCAGTAATCCAGCCTCGAAGTTACAAAGGCATGGATGAGTTTTTCCAGGTCTTTATGCGGGATATACTGCCTGGCCTTAGAAATAAGGCGGAGTTGGTAAAAACTGGATCTAACAACAGCAGACACTTGTCTATCAAGTTTAAATGAGCTGTCAAGTAACACGCCCAAATTCCTAACAGTGTCGGAAAAGGAGCTAGTGAGAAAACCAAAAGCATCACGAAGTTTGGCACGAAGGACGTCACTGCCAAAGACCACAATTTCAGTTTTCTTATCATTAAGGATAAGAGTATTTGCCAGGAGCCATTGCCTGACCTCACACATGCACCCTCGAAAACTATTCAAGGACAAAGCTAGGTCATCATTTAACTCAAAGTAGATCTGAATGTCATCAGCATAATAATGAAAAGCGATGTGATATTTCTCAAAGATAGCGCTTAATGGAAGCATGTACAATGAGAACAGAGTAGGGCCTAACACAGATCCCTGAGGGACACCACAACAGACAGGTACAGCGAAGGAAGAGGAAGTGGCCAAGTGAACCGAGGAGAGCCGATTGGACAAGTATGATTTAAACCAATCCAAGGCAACACCCTTGATGCCTACAGCGTGCTCAAGTCTCGCCAATAGGATTTTATGATCAACCATATCGAAAGCCGACGATAAATCCAATAGCACTAGGACCGAGGAGCGCCCATTATCAGCCATTAGTAGAAGGTCATTGAGAACTCGGAGCAGCGCTGACTCAGTGCTATGATGTGGTTTGAAGGCCGATTGGAATTTATCATTAATGCTATTCTCATCCAGGTAGGCCTGGAGTTGAAGCAACACTATCTTCTCAAGAATTTTGGCCAAGAACGGAAGCTTGGAAATCGGCCTATAGTTCGCATAATCATTATAATCGAGGTTCCTTTTTTTAAGAAGAGGCTGAATTATAGCATGTTTAAAGGCTGATGGTACGCAACCAGAGAGCAAAGAAGAGTTCAAAAGGGACAATATACTAGGTCCAATTGCACTAAAACAGTCCTTAACTATACGAGATGGAAGAACATCATATACGAGATTAGTATTGTTCAGTTGTTCAACCAGACGCTTAAGAGTAGGGAGTGAAACGGGTTCAAACTGATAGAAGAGGAACAGTCAGGGGTAAACGCAGGGCCTGTCATTAAAGGAAGAGCAGATTTAAGAGATGAGACTTTATCTAAAAAATAATTTAAAAATTGTTCGCAAAGAACCGTGGAGCACGGCAGCGGCATAGTGGGGCAGGGGTTGACCACAGAGTTAAAAATTTTAAATAAAATTCGAGGATTGTTACCATTGGTAGAGATAATTTTTGAAAGAAAAGCTGCTTTAGCCATTTTGGCAGCAGTTTGAAACTTCAAGCGACTAGTACGTAGGATGTCGTAAGATGCCTGGAGTTTATCTTTCCTCCACCTTCTCTCATCCCGCCGACACGCACGTCGTAGAGCGCGAACAGAGTCACTTAACCAACATTGTGAGTAAGTTCTGGGGCGCTTCATTTTAATAGGTGCCACAGTGTCGAGGATGGAGGAACATGTAGTTAACAGGGTATTGGCAAAATTCTCAACCATATGAGGGGTAAGACAATCTGACGTAATAGATGCAGAATACACAAAAGAAGCAGAGAATTTCACCACAGTATCAGCATTAACAGTACGCACATCACATAATAACGTTACATGTTATTATGTGATGTTACTGAAATCATCATGAATAACAGGAGTGGTGATTCCTGTAACTTTGTGTATATAATTTGGCATTTCTTACTGATGTAGGCCAAAAATAAATACATAAACTGAGCACCTGATGGCTTTGAACTTTTGTTGTCCATCTTCCATTGGTTTGAATTTTGCGCTCCAGTACAAACACAAATCCCCCAACCCGAGGATCAGCACAATTAACCTAACAGACCTACACCTTAGTTCACAGATTCACTTTGTCTAAGGTTGATTTCTGGGATTTCACACAACCCAGGATTCAGATCGTGAATCCATGATGGGCTTGGATTTACATCATTATAAATGAAATGTGCTCTACGTGGAAGCAGCCGGCCCCGCCCCTTTTGACGGGTTGTGTGAGACTTTAAATCATCAAACTGTAAATTATAAATTTAAATTGTTATTGATCCTTTACCCTGAGTCCTAAAGTGTAGATTTATTTTCTTACTCTTCTTATATTTATTGTTTGTTTACTTGCACCGCTGTAACTGCAGCCTCGTTGTCTCGTCTCTCTATATGCTGGACTGTCTGTAGCGGAGATGACAATAAAGTTTACTTTGACTTCAGCAGCGCGCAGGCGCACCGAGGGCTCTCGCGCTCACTTTATAGAATTTAGAAAAAACATGGGTGCAGATTATAAGTCTGTATCATAATATCTGTTTGTTGTTTTTATTTTGTTTTGCGAGTTGGTTATTAGATGCCGCTCCAGCCAGCCAGAGACTCCCCGCCGTAATAAACTACGTATTCTCTTATTGCTGTTACCAAGTTCCTGTGAAAAGCAGATTTTTCCCACTGCTGACTCAGCTGGATCAGGGAGAGTGACTGAGGCAGATATTGAGCTGTCAGTGTTTTTATATAACATTAAAGTCCCTGAGGGTATGGCACCAAGCACCATTGAGAATTCCCCAACACTGTTTGACAAGTTTGATGAGCATCTTGACTTTTGGTCTTTGGATATTAACAGTCCTGGATATGTGACTTCTTGTTTAACAGAAATGTTACAGAGAGCATTTGCAGTGCAGCCTTTAATTGCTAGTAATTCACATTTTTTTAGATTTCGACATAAAGCAGATGCCTCAGAGAAATCACTAATAACACTAAGGGCTGGACGGATTTGATTTGCATTCTTCAAGAAGAGTGTGGTGTCATCAGCTAGCTGGCTGATGATGAGCTCCTTATCAGCTGTGCTGATTCCTTGTATAACAGGTCAAATCTCGGGGTGGAGTCTTAATCGTTTTAATTGAGCTATTGCCATTCGTGTACAAGGTTTTGATAGCTTTACAGAAAAATGCCAAATTTTTCCAAAGAGTGGAAAATAAATTGATGTTCAATTGTATCAAAAGCCTTTTAAAAATCCAGGAAGAGAATGAAGCTATAGTCAGATACCAAATCAGAGTAATCAAGTAGATCTAAAACCAGTCTCATGTTCTTAGAAAGGTGTCTGTTTCTCATAAAGCCTGATTGTGTCTCATCGATAATTGTGTCCAAGAACTCTTTCATTCTGTTAGCAAGTACTAAAGCCATAATCTCATAGTCATCATTGAGCAGACAGATGGGTCTCCAATTATCAATAAGAAGTAAGTCTTTGTTTGGCTTTGGAATAAGTGTTATGAGACCCTGAGTAAGAGTAGGAGGGAGGATGTTATTCTCTACACTTCCTATGAAAAGCTGCAGTAAGAACGGAGCCAGGAGATTAGAAAATGATTCATAAAACTCTGCAGTTAAACCATCTGTGCCGGGAGATTTGTTGGCCTTAAGTGCAGAAATAGGATTACAAACGTCCTCCACAGTCAGAGGGCTGTCACAGTGACTTCTATCTTCCACAACAATAGTTTTTAGGTTTTTAATATTATTGAGAAACAGCGTTGAGACATATATATACATATATTCTACTTTTCTAAATGATTGACTATTTCAATGGAGAACCTAAATGACACGGACCCGTGTTTGTTATTACATATCTCTATTTTGAATGTGACAAGTCTATCATTGCCTGTTATTCATAGGTATTAACAGAGTTTTTGGCCTTTTTTCCTCTATAACAGTTAATTGACTCTTTACAGTGGCCTGCTATGGTTAATAATAACATGTTCAGTCATGAGTGAAATCAAAGCTTTTCTTCACTTTAGCATTTAACATTCCCAACAATATAATGTGATACCTTAATTAAAACACAGCTAATAAAACACAATTTTCTTAATGCAAACATCAGTGACTCAACATTAGCAACCAAAGGGTTCAGTCTGCAGCTCACACTCATGTGAAGCTACAGCCTCCCCCTTTAGTCTCTGTCATCCTTCTGCTCCTGCAACAACAAAGCAAGACAAAACCTCCACCCTTCTTCTACAGGCTGGGTGAATTGTTGTGGACATTCACTAATCCTAAAGTCGGCACCGTTTTTGTCTCAGTATCAAGTCAGTTAAACTTTTAGTCGTCAGTCCATCACAGTCCAGTCACATGCATACATCCACACACATTCATACCAGATATTGCTGATAATGGAGTCTCACGTGCAGCCTATTCGAGCCTCCATCACCAGCAAGATGACGTCATCATTTTAAAGGAAAACAGCTCCTTGTTTTTGGACTGGATTGACTCGCTGCAATCCTTTTAGGCTCAGGACTTCTCATGTGATCAATGTCACATATAAGTGAATTTCTCCCAAGTAGGGCTGGGCGATATGACCCAAAATTCATATCTCGATATTTTTTAGCTGGATGGCGATATAAGATATATATCTCGATATTTTTTTTAAGCCATAAAGTAAGAACAAAAAGAGTTCTTAGTCAAAGCTGTGTCCCAGATGTCACACAGGCACTTTTATTAACATACAGCACAGATGTACATGAAAAATTACTCAAAATTAAATTATGAGCATTCATTAAATAATAATGCTCCATAAATAAAAGAAAACAAGGTTGTTTTTGTGCTAAACAAAGAGCTCACAATTGTGCAGTCAAAATGTAAACTAAAAGACGCTGAGCGTAATAACAAAGACAGACAGATTTTACAGCTGCTCTGTTCCCAAGTTTTACTGTGTGACTGATAGCCTGGAGTTTGAAATCCGCTTCATAACCACGTCTCTTACAGGTGCCATTTATGGTCCTTATACACACACAATACGGTAATATTACGTTGAAGCACAGTACGTATCACTCCGCGAAGCTCCTCGGTAGCCGTAATGCGCCGACAATCTATCAAGCGGTGCAGCTCCGTAGCTTACCAAAGTCGTACTCAAACATTTTTGACAGATTGCTGAACGCCGTGTACCATATAAAATCGGTTCGCGGCCACCAAGCACAACCAGAATTCATACATAAGGCGCGCTATCAACTTTTGAGAGAATGAAAGGATTTTAGGGTTAGCGCGGTTAGCTCGTTAGCGCGGTTAGCTCGTTAGCATGTTTAGCTCGTTAGCACGTTGACGCCGTCCAGCCCCACGCATGGGGCGATGCGCAGTAACTCGTTAACGGAGATTTGCCGTGTCCGTCTTGTCGCTGCCTGCACGTGAAGCGATGGGGTAGGAGGGGGAGTTGTCTTCAGTGAAGGCGAGGCGGAGTAACGTTGCGTAGAGACAAAAGTGGACGAAAGAGAGGCAAACTTGCGGCTCCACAACTATAATTATAACGTAACATAGACTATATCGATATAAAGGATATTGTCACATCTTATATCTCGTATAAAAATATATCGATATGTTTTAAAAACTCGATATATCGCCCAGCTCTACTCCCAAGCCCATTATAATCATGGAGAAAAACACTTTGCCACTGTTTCCAGTAAGAATATTTTATAGCGCTTTAAAGTTCAACCTCTCAGGTCTGGATTAAAGAGCTGATTTGTTAAATCGGGAACTCACAAAATACCAAAATATCACCAGCGGTGGATCACACCTCTCAGATGTTCTTATCTCAGTGCACTGTAACAAAAGCACAAACAAACGCAACCAATAAAATACTAATAAAGTAACAAATACTGGGGCCCATTGCAAACATGTCCAAGCATAAAACCATCTTTCTCTCTCTTAGAGAAAGAAAACAATCCAAACCTCACTGATAAAATCAACCTAGTGTCAAGCAAAACCCAAAAATCAACCAAAACTTCACCAGAAAGTTTTCCTCCCTCCCGGGACAATATTGTGCAGGAATACAGGCACCGTAACTCCTTTTGCACTGACAAAAACATGTTGGATTTACTTGATTCAATAGTGGACACTGGTTGCACACAAAGGTTTTGCTTTGGCAGAAACTTAAACAACTGAGTTAAATCAACACAACCTTTTCATATTCAGTAAAGCTGCATGTTGTGTTCATAAAACACGATTGAAACATGTTCAGATGGAGTAAGTTGAGCTCCTGGAACATTTTAATCCTTCAATTGAAATTGAATGGGTCTACAACAACTACCATCCTCCTATCTCTATCCTGGTTGCAGCAGGGCTGGGAAATAACCCTGAAGTGATAGGTTACCAGGCAGGGTACACCCTGGACAGCTCACCAGTCTATCAGATAGAAACACACAGCCGTTTACATTCATGGATAATTTAGCCCAGGACCTTCTTACTGTGGAGCAACAGCACTAACCAGCATGCCAACAATGGAGGAAATACAGGAAAGCTATGATTTCCTGTATTTGAGGCAGAATTATTTTGTTCTTGCCCTTGACAGGTTAATCCACAATAAATAGCAACAGCATGCATGTGGTGTGTGTGTCGTTGTCTGCCTCTTATAACTCCAGTGATTTTCCTGTAGTTTGAAATCTTATGCGGTGTTGACACAATAATTTGTTGTAAACCAGGAAATTCCCAACTGTGGTAGAAAGCACAGCTTAGCCTTAGCAAATGTTCAAAGAAAAGTCGTCACTTCCTGATAAATATTGTCACACTGGGGTTTTTGCAAATGATATCAGTGAGCACTGTGTGGCAGCTGGAGTCAGACAACTGAAGCTCCCACAATCAAGACCACAAACAGCTTTCAAAGGAGATTTGAAGCTTTTCTGGCAGCAAGCTTCATGATTTATGGGACTGGAACTGGAACAGAAACTACCTGATCACCAATGGTGAGCTGGCATGGAATTATTTTTATGACATTTTATCAAAGTTATAAATAAGCATGCCCATTAACACATAGTGAGTGAGCATGTTGTCTTCCCACGCAGTGAACAGCGGATGCTAATGTTTTTGTCACTTTTTACAGAGTCAAACTCAAAGTAAGGTCAGTGCTTCCACGCTTTAAACGCTGCACGCTCACACTCTCTCCACACTCGATAGATTATCCATTGTTCATCTGCACACAGCTGCGGTTTTAGTAACGCAGTAACGCAGCGTGCTTACGGCAAAGTAACAGTAATCTAATTACCTTTTTTGCAATAGTAATCCCTCACTTTACTCGTTTCTTGAAAAAAGTAATCGGATTACTTCCCATCTCTGGTTGGAGCTGTGCACTTGTAGGTTCAACCTTGTGTACACGTTTATCTTTGCTGTGTGTACTTGTACCTCTGAGTGGAAGCTGAACTCTTGAGTTCGAGTATCGAAGCATCAGCTGTGACGTTAAAGTCCAAACAGCTCGTTCATTTGACGTGCAAATGAACGAAGGTAACGCCGTTTTCATGTGGATGTGTCACTGTGACACTTTCCACATCCACAGCTCACAAAATGGGAAAACTATAGAAGTATAACAATGAAGAAGTTACTATGTTACGGGTCCCAAGGATGAAGACCTCGATGACAAATATGTTACCTGTAAAAGCAGGTGAAGAGCAGAGTAAGGAAGACACGATGCGTCTCTGCTTTCCTCCAGAACGTGTCTGAGTCTGATTTATTTCACACAAATAAATGCTATAAAACACTAAACATGAGCTTTCAATATACTGTTCAGCTGGTTCCTCATTCACATCAATTACATTTACTTATTTCACAACATCAGTGAAATATACTCTTTTTAACTGGTTCACTTTCTCAAGTTCACACTTCTTTCCATAACAGCTACATCCTTTTATCATATCAATAAACACATCACATTGTCTTCTGCAGTGTCTTACTGGCTAAACAGTTCTATTCAATAACAGCATTGGTAAATACATTACATTTGTTCCCTCCAGTAATTTACTGGCAAAATCACTATTTAGTGCATCATGAAACACAGCTTGTTTAATCAACCCATGAATGCCTCTGTTAGCTACACAGAGTTGCTCAGAGTGCTTGTGTTACACTAGCTAATCTACTCAGTCACTTTAACAGAACTATTAACATTCACATCTCACAGAACTGATTTGATTGGAGCATTACAACACGTTTGCACAGAGCATAGGAGCGCACTGACTCTGCTTCACGAGCGCTCCACCTAACGAGCGGGCTCGCGGTGCGGTCGCGCGGGACACTCCTCTGGTTTTCTCCCGTGTTTACATATAAATAACTTTGGCGGACCGCCTTAACTCTCCCATTCACATTAACGTGGGTAACCATGGTGACAATAAACAACATTTTCGGTGCGAGCACCGTGTACCGACCTGTAAAAGCAGGTGAAGAGCAGAGTAAGGAAGACACGATGCGTCTCTGCTTTCCTCCAGAACGTGTCTGAGGAAGCAGCGGAAGGTGGGCTCCACTTACTGCTCCCCGAAACCCCGGAGCAAGCACCAAAGTTCCGCCCTCACTGCTTTCTAACATAAAATGAATCCCTGTTACATGGATTTTCTATCCTCTTAAAGAAACTGAAAATAAATACATATAGCAATGAAAAATGTCCCGTTACATGAGTGTTTTACACAAAATAATATTCATGTGGTCATTCCCTCACAGGGGTGCCACAACTACACTGCTGTTTTGACAGAGACACAGTGTGTTTATCTAACTTGGCTGAAGCCAAAGTTCTCCAGACAAATTCAGTCTGTTTCTGCCAAGTGTGAACTCACTGGATGAGCGCCAGATACACAGAATCAAAAAGGGATAAATTCGTTTTCTTATGTCAAGTTCATGTCACTAACAGCTTTGCAGGGTATAGCAGTCTGTACCTGACGCCGGTCATCCCACGTAGTCTTCCTCTCATATTTGCAAATGCGGCTCTGCGTTTCCAACAGAGGGAGGGAAATCTGGGAGGATGTTTATTTTAAAAACCCTTATACATCAGGTTCTTGTTCTCTGCAGCTTTCAGCAGAATTTCCTCACCAATGTGGTAGTAGTGCAATCTCAAGATGATGAGGAAGATGACTTTGTTTGGGACGCTGGCGATTCACTCTATGTGCTCGATCGATGAGTGGCTTCTCCTCGAGAGATAGCGCCTCCGCCAACAGGTGTGAACCAACTCAGTCATCTTGGGTCCCTCTGTGCCTTCTGGTATTCCTGCAGTTCTTAAATTATTCCTCCTGGAGTGCCTCAAGAGCTCCACATCTCTCATCTAACTTCTTTACCTCCGCAGACAAACGCTCCACAGTGGCCTGGAGAGTGGCGATGGTGTCAGAGTGGTTCGAGGCACAGTCCTGCAGTTCAGTCAAAGTGTTATCATGCCTGGCCACGTCGCTTTTTATGTCCGAAATTGAGGGCTGGATGCTCTGGTTCAAGGATGATATCTCGCCTCCTATGGTGGTAGAAATCTCTAATATGCAAGTGTCCAGTGCTAGTTAGTTAGTTCTAGTTCTAGTGGTTAGTGGGGCTTTATTTGATGATTCTAGTGTGTGTTACATTGTTGTCATATTGTTGAGTCGCAGAGCTGTACAGTGTTACAGTTTCTGTAGAGTCTGGTATAAGGAACTCAGATCCCTCTGTGAATAATGTTCACTGAAACTGATCTGTAGTTAATGAACTAGTCAGGATTTACACTAGAGAATGTTTCTGCCATTACATGGCCTGTATTTGTAGAGCGCTTTACTCGTCCCTAAGGACCCCAAAGTGCTTTTTTGCCCAAGGACACAACGACCGAGACTGTCCGAGCCGGGGCTCGAACCGGCAACCTTCCGATTACAAGACGAGCTGCCAACTCTTGAGCCACGATCGGCCCACATATTGTTGTCTTTTGTTGCAGACACCAAGTGTTGAGATCCTGTCTCAACCTCCTACATTCTTCCAGCAGGTTACACATTATTTTTTGTATTTGGAATCAAATATATGTGTCAGTTGGGCCTAGTGCAGGGGTCAGCAACCTTTAACACCCAAAGAGCCTTTTGGACCCGGTTTCCACGCAAAGGGTCAGGGTTCGGGAAAACACTGGGAGCCGCAAATACTTTGTGACATCTAAAATGAAGATAACACTGTGTATATTGTTTTTACCTTTATGCTTTGTGTGAACAACTACAGTGTGTTGCTTATGAAATCCATGAAGTGCTACAGAGAAAATTACATTTGATTTATGTAATGAACACATTTTGAGCTCTTAAAGAAATATAACAAAGGAAAGCTGAACTACAATGATCCATGTAGCAAACACAAACTGTTATATCGCCTTTGGGCTTTTGGAGCCTTGACCTGACTTTTAAAAAAAGCGCGTTCATGCAAACATCGTCGGGTCTGCCGTGATATGTTTACAACGGGACTTCTGCTCCTGAACCTCTGCGCACAGCGTCTGCAGGTAAGGTAACTTTATTTATACCCAAAGGCAAGGTAAATTTGCTTTACAGACAAATGGCAGCATTTGACATCCCTTTAAAAACACACATACCTAGTAAATATATAAAGCTCACTGTGACACATACTTTAATATTTCGAATCAAAAACAGTTCTTATTTAATTCAGTGACAGCAACGGGGACAAAGCTGTTTTTATAACGCTTTGTCCTGCATCTCGGAAATAGAAACCTCCGTCCTGAGGGAAGAAGCTGAAATTCACCCCTTAGAGGATGGGAACCATTTTTAAGGATTGATAAAGCCATCCTCTGTACCTGCTCAGAGTACAGGGAGGCTAAACAAGACTGTGGCTCACCTATCAGACGACTGGACCATCTCACTATCTGATTCAGAGAGTTTTTCTCTGTGACAGAGGTCTGACCGAACCATGCCACCAAACAAAAGGATAAAACAGACTCAATAAAAGAACGATAAAACAAAGTTAAAATGTTTTGGTCAATGTGGAAATGAACAAGTTTCCTAAGGCAATAAAGGTGCTGGTGACCCTTTTTACAAACTGATTTGCAATTTTGATCAAAGTTCAGTTTTTCATTGATTATGGTCCCAAGATATTTATATGATTGTACTTGCTCTATTTTCTGACCTTTAATTAAAGTGACTCCGTGCCCATTTTGTTGTTTCCTAAAATCAACAACCATGTCTTTTGTCTTAGATATGTTCAGCTGGAGATAAGACTCCTCCCACCACTGAACAAAGTCATCAATGACTGGACCGTGGTTAGTTTCACCCTCTTTCAGTAAGCTGACAATAACAGAGTCATCTGCATATTTAATAATGACCCTGTTTTCATGTCTGCCCTGACACATGTTTGTATAGAGAGTGAATAATAAGGGCGATAGGACGCAGCCTTGAGGAGAACCTGTGGAGGAGAACACTGGGTCAGACAGAACCCCATTTATTCTCACTCTTTGTGACCTGTCAGTTAGAAAATCTAAAATCCAGCCCAGCAGGTTTTTCCTGATTTCAAACTGTTCTAAAAGTCTTTTAATTAAAATATGGGGCTGTGTTGTATTAAAAGCCGAAGAAAAATCAATGAAAAGAAGTCTTGCAAAAGTCCCTTTACTCTCTACATGTTTAAGAATCAGATTTATTAAAGTCAAAAGTGCGTCCTCCACTCCTCTGTTGGGCCTGTATGCAAACTGCATTGGATCCAGCTGACCTTCAGTCTCTTCATAATCACATTTCTGAGGATTTTTTCAAAGACTTTCATTACAACTGAAGTGAGGCAACAGGCCTGAAGTCGTTTAGATTTAGGGACAGGAACCACGACTGCTTCTTTGCAAAGAGAGGGCACATGTTGTGTTTGCAAGGATTTGTTAAAAATAACCTGAAATATAGGCCTGAGTTCATCAGCACAAGATTTAATTAGGCGGCCACTAATATTATCAGGACCTGGCTCTTGTTCACATTGACTGTATGAAAGGCCTTTTTAACATCGCTGAGTTCAATGATAAAGTGCTGAGTATCTCTCAGTTTCTGTTTCAGTTCCCAAATATCCTCGCTGAAATCAGAAGAACTAAAACGAGCATAAAACATGTTTAAAGCGTTTGAAAATCTCTGTCTGAATTAAAACATCTAAAATGACCTGACTGCTGCTCTGGGGATTTTGAAACCCTGCTATGGTTTTCATACAAGTCCAGGCAGACCCAAAAGTTTTTGCAGCAAATTTGCTTTCAAGAAGGTTTTTGTCTGTTTTGCTTTCAAGATCTCGATTTTCATTTCCTTGGTGGCTGTCTGAAAATCGGTAACAGCCCCTCTTTAAAGGCCTGTCTCTTTTTCCTTAAACAGGATTTGACACTTTTAGTGACCCATGGCTTATTGTTAGCGTAAATTTTAACGCGCTTACAGGGTATAATCATGTCTTTACAAAATACTGCACAGGAGCTAGTAACATCCACCAAAGCGTCGAGATCATCTCCACAAGACTGAAGACGGGGCTGTACGAAGTCACTTTATCTCTACAGACTGTAAGCTGTCGTCTGTGAGGCGTGAGCGTGTTTGTTTGAACACAGTTCACGGTGGAGAACAGCTGCTGACATAATGTGGATCCGAAGATCCATAACTGGCCTACCTGGGGCTGAAAGTCTCCATAAATGCAGGCGTTTCGGCGGCTACACCGGCTTCCACGAGTGTGACGCTTATTTTGAGAAAATAATAGAATATAAATGTATTTTTAGATTCCAATATCACAATAATCTTCCAATGTAGAACTACAAGTTAAAAAAGAAGTAACATAAATCAAATCCACTTCAGCTAAATACTTCTCATTTATTTCCATCTTACATGCTGTGACTGCAGCCATTCCCACATCTCTGTGAATGGGACTCATGGACATGGATCAGTGGTTGTTGATCAATGGTCCTGAGAATCTGCATAATTAAGATGAAGGAACGGAGCTCCCAGCCCATCGTTCCTGCAGCTGCTTTCAGTCTTTATGCAAATGTCCTGTTTGTAAGACTGAAACCTGCAGCTGAGACTGAAGACGTCACCTGATGATGACGACACGTTTCTCCCACAAAACGCTGCGTCCAGATGAACAGAAGCAACAGACTCACTTTCCTGGATGATTGAGATGCATCAAGACTTCATTGTGTGTTACTTCTCATTCAGCACAGACACATTATTCCTGTTAGGTCATGTCAGCTGTCACTCAGTACAAGCACAACTGTGAACAACACAAACTTCTCTTCAATGTGTCACAGAAACACTAAGTGTGAGAGCCTGTATGACACACAGGACAGACTGTAAGCTCTGCTGGCTGCACAGCACTTTGTAGCAGTTTTCCAACATGTCCTCCACCCGTGATGTCAGTGGTGGGACCCCAGTCACAGCACTCAGCACCACCTCCTTTAAATGGATTTTATAGCAGTTCCTCCCGTTACTCGGTGCAACGCTTCTTAAATGTGTTTTTGCAGGATAAAACACAGCAGGTGGTGTAGAGAGGACGTCAGCTGACGGAGCAGAGGGAGGCAGACTGTGGATAAATGACAGAGTGAGAGGAGAGCAACCATGACAGAAGCACAGGTGTGGCAGATAGAAGTGGCTTTATAGACACTTATTGTCAGTCCTCGTGCATGCTGTGGAAATAAGTGTCTGTGTCATGAGGTGACATGTGAGCTTATCTTTGGTCAATAAAGCTGAACGACCAGTTTTCACTTTGCTTGTTACGCTTGTTTAGTGACGTCTGGGTTTCTGTGGAGCCCGAATTTTGATGAGTTCTGGTGAAATCATCTGAGATCATCTGAGCATCGGTGAAGAGTCAGCAGAGAAAGTGTGGGACAGAAGTTTGCTTTGGACACATGGACTGAAATCAAAAAGTAACAAACAGGATTTCCAATGGACAGTATGGAGAAGTGAAAGTACACAAAGGCTGTGCTGGAACACGTGTGTTACACTTTTTGACAGCTGAGAACAAAACACAATATTTTGCATCATCTCTGCAGTGTCTCTTCTTTCCTCTGCTGTTGTGCTTTTAGCTCCAAACTGTTTCAAATGGTTTGTCAGCAAGCTGACCTCTGACCTCTGCAGTACTAACTCCTGACCCGTACAAAGAGCGGGCGTTTCTGACCTTTGACCTGCAGCTGTATGTCTCTCAGTCTCAGTTCTTCTCTCCGTCACTGATGGAGCAGGTGTAGTTGCTGCTGACAGTCAGTCGTTTGTTTTCTCAGAGTGAGGCTGAAGTCTGAACTGTTCAGAGCATCAGGTCTCATCAACGTGCGCTGCTGTAACGCCGCTTTGTCCTCTGAGATCACCAGGTATGAAACCTGAGTGCTGACAGAGCAGCATGTTCCCCCTCATTCACCTCCACCACCACAGCCAAGGCATGCTGGGAAACTGAGGACACACAGACGGAGAACTGAAGTGTCTGCTGTGTGTTCATCTCAGAGTCCTCACAGGTGACACATTAGCTCCAGAACACCAAGCCAGGTGTTTGAAGCCTGACAGGGATTCTTCCCATCCAGAGGGAGGATTTAGCTGCACAACAATGAACATTAGTGTGTAGTTTAGAAACACAGACTGTGCCTGCACTGCATCTAGTGAAGAAAAGTGTTACTGCGAGAGAACCAGGCTCCTTTAAAGCAGCTGATATTAAGGTTGAAAAATCAACAATAAGCTGATGTAATCAACGTTTCACAAAATGGTCAGCAGCTAAAATCTGGAGCCGTTCTTTGGTGGTAATTAACAGTTTGTTCTTGTTAGCTAATTATGTCATTAAAGGTAGCAGCAGAAGCCTTGTGTTGAAAGCCCATTCACTCACACATTCACACAGTATGTGTGTGTCTGTGTTACACTGTGGACATCCCTTCTGTTGGAGCGCCATCTTGTGGCAGGTTTAAGAAATGTTCTTCTTGTAAATCCAAACTGATGCACCTCCATAGCAGACTGTGGAGGCTTTCAGTGACATGAAGACTTGATTTATACTGTCATATTCTCCTGTTACACAAAGCACAGCACGCTGAACATGGATGAACTGAAACTCCCAGCATCTGACTGAGGAAAAGCACAAATCATTCTCACACTGACTCCTGCTTGATTTTAGATTTGCTTTCAAATCCTCACACTTTCATATGAAGCACTAAATGGGCTCCACACTGTTTATCTCAGCTTCCTGTCAAACACACTGCTGCTCACACCGAGGCTCAGTTTACTCCTCCAGCCTGGCTTAACCTGCTGTCTGTTAAAAACAGTCCCACACTCCTCTGTTTAATCCTTCTGATCAGACTCTTTGATTTTGTATTGTTTTTACCTGAAGTTGTGTTTTTGACATGGTTCTGTCTGTGAAATAAAGCTCACACACACACTGCTACAGTCCTTCATACACTTAGAAACGAAGCTGCTCCTTTCCTCAGTGCTGACACATAAAGAAGAGTTGGTTTTATATCCAACACGTCTCTGTTCCAGAAAACAGCTTCAGCAGCCTCTGAGTCTGAACTTGGAGTTGGTTATAAGCCACAGGCCTGTGTGCACAGCAATGAGGAAATATAATGCAGTAAGTGAAACATGGATGTGTGGAACAGATTATCCCAAAGGTTGATTCTGTTCATCTGGACGTTCTCAGTGAAACATTTGGTCTCTCGGTCAGGTGACTCCTTTAGTCTCAGCTGACTGCAGCTTTCCAAACCTTTGTCACTGGATCACTCACTTCATCTCCAACGTGTCCCTGACACAGACAGCTGGAGCCGTTACAGCAAAATCATTGATCATTGTTTTTAGAACATTAGCTGGTGTTGGTGGGCAGGCTAGCAGTGCTAATTGTTAGCACTAGTTCTGCTGCTCTCCCTTTGTCTCTGTTATTGTTGGTCTTTAGTGAACAATAGAAAGTGTCTTCATGAGACTGTTGCCTAATGTTCAAATGTAGATAACACCACCTGCACCAACCTGTTACACAGCACAACCCTCTGGTGTAGCTTTGGCTGGAGCACATATTGGCAGCTCCAGTGACATCACCACTCCATGGTGACATCATCTCTACAGACTGTGGCTGTTACATATCCTCACCTGGTAATAATAAGACTGTCCTCAGCTGCACACAGCTCCAAGATGAACAAACTGAAGTAAATACAAATTAGAGTTACGATAGATTGAAATCTTGTAATCAGAGCTAATTCTTAGTGAAACTCTCACAACATCATATCATGATCCTGGGTTAGTGTCTCGGTCTCAGATCACAACATCAGCACAGGCTTGGCTTGGGTGAGGTATTGAGTGGTTCTTGTCCATGACAGCTGCAGGTACAGTGCCATCAGCCATGCTGCACCACATGTCTGCCCAGGAACATTAGTGTGGCTGAGTCTCATGTAAACATTGTGCTAAAGTGGTGGGAAAGTGGCTGCAAGCTGGCTGCACTGTGTCCAATACTCTCAGTATGATATCCACAAACCTCTGAGTGTCACAGAGTGGGCCTGTGCTCAGCTCACTGTGCCCCATTCAATTCTACTTGCATAGTTTTACAAGTAAAATTAAAAGTTGCTCAATGATAAGTTATTGTAGTAACAACTAAGTCCATGGTCATTATTTGTTAATAGTAGCTTAAAGCTTCTGCACCAATCATGGAGCAGCAGGTTTAGAGCATGTGGATCTACAAAAGTAAGTCCCAGTAAGATGGGCTGAGCCTTACATACTAGAAGAAACATGTCATTCCCAGCAGATGAAGCGCCCTTTAAAGCAGGATCTCACTTTAAACCTAAAGAACTTGCTATGAGCATGCAGTGCATTCATGCTTATTATTCATACGATTGTGGGGAGCTAATAAAGTGCAACTATCACATTACATTTTATTATTAAATTGTTGTTAACAATCCCTTCACTTCTGCTTATCTAATTCATGGTTGCAGGATGGCTGACAGCTTCCATTAGGCAGGAGGTAATGTCCATTCTGGCCACAGTGCAACCCACAATGTGTAACTGACACTATTATATTGCATTATGTCACATTGTTACATCTTTTTAATAAATGATGACAGTCAGCTGAATTTGCTGCCCCCTTGGTGGAGGACATCAGGATCAGCAGCTGCTGCTCCATCACAAACACCACAGAAGAAGAAGAACACTGGATCAGATTATCTGGACGTGTTTGACAGGGACAGTGTTCATGTTCATGGACATCAGGACAAAAACAGACGATGGAAACCTGCCAGATTTGAGCTAAACTGCTCGTTTCCATGTGTAGTCCCTGGGAGGTCACATGACCAACAAAGACACACAAGCTGTGTCCCAAAACGTCGGCTGCATCCTCCGGAGGCCGCATTTGAAGGCCGATGACGTCACAGCCAGGCGACGAAGGCTGTCCCGATTCCTCGACTCCTTCAAATGCGTCCTTCATTCCCCCGAGTTTGAAGGATGGGTCGGGTGTGTCCTTCGTGGCCCACCATATCCCAGAATTCATAGCGCGGCCCAGCCAAATTTCAGCTGCCAACAATGGCGGCCGCTACTAAGTTTTAAAATTTAACGAGGGAGTACTACTTACTTACAATGAATTCCTTACACTATATAATTTTCCCGTCAGTGTTGGGGAATTCTCAATGGTGCTTGGTGCCATACCCTCAGGGACTTTAATGTTATATAAAAACACTGACAGCTCAATATCTGCCTCAGTCACTCTCCCTGATCCAGCTGAGTCAGCAGTGGGAAAAATCTGCTTTTCACAGGAACTTGGTAACAGCAATAAGAGAATACGTAGTTTATTCCAAGAAGATATCATGTCTCTCCCATATATAGAATATCTTACTGGAACCGACATGTTCCAGATATCACCTGGAAGACAGTCTGGATGATCCCATAAATATCTAATTGTGAACAAGGTGAAGGAAATCTCATAAAATTCTTCATAAATGTGACCCAGCCAGTCACTATATGGTAACATTTAAAAGAGACATAAATACTAATTGAACTTTCTGTGGGGATCATCCAGAAACTGTGGCACATCTCTTTTGGTTCCTCTACACAGAGATTCTGGAAGAATTTAGCAGTTTTGTTATTGTCCATATTTTAAGGGAGTTTTCTTTACGATGGGAAATGTTTTATTCTGTTTCTTTAAGTTCCCCAGGAAGAATGATAAATGTTTTTTTATAAAATATTTGTTAATACTTTTAGCTATTTTATATCCATAAATGTAAGTTTATTAATAAAACACCATATTTCTGCCTTTTTATAAGGATATGAATTGTACATACAATCAATTTCAGACTCAACCAACAAAAAGCCTCTCAGAACAATATTTATATGTTGATTTTTTTCGCCTACTCATATCATCATTTTTTACTCCTGGTTCTGTATGTTCATGTTCTGTTCTTTTGTAAACTTCATCTGTTTGTATGTTGTATACTCATTGTGTTTCAATAAAGTTCGATTTAAAAAAAGGTACGTTCTAAACGAAGCTTCAGACGTCACTGATCACGTGACTCTGGCCAAACGAATCAAGCCTCGACACGGTGCTTCTGAAGCAGCGCGTTGATCTTTCTGACACACGCACCGGAGCGTCAGCTTCAAGCGGACCATCACTACGTCTCACATCTAAAGGTGTCAAGGTAACTTTGAACTGAGTTCAGTCAATCTGGAGTTTTTCCAAGTTTTCTGTTGCTCTCTGTGAGAGAAGAGCGTTAAAGGCGGGGCTCTCCAGAGTCCAGCAAAACAGGAAACCACAGCTGGGTGTGTGTAAGTGTGCAAACCAATAGAATGCATCGTGGTGGGGGGGGCATCACGGGCAAGAAAAAAATAAAAGAATCGGTCGTACCCATGCTTCCCCGACGTCATGCCAGCGCATATTGGGAAATTCGTAGGCACCGATCGGTTTTCTATCAGCCATTTGCTGGGAGTAAGGGCGCCCTCCGTTTGCGAGGTGCGCCTGCTGCTGGCGGCACAGGGAGGAGAGGGCGGGGCGGCGGGGAGTCTCTGGCTGGCTGGAGCGGCATCTAATAACCAACTCGCAAAACAAAATAAAAACAACAAACAGATATTATGATACAGACTTATAATCTGCACCCATGTTTTTTCTAAATTCTATAAAGTGAGCGCGAGAGCCCTCGGTGCGCCTGCGCGCTGCTGAAGTCAAAGTAAACTTTATTGTCATCTCCGCTACAGACAGTCCAGCATATAGAGAGACGAGACGACGAGGCTGCAGTTACAGCGGTGCAAGTAAACAAACAATAAATATAAGAAGAGTAAGAAAATAAATCTACACTTTAGGACTCGGGGTAAAGGATCAATAACAATTTAAATTTATAATTTACAGTTTGATGATTTAAAGTCTCACACAACCCGTCAAAAGGGGCGGGGCCGGCTGCTTCCAAGTAGAGCACATTTCATTTATAATGATGTAAATCCAAGCCCATCATGGATTCACGATCTGAATCCTGGGTTGTGTGAAATCCCAGAAATCAACCTTAGACAAAGTGAATCTGTGAACTAAGGTGTAGGTCTGTTAGGTTAATTGTGCTGATCCTCGGGTTGGGGGATTTGTGTTTGTACTGCAGCGCAAAATTCAAACCAATGGAAGATGGACAACAAAAGTTCAAAGCCATCAGGTGCTCAGTTTATGTATTTATTTTTGGCCTACATCAGTAAGAAATGCTAATTTTTAAATTATTTTTTAGATAAAGTCTCATCTCTTAAATCTGCTCTTCCTTTAATGACAGGCCCTGCGTTTACCCCTGACTGTTCCTCTTCCTTCTATCAGTTTGAACCCATTTCACTCCCTACTCTTAAGCGTCTGGTTGAACAACTGAACAATACTAATCTCGTATATGATGTTCTTCCATCTCGTATAGTTAAGGACTGTTTTAGTGCAATTGGACCTAGTATATTGTCCCTTTTGAACTCTTCTTTGCTCTCTGGTTGCGTACCATCAGCCTTTAAACATGCTATAATTCAGCCTGTTCTTAAAAAAAGGAACCTCGATTATAATGATTATGCGAACTATAGGCCGATTTCCAAGCTTCCGTTCTTGGCCAAAATTCTTGAGAAGATAGTGTTGCTTCAACTCCAGGCCTACCTGGATGAGAATAGCATTAATGATAAATTCCAATTGGCCTTCAAACCACATCATAGCACTGAGTCAGCGCTGCTCCGAGTTCTCAATGACCTTCTACTAAAAGCTGACAATGGACGCTCCTCGGTCCTAGTGCTATTGGATTTATCGTCGGCTTTCGATATGGTTGATCATAAAATCCTATTGGCGAGACTTGAGCACACTGTAGGCATCAAGGGTGTTGCCTTGGATTGGTTTAAATCATACTTCTCCAATCGGCTCTCCTCGGTTCACTTGGTCACTTCCTCTTCCTCCGCTGTACCTGTCTGTTGTGGTGTCCCTCAGGGATCTGTGTTAGGCCCTACTCTGTTCTCATTGTACATGCTTCCATTAAGCGCTATCTTTGAGAAATATCACATCGCTTTTCATTATTATGCTGATGACATTCAGATCTACTTTGAGTTAAATGATGACCTAGCTTTCTCCTTGAATAGTTTTCGAGGGTGCATGTGTGAGGTCAGGCAATGGCTCCTGGCAAATACTCTTATCCTTTATGATAAGAAAACTGAAATTGTGGTCTTTGGCAGTGACGTCCTTCGTGCCAAACTTCGTGATGCTTTTGGTTTTCTCACTAGCTCCTTTTCCGACACTGTTAGGAATTTGGGCGTGTTACTTGACAGCTCATTTAAACTTGATAAGTGTCTGCTGTTGTTAGATCCAGTTTTTACCAACTCCGCCTTATTTCTAAGGCCAGGCAGTATATCTCGCATAAAGACCTGGAAAAACTCATCCATGTCTTTGTAACTTCGAGGCTGGATTACTGCAATTCACTCTATTTTGGACTCCACTCTGCCCTCCTCCATAGATTACAGACAGTCCAAAATGCTGCTGCACGCATTCTAACCAAAACTAAGAAGTTTGCCCACATTACTCCCGTCCTAGCTGATTTGCACTGGTTGCCTGTGAAATACCGTATCCAATTTAAAATTCTGCTGTTTACTTTTAAAATCACTAATAACACAGCACCGAGCTATCTTAAGGAACTCTTAAGCTTATATGTTCCTGCTAGGGCTTTAAGATCATCCTCACAGTTACTGTTGGTGCAGCCTAGATCTCGGCTGAAGTCTAGAGGTGATCGAGCGTTTGCCCTGGCCGCACCAGAGTTGTGGAACAAACTTCCCATTGGCATTCGGGCGTCTGACTCTATTCAATCTTTTAAATCACGGCTTAAAACGTATTTGTTTAATCTTGCGTTTTCTACCGGTTAAATGCTGGCCTTGTCTGCAGTGATTTATTTTACTAATTTTCCTATCTTGCTTTTTATTTGCACTGTGTATGTCTTATCCCCATTGTGTGTTGATGGCACAGTTATATTGTGCTATAGCTATGTGCTATAGTTATATTTTTTCTATTGGTGGCTTTTTCCTGTGAACATAATTCTACACTTTTATTTTTATGACTCTGATTATACTTGTGTTAATTTGTTCTATGTTAAGCACTTTGGCATGCCGTTGGTTTTTAAATGTGCTCTATAAATAAAGATTGTTGTTGTTGTTGTTGTCCTGTAAGCACAGTCTGCCTGTGTCTTTTCTCTGCAAATGAACATTTTCAGCCAATATAGGTAATACATCAACATGGCTGCCGTGGCTAAGTTAGGAATATTTATAATGTCATTTCCAAAACTTGCATATGATCTGCAATTTGTAGCAGATCTACTGACTGTCACAGAGCAGCTGGAGCAGTCTCAAATGCAGGTCAGTCCACTGCTGCCCCCTGTGGCCAAGTGCCATAGCTACTGCTGGATGAACTCGTGACACATGTGCACCTGTTTCTATGAACACATTGAGTCTGAGTGGCTGCACTTACACTGGTGCATTCAACATATTGAAAGATGCCAGCAATGTGGATTGTCAAGACTCAAACCAATCCACATTGCTGGCGTTGCATCTTTCAATGCCAGCAATGGCAGGTATCAGTGCTCAAACCTTTTGTGTTTGTTTCCAACAAGTTGCCCACCTCGGGAAACAAAAATGTGTTCTTTTACTTGTCAGATGAACATATGAGACACTTTGACTCTTCAGTGCAGTGTGGAGCCTAACAAAGATCTGTTTTGTGTCCCAGCTGATCAGCAGGAGGAGGAGAGTCTGACGGAGCAGCAGAGGAACATTTTCAGCTACTTGGACTCAGCTCAGCCACTACAGAGGAAACAATGAGCTCAACACAGAAGGTGACAGACAGAGCAGGACCATATGACCAAAGATATTTATCACCATATACAGGGAGTGCATAATTATTAGGCAACTTAACAAAAAACAAATATATACCCATTTCAATGATTTATTTTTACCAGTGAAACCAATATAACATCTCCACATTCACAAATATACATTTCTGACATTCAAAAACAAAAACAAATCAGCGACCAATATAGCCACCTTTCTTTGCAAGGACACTCAAAAGCCTGCCATCCATGGATTCTGTCAGTGTTTTGATCTGTTCACCATCAACATTGCGTGCAGCAGCAACCACAGCCTCCCAGACACTGTTCAGAGAGGTGTACTGTTTTCCCTCCTTGTAAATCTCACATTTGATGATGGACCACAGGTTCTCAATGGGGTTCAGATCAGGTGAACAAGGAGACCATGTCATTCGTTTTTCTTCTTTTATACCCTTTCTTGCCAGCCACGCTGTGGAGTACTTGGACGCGTGTGATGGAGCATTGTCCTGCATGAAAATCATGTTTTTCTTGAAGGATGCAGACTTCTTCCTGTACCACTGCTTGAAGAAGGTGAAACTGGCAGTAGGACTGGGAGTTGAGCTTGACTCCATCCTCAACCCGAAAAGGCCCCACAAGCTCATCTTTGATGATACCAGCCCAAACCAGTACTCCACCTCCACCTTGCTGGCGTCTGAGTGGGACTGGAGCTCTCTGCCCTTTACCAATCCAGCCACGGGCCCATCCATCTGGCCCATCAAGACTCACTCTCATTTCATCAGTCCATAAAACCTTAGAAAAACCAGTCTTGAGATATTTCTTGGCCCAGTCTTGACGTTTCAGCTTGTTAGAATTAGAATTCAACTTTATATTCATTGCACATGCACAGGTAGAGGGCAACGAAATGCAGTTTGCATCCATCCAGAAGTGCTTTAGTGATATAGATATATTACAATATATATTAGCAATAGTATAGATATGTAAGTATATTACAGAAATGGCTCTATTATGGTATGTTATAATGTACACGGTATGAAGTATGTTGTGAATATTCTATAACTAAGTATGTACAGGCTATGAACAGGATATAAATATGAAAAACTATACAGAAATGGGAACTATGCAAGTTGTAAACAGTTGTAGGATTAAAGATTATCGAATGTACAGAATGATTATTTACACAGTGCTATACAGTAGTGCAGTTAAGATAAGTGAGGGTGTGGATAATTTCTACAGAGGCTATATAAAGTGCCAGTGGTTGTGAGTGGTGGTTCACTCCATGTTATTATTGTGTGTTTGAGGGTCCAGGGCCCTATTTCAGGAAGCCGGTTTAGTGCAAACTCTGAGTAAGTAAACCCTGAGTTAACGAAAACTCTGGGTTTTCGGTTTCACAAAGCAAGTTTAGATTAATCCTGAGTGAGTTACTATGACGACACTCTCCGTGAAGCTAACCTGCTCCCTAGCAGGTTTACTTCAACTAACCCTGACTTTCTCCGCCTCTTTGTCGGAAACCTGACTGTAGGAAGTGTCAGACATGGCGTGCCCCTTCCTTGAAGAGCCAGTAGATGTTGAAGCCCAAATTCTCCGCAGAGCTCTCCGCCGGGAGAGAGTGATTAGAGCGTGTTTGGACATTTTATCATTTCCTGATGATTTTCTGTGTGAACGTTACCGTTTTTCAGCACAATCTATAATTTATTTGAATAACATCCTCAGGCCTAATATTGCTCATGTGACACATCGCGGACATTCTCTCAGTTCTGTACATATTATTTGTATTGCACTTCGGTTTTTTGCAAACGGGAGCTTTCTGTATAATATTGGTGACGCTGAGCACGTTTCCAAGGCTACCGTCTGTCGGGCAGTCAGGAATGTCACAGTTGCACTGAAACGTCTCCTGTACTCATTTGTGGTGTTCCCCGGTCACAGACCCACAAGATTCATCAAAGAGGGATTCCACAAAATTGCAGGTATCAGGATGAACAAAACTTAATTCATGATGTGGTGATACTTGAACTACTACTTAAATTTTACATTTATTCTCACGGTTCCCAGGCGTGATTGGCTGTATAGATGGCACTCACATTCCAATCATTGTTCCTTCAGTAAATGAAGGAGACTATGTGAACAGGAAGTCTTTCCGCAGCATTAATGTGCAGGTACATAGTTCCCTGTAGCATTTCAAACTAACAAATTATTTCATTATAGTAATGGATGCTAATTTGTGTTCTCTGCACTGTGAAGATCATATGTGATGCTGCCAACATTATCACAAATGTGGAAGCCAAGTGGCCAGGTTCTGTGAGTGGTGGTGGTGGAGGACCCCCACCTGTTTTTCGGGCCTCTGCTTTTTTTCTGTTGGCTATAACGGGCCACATTTGAGCATACAGAGTAAGCAAATATTTACTTGTAATGTGCTCAGATAATTTCAATAAGTGCTTACAGAGGGGAAATTAATGTAGCCTCTAACTGCAATTGATTTACATCGGACAAACAGACCAAGCACTGTGGCTCATAATACAATTACACCTTACCTGTTTGGACTATATTTTTATATTTGATTTTTACTTGCTGCCAGGAACGTTTGGGGCCTGTTGGGTTGCACCTGCGCTCACATCACATCACAAAATAAAATGTATAAAATAAAAAATGAAATATAACTAGAAAAATTTGCATTTCCTGCGAAAATGCTGTGTGGATGCCTTAACGCTGAAGATGTCTGCTGAAAAAAGCTGAAAAAGTTGAAAAAACAAAAATAAAAAAATGTTGCCTTGAGCAGGATTTGAACCTGGCCTTTCTGGTATTCAAGGCAGGTACTCATCTCACTGTGCCAAACTCTTTCTCACAAAAAGGAGGTGGAGAGACTGACAATTGTGCTGAAATGAGCAGAAGAGGCTGAGAATTGTGCTGATAAGAGGTGAAAAGGCTGAAAAAGAGTTCAATCAGCAGAATTTCTGCTGAAAAGAGGTGAATGAGCAGGATTCTGCTGAAAAGAGGTTTTTGTTGAAAACAGCTGAAAAAGCTGGGATTTGTGCTGAAAAGTGGTGAAAAAACTGAAAATTGTGCTGAAAAGGGATGAAAAAGCTGAAATTTGTGTTGAAAAGAGTTAAAAAGGTGTAACTGTTAACTGAATGAAATGTTGCCATAAGCGGGATTTGAACCCGGGCCTCCCAGTCTGAGAACGGCTGCTCATCTCAATGAGCTAAAACACAGGTCAAGCCGGCATGCAAAATCAGTGACCACATTGATAATGTGTTCCATTCATTTCAATGGTCAAAAGTCATAACACACATTAGCAGAAATATCAGAATTTTTTAAAGTTTAAACATAGTATTTCTGCTAAAACTTAGTATTTATACTAAATAATATTTTTTTCCTGCCAAATCATAGCATTTGTGCTGAAACACAGAAAATTCTGCCAAATTATAGTATTTGAGCCAAATCATACAACTTGTGCTAAAACATTATTTATGATTTAGCAGAAACACTGGGACTTGGTAGAAATACTGTGATTTACATGAAATACTTTGACTTAGCAGAAGTACTACAATCTAGCAAAAAAGTACTACAGCATAGCAGAAATTCTATCATTGAGCAGAATTACTAGGATTTAGAAGAAATACTAAGATTTGGCACAAATACTATGTTTTAGCACAAACACTGATGTGGCTCAAGAACCTTTATTGTGCAGTTATACTGTGATTTGGAAGAAATACTATGCTTTGGCACAAATACTATGATTTGGAAGAAATACTATGTTTTACCAGTAATACTATGTTTTGGTACAAATACTATAATTGAGTACAAGTACTATAAAATTATAGAAATACTATGATTTAGCAGAAATGCAATGTTTTTGCAGAAACACTGTAATTTCGCTTAAATAGTATGAAATAGCAGTAATACTATGATTTGGCAGAAATATTACTTTTTAGCACAAATACTATTGTACAGAATGGTGTACGTCAGTTTAATGCTGGGTGGTGCTGCAATAGTAACTATCCTCGGTCAGAAGGAGAGGCTGACATCCAGGGATTAGATTACCACAGGTGGAGTTTATTGGCGGTCAGATGGATGGTACAGGGAGGTATGGCATACAGTAGGAGGATGTGGAGAGGTGATATGGTGTGGTTTCTATGATTAAGAACAGGGTATGCATTACAAAATGCATACAGATTAAAGATTAAGAAAACTGGCAACAAATTCCTCCACTACAAATCAGTCTGATACCACTTCTTACAGGGTTCACGTTTACTAAGGCACTACCCAAAAGGCGCCACAAGAGGGCACTCCAACACAAGAGATGAAGTACAGGAAGAAGTCTCAGTAAAAATACTATGATTTGGCAGGAATACTATGTTTTACCAGTAATACTATGTTTTGGTACAAATACTATAATTGAGTACAAGTACTATAAGATTATAGAAATACTATGATTTAGCAGAAATGCAATGTTTTTGCAGAAACACTGTAATTTCGCTTAAATAGAATGAAATAGCAGTAATACTATGACTTGGCAGAGATACTACGTTTTAGCACAAATACTATAACAACGCAGAAATACTATGACTTAGTAGTAATACTATAACATAACAGTTCAATGTTCTTTCACAAATACCACAATATGGCAGAAATACTATGTTTTAGCACAAATACTGTGATTTGGTATAAATACTACGATTTGGCACACATACTATATTCCGCAGATACACTATAACATAACAGATATTCTACGACTTAGTAGTAATACTATAACATAACAGAATTATTAATTGGGCACAAATACCACGATTTGGCAAAAATACTATGATTGGGTACAAATACTATGATTTGGCAATAATACTGCATTTTAACACAACTACTGAGATTTGATTGAAATACTATGATTTAGAAGAAATACTATTACTCCATACAAATACGATGCTTTGGGACAAATACTATGTTTTGGTTCCAATACTATGATGTGCAACAAATACTATGATTTGGCACAAGTACTATGATTTAGTACAAATACTATGATTTGGCAGCAATATTATGCCTTAGTAGTAATACTATAAAATAACAGATATACTGTGATTTTGCAGAAATGCAATGTTTTTGCACATATACTATGATTTTGCTCAAATACTATGAAATTGCAGTAGTACTATGATTTTGAAGGAATACTATGATTTGGCAGAAATACTGTGATTTGGCAATAATACTGTGTTTTAACACAACTACTGAGATTTGATTGAAATACTATGATTTAGAAGAAATACTATTACTCCATACAAATACGATGCTTTGGGACAAATACTATGTTTTGGTTCCAATACTATGATGTGCAACAAATACTATGATTTGGCACAAGTACTATGCCTTAGTAGTAATACTATAACATAAGAGATATACTATGGTTTTGCAGACATACTATGTTATTGCACAAATACCATGATTTGGCACAAATGCTATGATTTAGCAGAAATACTATGATTGGGTACAAATACTATGATTTGGCAATAATACTGCGTTTTAACAACAACTACTGAGATTTGATTGAAATACTATGATTTAGAAGAAATACTGTGACTCCATACAAATACGATGCTTTGGCACAAATACTATGATTTGGCACAAGTACTATGATTTAGTACAAATACTATGATGGGGCAGAAGTATTATGTTTCAGTACAAATACTATGATTTGGCAGGAATACTCTGATTTGGCAGAAATACTCTGATTTAGCAGAAGTACTATCTTTTGGTAGAAATTCCTGCTAAAAGATACTATTTCTGCGTTTTAGCAGAAATACTGTAATTTGGCATAAATACTATGATTTGGGATAAATACTATGATTTGGCACATATACTATATTCAGCACATATATTATAAAATAACAGAAATATTATGATTTGGCCCCAAAACCATGATTTTGCACAAATACCATGATTTGGCAAATATACTATGATTTTTCAAAAATACTATGATTTAACAGAAGTACTAAGATGTAGTAGAAGTACTTTGCTTTAGCAGAAATACTATGATTGAGGAGTAATACTTAAACATAGGAGAAATACTGATACACAGACACACATACATAGACAGTAAAGGGAACAGGAGCTGTTGAGAGTCTGGGCTTGGTATATGTAGGTCAGTTAAATTAGCTGCACCTGCTGTAGTCAGCCCTTACACACACAGACACAGAGAGAGGTGTGAGTTTTCTTCAGTGTATTTCTGACATTCAGGATTCCCCTCGAACAAATGGCCATAATTTCCTAACCGTAGAGGCTAGAACGGTCATTCAGACATTGTTTTGTTCAGAAGAGATGGGGGAATCTTCAGGTCTTCATAATTCAGAGATAAAATATAAATTATTAAAGATATATGACTTGTAATACACTGTAACTGAGTAGAGCGAAGCAAAAACTGCCTTGACTTGCTCTCAAACAACCTTTGGTGACTCTAGATCTATATGGAGCATCAAAATCATTCTTTCACCGGAAAAAACAGCAGGCTTTGGTGAACAGTCATGGAAATTTTCAGGGCTCTGTGGAAATCCATCAAAAAGATATGACAAGAGAAAAAAGTGCCTCATTTCCAGAATTTGAAATCTGATGAAATCTGAGCGAGGGACAAATTTCCTACCCTCAAACAAGTCCAACTCATCTCAGAACGGTAATAGGTGAGAAAATAATTCTTGAATTGTGAGCATCAGGAGTGTCTGAAGATATATCGGGACAAGCCATATGTCTTGACTTTGCTTCGTTAAGGAGATATGACAATTTGAAAATGCCTCTCATTAGAGAAATCCAGCGGTGATTTTGAACAAACTCTCCATTGACTTTATATGGAGAGTTTTCTGACCATGTGTTGATCTGAGGAGATTTGCCAAAATTCTATAAATCCCACAACAATGATAGTGACATTTTCTGAAAGCCAGCAAAAATACCTACGTTTTGATGTATAATTTGTGAGGCTTGAGTGAAAATTGAGTGAGTAGCAAGAAGTTGTTTGGACATGAAAAGAAAATTCAAACAGTTTCACTGTCCCCTCTGAGTTAATTGCATAGCAACCATAGCAACGCATGTATTTTCTGAAAAATCACAATTTTGCAACTGAAGACTTAAAGAGAGATAAGATGAAAACGGTAGAAGATCTGAAAAAGCTGAATCATACACGAATAGCCCAATCATTTGAGAACATTTTAAAGTTTGAATGGAGTTTCTAGGTGAAAGTATGAGCATGCAGTTAAGTTTCAAAGACAAGAAAGTTTTAGCAGAATTGTGGAAGTTTTCCATTCATTTCAATGGGACAAATTAAAGGAAAAAAGTGTAATATTTTAAAAAGTATTATAGTAATAAACACCAAAAGATATAGCCGGCATTAGCAGAAAGAGCAGAAAAGTTTAGAGTTTGAACGGAGAAAATCGGCTGAAAACTGAGGGAGTAGTTTGAACTCAAAAAACGTACGGAAGCGACAGGAATAATAAAGAATAAAGAGAAACAGGAACTCAATAGGGGCATCCACACAATAAAATAACGTGTTAAATGGGTGGAAATCCCTAGATCAATGTTTATATTAACACGCACGCATTGACTCTGTCGGCTATGTTTTGCCATGCATGCTACCTTTCTTTTGCAGCTGAGGCTGTGTTACTTTTTTTCTGCAAAATTTGCATGTTATCGGCATATGCTGCCATCAGAATTTCGGCCTCAAGCGCTGTAAAATACATTGACCGCGCCTTCTTTCCCTCCGTCTCCATGGTGACTCGCTTAATCTGTGCTCCACTAATCAGGGCTTTATGTATCCTCGTGCGTGTGCTTAACTTGGGGTTAAAGCAACTCTGCGTTGATTGAACTACTTGTTATCAGCTTTTCTGAAACCGAATATTCCGAGTTGGACATTTCGGGGTTACTCAACCCTGAGTATCGTTTTTCACTCTGAGTTTTCTAAACCGGCTTCCTGAAATAGGCAAGGCAAGGCAAGGCAAATTTATTTGTATAGCACAATTCAACAACAAGGTGATTCTAATAGGGTACAGTTGTCCATTGTGGGTGTGTGTATGTTGAGTCCATAAGTTAACGTGGGTCAGATGTCAGGAGGCAGAGTTCAGGAGTCTGACAGCTGTGGGGAAGAAGCTGTTCCGGTACCTGGTGGTCTTAGTCCGGAGGCTCCTGTAGCGCCTCCCAGAGGGCAGGAGGGTGAAGAGTCCATGTGATGGGTGACTGGGGTCTTTGATGATTTTCCCAGCCCTTTTCAGACACCGCTTCCTGTAGCTGTCTTTTATGGCAGGAAGTGGTGCTCCGGCGATGCGCTGGGCAGTTTTCACGACCCTCTGCAACGCCTTCCGGTCCGAGGCAGAGCAGTTCCCGTACCAGACTGTTATACAGTTGGTCAGGATGCTCTCGATGGTGCAACGATAGAAGTTCACCAGGATGTCTGAGGACAGGTGGTTCTTCCTCAGAGTCCTCAAGAAGAAGAGGCGCTGGTGAGCCTTCTTGACCAGCTTGGAGCAGTTGGTCGACCAGGTGAGATCCTCGGAGATGTGGACTCCCAGGAACTTGAAGCTGCTCACACGCTCCACAGCCATCCCCTTAATGTGGATGGGTGGATGTGGGTCAGCATTCCTCCTGTAGTCCACGATGAGCTCCTTGGTCTTCTCGGTGTTAAGCAGCAGGTTGTTTGTGTCGCACCACTCAGCCAGACGATCCACCTCCTCCCTGTAGGCGGCCTCATCGTTGTCACTGATGAGGCCAATCACCGTGGTGTCATCTGCAAACTTAATGATGGTGTTGGAACCATCAGCAGGTCTGCAGTCGTGGGTGAAGAGGGAGTAGAGGAAAGGGCTCATCACACAGCCTTGTGGTACACCGGTGTTCATTGTGATGGTTGATGAGCAGTGGTTATCCAGCCGGACATATTGGGGGCGATTGGTCAGGAAGTCCAGTAACCATTTGCAGATGAGGGAACTGATGCCCAGGTCTGTCAGTTTCCTGATGAGTTGTGAGGGGTGGATTGTATTGAATGCTGAACTGAAGTCTATAAACAGCATTCTGGCGTAGGCGTTGTTGTTGTCCAGGTGTGAGAGGACAGAGTGCAGTGCGATGGAGAAAGCATCCTCTGTGCTCCTGTTCTGGCGGTATGCGAATTGGTGGGGGTCCAGGGTGGGGGGGAGACAGGATTTGAAGTGTGCTAGGACCAGCTGCTCTAAGCACTTAGTGATGATGGGGGTGAGTGCTACTGGGCAGTAGTCATTGAGGCAAGATGGGTTGGAGTTTTTGGGTATCGGGACGATGGAGGTGGATTTGAAGCAGGCCGGTACCACAGCGTGGGCCAAGGACAGACTGAATATGTCTGTCAGCACTCCTGCAAGCTCCCCAGAACACGCTCCAGGGCTCTAGAGTGCGACCAATTTTTCAGTGGTGCGACTAAAAAAAAAAATTTGGTTGCACCTGTGCGACCAACTGTTCGGGTAGCAAAAAAAAAAAAAAAAAAAAAATCTGCAACCTTCCCTGTGGTCAACAACAGACACACATTTTGCCCCTATCGTGGACTAAACCAATCAGAGATAGTCAGGGGCGGGACCTCTCTGATTGGCCGTGGTCCAGTTGAAAGTGCAGGTGGACGTGGGAGGTGAGTAGCTTGAATAAAGCGATATCGATTCATTAAATCCTGAATCGACTTTTAAATATAACTGTTTTGCCAGAAACGCCAGATTCTCAGATTAAAGCTCACAAAACCAGTTCAACAACAACCAAACAGCAAATGAGAGCAGGTACACGGATTCCACACAAAGACGTAAACACAGCACAGACCCGACGCATCAGAATTAACTTTGTCTTTCTCGGCTTTCTCACCCGACGGCCTGTAGACGGACACGCTGTCGGTGCTTAGCGATCCTGATGCGTCCGGTCCGCGCTGTGTTTACGTCTTTTTGCGCTGATTCTGAGCTGCAGGTTTTGTCTCTCCAACCAAAATTCACCGAGCTGAATTTTGCTGTTTTGCTTCCACGACTATTAAAATGGCACTTCATGCACAGCTAGCTCTCTCTATCTCTCTCTGTACTTCAAGAACAGTTTCCCGTCTCCAATCTCTGTTTTCTGTATTATTCATTCGCTTATTACCCACCAGTCTACCGTTGTTTACAGCGCTGTGGTTGCTGTCTTTTTCTTTTCTTTTTCTTTTTTTCACTTAAATGACCTCGAACAAGAAAGCCTGTTTTTTCTGTTGTTCAATACTGAAGAAATTTAAACTTTATATGCAGTACATTGTAGAATATTTTAAGGTTATCTGCTATAAAAAGCCAGACCAGGAAAATCTCCTTCATGTTTTTCTGTGTTTTATTCTCAGTTACTTTCACACAAAGGCATCTGCTGTGATGCTCACAATTCTGATGAAGTCAGTACTGATAAATTATCAGAATTATAATATCATAAATTATCAGAATATGCCCACTCTCCCCGGCCGGGGAGTCCTCCGGTGTTCTGGAGATCTCTGGGATGAGTCGGAGATCGGCGATAAAACTGTTGGAGTTGTGAGTCCAGATGTCCAGAAGCTCCTGTCTGCTGTAGGTCAGCAACGCACAGCAATTCTGGACGAATAATCCGGTTAAAAGTAGATAAAAAACCGCTAAATAGCAGATTCTGGAGAGACACTGAGCCTCGCGTTGTTCACGCGCCGTCATCTTGTGTGTCTTGTTCAGTGGTGGTCGTCTTTCAGCCTTTCTTACCTTGGCCATGTCTCTGAGTATTGCACACCTTGTGCTTTTGGGCACTCCAGTGATGTTGCAGCTCTGAAATATGGCCAAACTGGTGGCAAGTGGCATCTTGGCAGCTGCACGCTTGACTTTTCTCAGTTCATGGGCAGTTATTTTGCGCCTTGGTTTTTCCACACGCTTCTTGCGACCCTGTTGACTATTCTGAATGAAACGCTTGATTGTTCGATGATCACGCTTCAGAAGCTTTGCAATTTTGAGACTGCTGCATCCCTCTGCAAGATATCTCACTATATTTGACTTTTCTGAACCTGTCAAGTCCTTCTTTTGACCCGTTGCCTAATAATTCTGCACACCTGATATAGGGTGTTGATGTCATTAGACCACACCCCTTCTCATTACAGAGATGCACATCACCTAATATGCTTAATTGGTAGTAGGCTTTCGAGCCTATACAGCTTGGAGTAAGACAACATGCATGAAGAGGATGATGTGGACAAACTACTCATTTGCCTAATAATTCTGCACTCCCTGTATACATTTGAACATTTGCCATAACGATGTAGCTGACGATAGAATTGACACCAGACAAAATACTTTACAGCTGCACAACTTTATTAAAAAGCCATCAATGTATTTTCACTGAAACAAGCAGCTGTTGTTTATGTGCATTAAAGTTATATAAAAATGTAACAGTGCAAATGCAAATTCCTCGCTGACAGTTTAACCAAAAGGCGTTTCCAGTGGAAACTGGCCGACACATCCTGAGCATAACCATGTATAATATCCACTAAACTTCAGAAGAGGTTATACAGTCGTGGCCAAAAGGTTTGAGAATTGCATAAATATTGGAACCTGGAGAAGTTGCTGCTTAAGTTTTTATAATAGCATTTTGCCTGCACTCCAGAATGTTATGAGGAGTGATCAGATGAACTGCATCGTCCTTCTTTGCCATGAAAACGAACTTAATCCCCAAAAAGCCTTACCACTGCATTTCATTGCTGTCATCAAAGGACCTGCTGAGACCATTTCAGTGATCGTCTTCTTAACTCAGGTGAGAATGTTGGCGAGCACGAGGCTGGAGATCATCATGGCTGTATCCCGATTCAGGTTCTGCAGCTTTAAAGTCCTCAAGGGCCGCGGACTCAAAGACCGCTAAGGCCGAAGTGCGAGGCTCGTAGGCTCGTGAAATGGGACGTCTAGCCTCCGTCGCGCTGCCCAGGTTGCCTAGCAACCATGATACTAACAGCTGGAAACGTTTCATACAGCTTTGTTTGACAGAAATGAAGGAGAACATATTTAGTTCATTTGTTTCTACATGAGCTCTGTGTGATTTCATGAGTATCTGAGGCTGAGACCACAGGACTGTGAAACATGATTGTTGGGCTTCATTTCTGTGCTGAACAGTCGTTTAAGATTAGCTGTAAATAACAATTAGCTGATGTTGTTCATGAGACTAAAGTCATCTCACTGTGGTAATGTAAATATAATATGGCCAATATTATAGTTATCATATTAATCACTTCACTCACAGACAAGTATCTGTGACAGTGTGTATACAGATGTATCATATATAAGAGACAAATATTGTTCCTTCAGTATGTTGGTACTAAATGTGGCTCAATGCTTACATATATGTGTAAAAAGCCAATGTAGGAGCTGTGATAACTGTGTCTGATAGAATGAAGAGTAGACTGATATATGAAATATTCCTTTATTGGGTGAGAAAATCAGACCATGTCATAACTGCTGTAAGTCACACAGAATAGATATCAGAGCCTTAAACAGGCTGACTTCTGCTAAATGGGTCAAACTGGGCAGAAAGTCTACAAACACATAACATCCTTATAGAATATGATGTAACACTATAGATCAACTTAGCTCAGAATATATAAAGCATATAAACAGTTACAGCAATATGATGCAACAAACACAGCAGCTACTGATCCAAAATACTCAAAGCTTCATAGAACTGAAACCAACATTTATTTTTAGCTCCATCCTGCTGCTGATACAGACTTTAGGTTTCTGAACATTAAACTTGTTGCTGCCTTTCATAGTGTGTAACTTGAAGGCCCTGAGTACTTTCTCCCACACTGGAAACACTGGGATGATCACATTATTTGAACATTACCTAATAAGACTGATTCAGCACAGACAGTTATGTTAAACTTTCCTAGCAGTCCTTCACAAACAGGGAACAGTCTGTCTATTCTCTCCATCTGTCAGCTGCTGCTGGCTCTTCCTCCTCCTCTTCCTCACACACTGCTGAGTTTGTCCTGGTGGATCATCAGGGCTGCAAAGCCTCACAGATGATGTGCAGCAGTGGCTCCCTCAGTCTGTCCTCACTCTGGACACTTGCAGTCGTCACACATGGAAATCAAATGTGTGATAAGCTGCAGGATTCAAACACAAGTGTAACTTATAAACACATGTTCATACTTTTATTCCACAATCAGAGAGAAAGAAACAGAGAGAGTGCAGGACAGACAGACAGGTGACAGTCTCAGGTGTACACACTGCTACACAACAGCACCAGAGAAGCAGGATTTAGTGTTTGTGTTATTACGAGTGTAAACAAGAAGAGTTCCAGATGGTGCAGTGGACACATGTGTGACTGCTGTGATTAAAGCATCTTTCTTTCAGCTTAACGAGTGAACCGTCAGCTCGTTCAAACACACGTTAAAGTGCGTTTGGCTCGACACCACCGAACAGAGGCAGCAATATAACACAGCTAACATTAACAGTGCAGTGGATCCTGCTTGTGCCGTGATGTTCAGGACTGCAAACCGAGCAGCATCACTGACTTTCAGCTTGTTGTGTTTGTGGATATATGACTGACTTTAATTATCCACAAAATCATCACATTCTCTGTCAGATTAAGGTCGACTATTGAACGGCGTATATTTTAAAGGCTTTAAAACCAAGTTAACGCTGAAAGTACAAACATCACTAATGTCACATAACTCTGCCGACAAGGCATAGCTATGGCTATGAAATGCTCTTTGTGTATCACTTCTTCATTATGAAAGATGTCATTAATGCACTAGTAATGTCTCATCTGGAGTATTGTTCAATCATTTGGTCAGCAGCTAATGAGACAGATTTTAACAGACTTCAGTTAGTCCAGAATAAGGCGTCCAGATTAGTGTGAAGATGTTCATACTATACTAATATTGATAAAATGCATAATAACCTTTCTTGGCTTCCTGTACAGGCTAAAATATTCTATGGCTTACTTGTAGTTCTAAAGAAAGCAATTCTGTTAAACACACCACATTTATTCTGCTCAGCTGCAGTATCCAGATGAAATACATCATCATATTACACAGTTTTCAACAAGCTGCAATTTAGTAAATGCTCGAGTTAAAAGTAACGTTTTGTAAAACTGTTACATTTAGAGCAACTTTTAAGTGGAATAAGTTGCCTTAAAAAATTAGAGAATTATTCAAAACTTCAATGAACACTTAAAAGCCGATTTACAGAGCTTTTAGTTGTTGTAAATATTGTAAGACATGATTTGTTTTTGAAATTTGTGTAATGTGCCTCAATGTTATTGATATTATTATTATTGATTGCTTATGTTTGAACAATTGTGAAACCTCACTGTGGATGTAAGAGTGAAATTATGTGGATATCTTGAATCCACTTTATTGTGTAATATTTTATGTGAGTATTTGACGGAAGACGAGCAACATCTGTTGTGGAAGCTAACGGGGTTCCTTTAGAATAAACAAACATAGGATTTATTATCACTGAATAATTCTGTATAAATCTATACAAATTATAGAAATATGTAATAGGAAACAACAAAATAATCTAAATTATAAAATAATGTGAATGTGTGTGTGTGTGTGTGTGTGTGTGTGTGTGTTTGTGTGTGTGTGTGTGTGTGTGTGTGTGTGTGTGTGTGTGTGTGTGTGTGTGTGTGTGTGTGTGTGTGTGTGCATGATTTTAGTGTTTGAACAGTCATGAATTATCTTTAACAGCAGGTTGGATGTAATGTGTTAGAACTACCAGCAGGTGGGGATAAGAGACCTTTAAGGTGTTTGGTGCCACGCTCCACCTTCAGGTTTAAAACTAGTGTTAATGGAGTTTGAAGGTTGAGTTTGTTCCACGACTGCATTTCACTCACTGCCTCTGTTTGTATCTCTGTCACTGCAGGACCAACATGGAGCCAGAAGTCAGCGCTCTCAGGAGGCCGACAAACCTCACAGAAGAAAGGGAGAGAAAAAACACACCTGTGACGAGTGTGGGAAGGGTTTTACTGTGAGGGCTAAACTAAAACGGCATCAGGTCATCCACACTGGAGAGAGACCGTTCAGCTGTGACTTGTGTGGAAAGTCTTTTTCCTTCAAGCGTTCCCTAAAAAGACACCAACTCATCCACAGTGGAGTTAAAGCGTACAGCTGTGATCAGTGTGGCAGAGCTTTTACTCAAAGTAGCCACTTACAGAGTCATCTAGTTACCCACTCTGGAATTAAGGCATACAGCTGTGATCAGTGTGGCAGAGCTTTTACTCACAGTAGCCACTTACAGAGGCATCAAGTTACCCACTCTGGAATTAAGGCATACAGCTGTGATCAGTGTGGCAGAGCTTTTACTCGCAGTAGCAGCTTACAGAGGCATCAAGTTACCCACTCTGGAATTAAGCCATACAGCTGTGACATCTGTGGAAAAACTTTCAGCTGGAGAGGGAGCCGAAATACACACCTACGCATTCACACCAGACATGATGTGTACTGCTGTGAACAGTGTGGCAAAGAGTTGACAACAGACGCACAGTTACAACAACACATGTTTACCCACACTGAGGAGAGACCTTATCGATGTGACCTGTGTGAGAAGACTTTTAAATCTCCACGTCACCTGAGACAACACCAACAGATCCACACCAGAAAGAGACTCTACAAGTGCAGCTACTGTGAGGTATGTATTTATATTGTTATCTTGTCATTTTAGCCTGACTGTTTGGAACAACTCTGCTCATTAAACTGTGTTAGCATGTTAGCAATTCTACTGCATGGAAAAGCAGCTCTGAGTGATTATTCAGATTTTCCTTTCAGTTATGATTTTAGTATTACTGTAGTATTATGGTGGTAGTATTGTAGTTATTGCAGCCCAGTAAACTGAGTGTGTTAACTGAAACAGTCAAATGTAGTTGGACGTCTGCAGAGATGCTCTTTATTTCAGGCGACGTTCAGGATACAAATGTTGAAGGACTGACTTACACTGTCTTTGTGTCTTTGTTTAGAAGCAGAGCCACACAGATGGATCCAGTTCTCAACCCTGTCATCACTGTGGTGGTGGGAAAGACTTTCATTGTGACCTCTGTGGAAAAACTTTCAGTCAGCAAGCTGCCCTTATAACACATCAACGTAGACACACTGGAGACAAACTGAAATACTGCAAAGAATGTGGGAGAAGCTTCACCACACCAAGTGAGTTAAAACGACATGAACTGATTCACAGTGGGGTTAAAAAGCACCTCTGTGATCAGTGTGGGTCATCCTTTACCACTGCATGGAAGCTTAAATCACACAAACGAGTCCACACAGGAGAGAAACCACACAAGTGCAGATACTGTGAGAGAAGCTTCTCACATTCACATAGTCGTAACATTCATGAACGTGGACACATGGAAGGAAACTACAGCTGTGACCAGTGTGACAAGAGCTTCAGGAATCTCAGATCATACTCTGCACACAAACGATCCCACGTTACTAATAAACTGTTTCACTGTTACCAATGTGCCCAAACATTCACCTCATTGTCTGCTCTGTGCAAACATCAGCGCGATCACTCAGGGCTGAAATCACTCCCATCACTGGATCACAGTGAATCTGAAGACACAGAAAGATCCTCTGGTTTCTGTGTCAGACTCAAAAAGCTTGAGATCAGGCTCCACAGAGTTCAGATAGAATCATTTAAACTTGTGTTGAACTGAACTGGTTGCTGGGCTGAACTTCTACATAATACAGATCTACATGGGATCTTCTTTTCTGTTGTTTTACTGAGTCAGTTTTGTCCTTTTTTCTCTGTCCTGGTTTTGCTCGTCTGTAAATGATTGAAACTCAGTCAAATAGTTCATTGTTCTCCAGCAAAACGTTTTGGAAACTCATGTTTAACCTTTAAAACTCTGACATGTTTTAGCACACAAGGCTTCATCGGGGAGTTCACTCATGATTGGACCATGAGAACAAAGGTTTTTAGTTCTTTCAAAGAGAGTCTTGGAGATGTTTGATGTTTCTGTTTTTCTGAAACCACCTGAAAGAAAAACTATTTTTCTTGCTTTATGTAGTGTGGAAGTTTTTAATGTTTCTTCATCTGTGATGTTCTTGAATGTGTTCACGTGAAGATGGTACAAATAAACTGTCCTTTCAGCTTTAGCTCCTAATTTATTCATTATTTATGGATGTAGCACAGCAGCCGTCTCTTGATTAACACATGGAGGGCTCGGGATCTGATGGTGTCGTCTCCCTAATTTGCCCACTCAGTAAATCTCACTCATGGCCAAGAAATTGAAATAAACCTTGTTTCCCTGCTGGATAGTGATCCACTGTAACTCTGCTCCTCCTTCCTGTTTAGGATTTCTGTGGCTGAAGTAAAATTCCCTCCATCCATCACTTATCCCAGCTAACCCAAAGTGAAATAAAGTTTTGCTGGTCTTAAAAAAGCATTACAATAATGGGCATTACCAATGCAAACTGAATGATACAGAAGATGAAAGAAGAGACTTTGATCAGTTAATAAAGCTCATGATCTGGATTCATTGTGGCTGCTACACAGATACTTCTGGGTCACTTCTCTCAGTTAGGAACCTTCCTCACCAAACTGACTGTTGGACCACACCCCTGGTTTCATGAGAAATTGTTTCAGCCATGATTTCTCTTCCTGTATTTCAGAGTAAAGACTGAAGTGACAAATGGAAGCATGTTTAAAAAACACAATGTGAGAGAGACGTTGAGGTCCTTAGAAGTTAGCCTGGGTTTTTCTGTCACCCTGCTAGATGTTACACACCTTGTTATTGGACTGATTTCTACTGCTGGACTACTCCTGCGGAGAGTAACAATACTCTTACTAATTAGCTCCCTTTCACACCTTTGGGGATATTTATTTTTGTGTTTGCAGCGCTGTGAGCCAGAACAGCGAGAGAAAAATCTGCAACAGCGACGAGCCGAATGCTTACGTGAATCGCAGCAGCTGCACATGTGCTACGCTGAATTAGAGGATATCTTTGCTCTGGATTTCTATTTCTACTTTTTCATTTCTATATGATTCTTCTTGCATCTAAACAAAGATGATTCAATTTGCTAAATGTTGATGGCTCTTCGTGCTCAGGTGTAAATGAGACGTAATATTTGCTCTTGGTTTGGTTCTCCTGTACAGAACCTTGCAGTACAACAGAAACCTAAAAACATTATTTGTAGTTGTTATTCTTAGTTGTTCTGCTGCCTAAATACCACAGGGTCTGATTATGAAGTTATTGAGCTGCACATACTTTACGACCTGCTTAAGTTCGAGGTCACAGCGTCTGTAGAGCAGCTGGAACATAATGAAGTCTACAAGGTTAAAGTTTTCTCTTCAGTTATTGTTCTTTCTGCTGCTTGGTTTGATGGATCTGAGAGCTTTTGTTTTTATTATTGTTATTATAATTATCATTAATATTTTACTCTCTAGAAGCTTTAAAATAGTGTTTGTGTTTGAAAAAATTGATTTAAGAATTGAACAGAAACATCTGTCCTTCTGAAAATCGCCCAAAGGCACGGAGACAAAGTCAAAGGATGCAACCTGTGACTTTCTCTTCCTTCATGTCAGGACCATCATCCATGATTTATATAAAATGCATATAGCAACAGTAGCACTTTAGTTTGGACTTTATGATTTCTGTAACTGGAAAATATTATTTTGTTTAAAGACAGAACTGACTGCATAGTTGCAACATCAAAGGGAAATATTAATTAATTAGCATCAAGTATATTTGTTGCTTAAGCGTTTGCACTATAACTTAAGTAGGATTATAACTTTTAAGGAAGGAAAGATTTCAGATATTTAGTTCACTGCTTCAGTTATTTTATATGAAATTAAAACATTTACGTTGGTCAAATATGATGCTCTAAATCAAATAAAAGTTTGAAAATAAATGATGTATTTTTAAATGCTGCAACAAATGTTCACAAAAAGTAACTATAATTAAAACCAGTTAAACAAAATCAAATGTTTGAATCATGCTTAACCAAATGCCAGGCTGGAGAGCTGAACCTAAAGTATACGTAGAAAGATTTCAACATCTGAGCAGTTTTTAATGTTTTTATCACATATAAATGTCACAGCAGTGGGTCCTGGCCCAATGCTTTGTGTTTTTGCTTTTCTTTGACTCTTGTTTTTCTTGCTTTTTGTTCTTCTTATTTATCAGGCTCTCAGTAATCTTAGTTCTCCCTCCCTCAGTGTTCATTTCAGCCTGTGTTTAGTTTCTGTTCCCGTGTCCCACGTTTCATCGTTTCATGTCGAGTCAGCCCTGTCTCTCTGTTTCCTGTGTCTCCCCAGTCAGCCCCGCCTCCCTCGGGCACTCATGTGTGATACAGAGTAATAAACCTGACTACATTTGCTACACTCTCTTTATTACCTGTTACTTTAAAATTCATACACTAATTATGTCTGCCCATCTCTCTAATGTGAAGGTCAAAGGTCAACATCCCAGTGACATAAGAATAATCCCAAAGGGGCAAAGGCAGCGGTTAATTTAGCACATTTAGCATTAAGGGTACAGCAAGGATGTACTTTTACTTATTGTGGCAGGGGTGTGGTCTCTGGCCTGCTGCAGTGGAGGCTGGTGGCGGGACGTTGGACGGCACAGGTGATGGAGCTCATGACTCTCCCCTTTATAGTGATGGAGGAGACTGGCGTGGGGGAAGCGTGTAGTGGAGGAAGCCGAGGAGAGAGCTGGTTTCTGGCTACAAAGACGGCGTCAAACCAGAAAAGATTGCTCGTGGTCAAATAATGTGTAATAATAATGAAATAAATAGGCCATTGGGAAAAACGGGATTTTGAAATAAAGACTGACTTTGAAAAAAAGGACATTTTGGATTAAAAATGGCTGGGAATAAATAAAATGCCTCAGGAATAATCTCTGTTATTGTGAAAAATAATGATCATGAAATAATATTTCACAATAATAAGTAAATTTATATAGCAGAATGCAATATATTTCACAATAATGAGCTTTTTTTCAAAATGTGTTCAATTATTTCACAATATCATTCTCACATTACATATCTGTGTCTTACTTATTCACATAGTTATTTATTTCATCATGACTTATTTATTTATTTAATTTTGAACACTTTGGAGTTCCATATGGTTGTAGTGGGCTTGTAATGTAAATGTGTCTGATTAAATGTGACATTAATGCTGACGCTGCATCAAACCCTGATAAAACAGTTCTATTAGTGGGTCTGTGTGATCAACATCAGTGGGTGAAGGTGAGGCCTTGACTAGTAGAACGTCATGTTGGTGTTTAACAACACATGAGCCAACATCAGACTCCGAGCGCTACGATGCTAAAGATCAGAAGATCCTGTGTGACATCATCGTTACCTGGCAACAGCAGCCCTCATCTGACTTTATTGGAGGATATTTACACCAGCAACACGGTTTAGTTTGATATGACGGATTAACAACATGCTGTGATATCCATTTCATCTGTAATAGATACTGGATCTAATCAGTCAGCAGATATTTGACCAGCTTATTTATAACTATACTAGAAACAAATACAACTGTGTTGGTGATTCATGCAAACTTGCATATCAGCCTTTGAAGGTTTTGTAGTATTGAGAACAAAGAGGTTGTGTTAGGGCTGAAAAGCCCGACTTGTTCTCCTCTGCAGGTCATCAAATGCACCACAGAAGTTTGTATTTGCACAGCCTGTATATGTTTGCTGGCTTTATTATTCTCTGTTCAAAGACAGTAAATATGGAAAATGTCTCATGTAGTATCAGCTTCATTTAAAATGACTGCAAACATTTAGAGAACATGTGCTGCTGTTTGTCCTACATTTCAACACTGAATGAACCCTGAAAACATGATGGCAGCTGGCAGGTTGGAGTTCACATGAAATATCGGCTGTATGAAGACTGGAAATATAGATGATAAAAACATGCAGCCAAACATTTGTGGACATGAATAAACTATCTGATCCAAAAAGCAGGAAGTGACACAGCTAGAAAGTGTGTAACAGCTGAAGTCAAATGTAATGCAGAGTTGAATCTGCACTTGGATCCATCTGTGAAAGGTCCACATGTAGGGATCACATGAGTCCTGATGTTTGTCAGTCAGCTTGATAACTCCATCTACTGTGGCTACATATACTGGGCTGGTAGCTCCACAGTGTTGGAAAGAAACTATTAAATGTGCAAAGTTTAAAATCAGAGGCTCTTCTAACACAGGAGCCATGTTGAGTTTAGATCACAGCCGACCACCGGCAGTCTGAAATGGGAGGAAGCCCATTGACAGCCAGCAGGTCTAAACAGGAACGCACCCATTTGTATGTGTGGCAATGATGTGGCTGCAGCTGACACAGGATTGGTTCAAACTAAACATCAGGCACATTTCACAGAGTTCACAAATAAACTCACGTTTTTATCTTTGAAGATCATCATAAAGTAGAATTGATGGTCCAGTAGAAACAGCAGGAGGTTTGAGCCCTTCTGATGCAGCAGAAACAGGATTTGGAGGAAGATGTTAATAGATTAGAAAGAATTGTACACTGTGAATCAATGCAAGTCTTTCTATATAGACAGATCTGTAATAATCCCTCAGGCAGGTTCCTCTGGGACAGTCACAGATAGAGACACCAATTCTGACATCCTTTGAAAGCCTGACTTTGAATTTTCATCACTCGTCATGCACACAGATGTTAATTCTACATATTCCTGGTACTGAACTCTAAATCAATATGAAGAAAATGCTCCTGCTAATCTGCATCTATGTTGATATCAAATCCTTTTCCAGCACATGGATAAATCTCTATAAATCTTTCAGTCTGATCAGAATGGGCACAGTGTTGTTATTGCAGCTCCCTGATGTTTGAAAAGCTAAATGTCCATTTTAAAGTGCTCGTGTGTAGGATTGTGTTTCCTTCCTTTGTGCAGTTCTTACAGTAAACATGTTTGAATGTTTCCTGTTCCCCTGATGCTTCTTCCTGTTGGATAAAATTGGTTTGAATAACATGTTCTTATAGGTTTCAATGAACTTCAAACTGTGATCCACTTACAAAACTGTCTAATTTTATTGGAACGATCCACATTTGCATCCATTCACGGTACATTTGACATCTGAACACGTTTGTACACATGATGAAAGGACAGATGGTGTTTGTGTGTCCTTCTTAAACTCAGTGTGGATGTTTCATCATGTAGAACGAGTTAGAACAAAGTCTTTGGAACATTTGGAGAACACGTTTAGGAAAGTAACATCCTGGTAGAACATTTTCTTAAAGCAGAGCAGAGCTGCAACATGACTGTGAGCATTCAGAAGAATAAAGTCAGAATACTTTATTATTATGAAGACTAAAGTGCACCTTAATGCTGCCGATAAACACACATGTTCTTTGTGAAAGCATGTGTGAGCACAGCTGACGTGCACCACACTGACCCCACTCGCCCCATTTCTTCATCCACTTCTTGCTCTTGTGCTTGAAATGAGACGCAGCAAAAGTCAGAGGCTCTAAAATCCACAAAAAGGGGGCTCGTTAGATCAGGATACTGGATGTGATCCATAGAAAACATGGATAATACACCACTTTATTTGAAGCATCTGTAGCACTGCCTCAGTTCTGGATGTTTCCACAGACTCCTCTGTGCACCTAAAGGAAAGGTCAAAGGTCAGCAGCACATGTAGTTGGGACAAGTCTTCAGTCGCACAAACTACATAATCATTTTCCTCCAATGACGACTTTTCACTTGCAGAAATGGTCCTGTGTGATTTCCAGGCTGTGATATAAAAACTAGTTCCTAATGGCAGCGACTCACTCAGTAAACATGTGTTTCCTTCACCAACCTCACACACAGATCCAATAAGATCAGGAAGTGGGCAGTATAGTACAATATGTGTTATTCTGTGCTGCACTGCCCAAACTAAAGATCTGCTGAAGTGTTGGAAATGATCCAGATGTTTATTTTGGACGATACAGCAGAAGATCAGACATGAAAGTGGAGATAACACAGAAGACCTGCAGCAAAGGTCAGAGGTCAGACTGGGCCCCTGGATTCAACAATGAGCCAATGATCATCAAGCAGTGACTAAAGCAGAGCCCTGACGTTCTGACATTCATCACACAGTCAGAACAAATGTCTGCTGATGACTTCATCTCATGAAACGACTGATAGATGTCAGTTCATTGATCAGCTGAGCTGCTGATCTTCATCGTCACAGAAACATTCAGCTTGTTTCAATCAGTAAATAACTCCCACTACTCCCAGTTTGAACTGTTCCCACTCAAAATGCTGTGAGAACAATGATCATTGTAGAACTTCACAAACATCACGTGTTGTTTTCCACATGTAAGATCAGCAAACACACAGAAACTTCCTGTTGCCACACACGGCCTCTAAAATCTCTTCCACGCTTTCTGTCTGAAGTCCACTCTCTGTGTCGGATCCACAGGAAACAACAAGATCTTATTAACATGGTTTTCAATGTGTCTCCTTCCAAAAAGTCCAACCAATGAACAAATGTGTGTATTTGTGGAGGCCGAACAAAAGCATGACACATTTCTCTGTTTCTATAAACTGGAGTCAAACACAAACATGAAGAGTTTCACTGACAGACTCCAAAATGCCCCCACAGTGGATCAAAGGGAAATCCTACAGTGTGGCCAGAGACTCTTAATGGCTCCAACATCAACACATCCACAATGTTGGATCCAGTTGTGCCTCACAGAGTTACTAAGACACACCCTCTGCCAGCATCACAACAGCTCCACCTGCTTCACCTGCCTCCTCAGCATCTGTACACCTGAAGAGAAAAGAAAGGCTCCAACAGCTCAAATCTACAAAGGATTCATGAAGTTTCATCCAACAATAACATGTTTGCCTTCCACAGTGTGCTGTTAGACACCACTGTACCTCTGCCATTTCAAAAAGAGCAGCTTGGGAACATTTTGGCTCCAAACACTTTGTGTTTAAGTTCTTTGTTTTCTTTGTGAAGCCGACAACATCTGGAGCTTTGTGACTCATAGAAACATCATTTTGTTCTTTAGATGACAGCAGATTGGGACTGAATAATCAATCACTATCAAACCAATAAAGACAAACATGCTGATTTTACAGGAACTTTGTTGGAGAAGCTGCAAAGACATGAAACTGGTGGAGATCCCAAACCAGTTGATAGTGCTGGTTATTCCAAATAAAGCTGTTTCCCTTTGAGATGAAACGACTTTGTGTCCTGATATATAATAAAGATGTTGTTGTTTTTGAGCCCCTGTATTAAAAGTAGTTTAAAGTCAGCTTGAGTTTGATGTCTTTATGTCAAAGCTGCTCATGATGTTGAGCTGCTGATGGAATAAAAACAATATAAAAGCATGTAGTCCAGACTTAAATGTAGCCTGTTGTTAGCTGAGGTCCACACACAGTGTTTGACAGTGTAAAGTGTGTGAAAGGGCTGCTGGTGGAGCTCACTAGGATGAGCAGGTGACCACGAGGTGGAGAGCAGCTGGCCTGGCTTTGACCCGGGCCACGCCCCCTTTCTCTCTGCTTTGCTGTCACTTATCTTCACTGCTCTGTCCAATAAAGCTGAAAAAGGCCCCGAATCAAAGAAATCTGCTGCAGCCTCTGAAATGTCTTCTGTTTCCTTCCCGACGGCTTTTTCACCGTCAGCCCATCAGACAGTCCAGCAGCATTTATGATGATGTCATGATGTTGAAGAGGCTGCTACGGTGGCCTCCCATGACCCCCAGCCTCATCACAGCTGAGATGCAGACATTTGAAAACATTCAGCAGACAACTGAATAACAGTCCAACACAACAGTCTGTGTGCAGACACACACTGACCTTTCATATAGTCAAACACAGCTGGTTGAGTCATTTCTCTGTGAGTCTAAAGTGAATCTAGTATTTGAAAGTCCACTTCCTGTATTTGTTGTTGAAGACTTCTTCAGCTTCTTCTCAAGGACATCAGCTGCTTGTTTGGCAGCAGAGGCAGTTAAGAAGCTTCCTGAAAAACACTGAACAGTGAGTTCACTGTGGCATATGACAGATTCAGCTTTCTGTGTGCAAATGTGTCTGTGTCGACCTTTCAAATGCTGTTGAATCCAAAACATCAGCGGCTCCTCGGCTGCTCACTTCATGCACTTCTGTCTGTGTGACAGTCCAATGACATCACAGCTGTTTCCAGCCCCAGTGTCTCAGGACTGGACACCTTTAAACATGTCGAGGATCAAACAGCGTCCAGCTAAACACACATGAAACTATCAGAGCTGACAATCATTCCAATAACATCTAATGGTTCATGTATGTAGACACAGGACTACAAGGAAATGGCTCTCAGCATCTGGCTGTGGGAACACATGAGTCCCTGTTTGTGTTCAGATTGTGTGCATGTTTTAGACGTGTGTCACATGTAGAAACACAACAATCCCACAATGACACACAGATGTGTTTGACACAGCTGTGCAGCTGTAAGTTGTTTCTAATGATTCATTGAAGCTCTTCTAACATTCTGGAGACGATCAGTACATGAATCTGTTCAACACGACAACAATTTGACTTCAGTGTGAACGTTTGCATTAAATAACCTTCTTCATCCAGCTGACAGCATCTTCATCCTATGATGTGAACAGTTCCTCCTGTTGATGACAAACCTCTGACAGGATCTGCTTGAGGAGCTTTTTCATGTGCAGCTCTCTGAGCTCAGGGCTGAGCTGCTGTTTCATCTTTAAGAGCTGCTGCCTCCTCGCCGGACTTGTTCTCCTCTTCTTCTCCTAATGACACCATTTCTGCTTCATATAAAATTCAATAAAGATGCTGACATGTATCTGTAGCAACAACATCATTGAATCTAGAACAACTGGAGCCAAACCAGTGGCTCTGCTGGGATCACTGGTGACCAACACTTCCTTGTTGATGCAGATTTCAGGGCTTCCTTTTGCTCCTCCGTTATAACTGTTCTCTCTTCTCAACACATGATGACACAAAGGAATCAGCAGTGACAAAGATGATGCTGAAGAGAAGCACACACTTCACACATATAACAGACCAGTGCAGTTACACACACCTCTGCTCGACATCAGGCCTCAAACAAAGACACAAAACACTAACTTGACTCTAAACAGAAGAAACGAGCAGCTGTTTCTGTTCTGTGCTTATTTATATTTGACACACATGCTTCTCTTTGTGCAAACACACATCGCACTATAAGGGTAACCTCGCACACAATGATTGGACAGCACAGTGATGATGCTGGGAGATCCTATACGCAGCAACACAGAAAGACTGAGAACTTTAAACAATGATGGAAAGTGTTATAAATGACTTGTTGGCCTCTGATCTGTCACAAACAGCTGAAACGTGTCTCTCATGAGTCACATGAAGGTTTTTGACAGAAAGGACAAAAAGTAGCTGCAGTCAGTTTGTGTCATTTTTATATTTATTCATCTGGGAGAAAAATCTGAGGGACATTAAAATGTGTTTTCAACAGAGACAAGAACATGAATATAACAGAACAGGTAAATGAACATGTTTCAAGTAAACAGCTGGACTGATCAGGTCCAAACACAGAGTGATAAACTTGTCAAACAGCTGTCATATCTTTATATAGAAGCTCTTTATAAATGCTGCTCACTGCAGTCTGTTTACTAATAATGTCAAAGTGTTAGAAACACAGAAACATCAGAATGGTCTTTGTTCACAGAAACCTGTCTGGGATCCTTTGTTGTTCTTTTGATGCAGAGTTACATTATAAATATAAAGAGTTATTTTAGAGTCTCATCAGTTTTCCTGCATGTCTTTATTTAACACATCAGCAGGGCTGAAGCTCTCATGTTAAACACACACTGATCTATGGACACGTTCATGTGTTTCTAACAGAACCAGGCTGTTATCAGCCTGCACTAACATTATGTCACACACACTGAATGTAACAGTGACAGTTTACATCATCACACAATCAGCTGTGATTGTTTCACTGTCATCAAACGAGTCAACAGGAAGTAGAATCAATAGAAACCAATCATTTACTGACAGCATGTCTGATGGAAATAAGTGCAGATTATGTATGAAGTCTAACTGCACACAGTAACTGTGTTACAATAAGGACTTAACAGCGCCCTCTGCTGGAGTGTTTCAGTACTGCGTTAACTAGAATACACCACCTCCTCCTCACACCACCTGCTACAGCTCTACTCTTCTATGACTACAGTCATCCACAGCACTGATGTGAGGTCACATGGTTCATATGTAAGGAGCACAGCTGACCTCAGGTCAGTTTAATGACTGTGAGCAGCAGCTGTGTTATTGTCACTGTGACAGGGAGACACTCTCAGACACAGCGCTCATGTCAGCTTGTTCTCATGCAGGAGGATCAGGAGCTCCATGTTTGTCTTTCTGTTTGAATCATGATGTGTTTGTGCCATCAGAGTCTGTCATGAGTACTCAGGGTTTCACAGCAGCTCTTCTGGATGCTGACGAGGACTCCAACCTCATGTTTCACCTCTCTGAGCTTCTGATGTCTGTGAACACTCGTGTTTCTTCTCTGGGCTCATCTGGACAAAAACACCTTTCTGTGTTTGGCTGCAGCCTCATTCTGACTGACAGGAAGTGTGTTATCCATGAGCTGCACTTCTGTCAGGAAGTTTCCTGCTGTGTTTCCTGTCTGTGGACAAACACGAGTGTTCCAGCTGAGGACTTGGTTCCTTCCACCTGTCCATACAGGACATCACGCTGTCTGCAGCTCTGTAAATGCAGCTCCAGGTCCTTCCACGTGCTGCTCTGTATTTGTGCAGTTTGTAGTGTGTCCTGGGAAACGTAGCACACATGGTGTTCTTCTGCTGTTTCCTCCTTTCACTGAGTGTGAAACACTGACGCTGTGCTGTTGTTCACAGAGGGGAGCTGATTCTAGCTGCAGCTGGACTCCGTCATCTAACTGAATGTGTTGGTGCTGATCACGGGGCTCTGAGGGGGGAGCAGCAGGAGGACTCTGGATGCTGACGTCAGTGTATCTGTGGAAGCTCCCACAGCGTGTCTGTCATTCAATATTGTGCTGTATATTGTATCTATGCAAAGATGAACAGACTGTGTGTTCACTGGTCTCTGTGCTGCAGCTCTGATGTCATCATCACTCCCTCCTCCACCCTCAGCAGTCCCAGCATGCTGCTGTGGTGCACCCCACCCTCACTCTACACCTGAGCCACAGACCACACCCTCCACCTCAATATACACCACAGTTTTCTCTGCTGTGGAAATGAGATCAGGAGGAAATCATCATTATTATTATTTAATAAACGCTCACATTAATGTGGGCTTATTTGTTTCATATTAGAAACATTAGTTGAGTGTTTTTAGTATAAAATGGTCAAAGTCCCTCTTTTTGCTCCTCCCCTCACCTGTGGATGGGCGGTGCTGTTACCGTGGTGACAGCTTGGATGTGTTTCAGTCCTGCCTGGTTATCACTGCAGGAATCTTTCACATTTATTACAGGTAATAACTCTGATTTTTCTGTGTATTATGAACCAAATGTATCCTGATACACACAGAGATGGATGAGCAGAGGTTGTTTTTGCAGTTTATGTAGTTACTATGGACTTAATGCACACATATTATTAAAATTAGGGCTATAACAGTTGTATTGATGTATAGCAACTTGAAATGCTCCCACAAATGGCTCCACAGCATGTAAAAATATAACAAAAGCTCTGGCGGACTTGGTTCTGTGGTCAGTCTTAAAGGGTGAAGTTAAACTCTGTAATCTTCACTGTGTCACAGAGTTCAGTGAGTCCCGTTATTCACAGTATCAATCAGATCATCAGAGAACAGCTGATCAGCAATCAGTGGTGCCAACAGCGCCTCCTGTGGTGAGAGGATGCAATAATGCAATGTAGCATTTTTCCACTCAACACTTGCAGTCATGGAAACTGTCTGTTGGATCTGTGTGACGTTGCTTTCTTGGTTAGAGTTCCTCACAAATGTCCAGATGATTCTTCTAATGAGGCGTCGACCATGTTTGCAGCTCTTTGGAAGAAAACGTCGCCCTTTGCCATCCTTACTTTTCTTTGACTTCTTCAAATGCAGCTGAACTCCAGCTGGTATTTTCTTGGACTTTGCAGCTGTTTCTGGTCATCAGTTCATTCCTGCAAACCTCTGAAGCTGAACAACAATGATGCTGCATTGCTGGCTGATCCCAAAAGGTTGATTCTGTTCATCTGGACGTTTTCAGAAACGTTTGCTCACTGATCAGGTGACTTCTTCAGTCTCAGCTGACTGCAGCTTTACAACCTTACAAACAGCACATTTGCACAATGACTGAAAGCAGCAGCACCTGATATATATGATACTAATATAATTATTCTGTCCCTCCTGTTATTTCTAAGGCATGTTTTTTATAAGTTTGTTATATGGCGGGTCATAATCATTCGTTCTGTAATTAACTGTTGCAACATGTCAGAAAAATATGTTTATTCCTGATCTTGTCTGGGCAAAGCCTGCCATCTAGTGGGGTGACAGGGTAGCACCATGTTAGAGCGCAAGCAGTGGTTTTCTCCCAGCGCTCGACAGGGAAGGTCCATTTGGCTGTGTCTCTGTAAATTCCTGCATCTGACGCCCTTGAAAAGGCATAATCTTTTTAAAAAAAAAAAGGAAAATAAGGATCAGTAAAGCTCCGAAGAATGGCACGCGGTCTCCTGAGTGTTTACTGAAGCCATTTTATGTTTAGCTCACTGCATAAGCTGGATAGAGACATTCAGCTGAGGGCAGAAGAGTAAAAAGATTGTCCACGCATCAAGTGCACTGCCAGGATCCTGAGACACTCCAGCGACAGCAATCATGTCCAACCACGGGGACACCTCGCAGCTTTCACAGCTGGAAGTCAGGTCGGAATGCAGATCAGCAGCTTCACGCCGGTCAAACAGCTCAGCAGCTTCACGCCGGTCAAACAGCTCAGCAGCAAGCCTTGCTGCAGCACGAGCACGAGCTGAAGCCGAAGCTGCTCGAGCAAGAGCAGAATATGCCAAACGCCAAATAGACATGGAGGTCGAAAAGGCCCGGATGGAGGCAGCGCTAAATGCTCTGAAGCAGGAGGGAGAAGCAGAAGCAGCACTTGCAGCTGCAAGGGTCCTAGAGGCTGCAGTTCTGGACCAAGCAGAGTCTGTGAAGCCACCAGACATTCCTGCCACAATAGCTGCGGCTGTCAGCCGCACTCAAGAGTATGTAGATACCCACTTCCACAATAACACTAATATGGAAGGTGAGTCAAAACACTGTAGAGAGCAAAAATGTGACTTAGACAACACCCACACTACAGGGCCGGACATATCAGCAGCAGCTGCGCGTGGGTACCCCCCCAGTTCTCCACCTGTTTGGCAGCCCAAACTTCCACCTCCCCATTGGTCCAACTATGTTGGAGCAGCCAAACCACAACGACAAGCAGATGTATCAGACCTCGCTGCCCTCCTCTCGCGTCGTGACCTACTGACAGCAGGACTGACAGTGTTTGATAACAAGCCAGAGACTTATCTAGCATGGAGATCTACGTTTCACAATGCCACTGAAGATTTAAACCTAAAGTGCAGTGAAGAACTCGATCTGCTCACTAAGTGGCTTAGTGGGGAGTCTCTCCAGCATGCTCTGAGAATCAGGGCTGTCCATGTTAACAATCCAGAAACAGGTCTTCAGCGTTTATGGCAAAGGCTAGACAGGATTTATGGCTCATCAGAAGTTATTGAAGCTTCTCTGTTCAAACGCCTAGAGAGCTTTCCCAGAGTTACTCCGAGAGACAATCACCTTCTACAGGAACTTGCAGATCTCCTCCTGGAACTTGAAGCAGCAAAAAACGAAGGATATCTGCCAGGCCTCAGCTTTCTTGACACTCCAAGAGGCATAAACCCAATTGTGGAAAAACTCCCACATACCCTGCAAGAGTCATGGATCAAACAGGGGTCCAAGTATAAGAAAGAACACAGAGTGCACTATCCGCCTTTCTCCTACTTTGTCCAGTTCGTAAATAGCAATGCTGAAATGAAAACTGACCCCAGCTTTATCCTACAAAATTACAGCACTGGGCACATGAGGATAGAAAGGCCACTGGTGAGACAATCACATTTTAGAGCCCCGCTAACAGCAAACAAAACACAGGTTGGCACACCCAGCAACAAATCTAACACTCACTCTCTTGATCCCGACAAACGGTGTCCAGTACACATGAAGCCCCATTCACTTGCAAAATGTAGAGGCTTTAGGATGAAAACACTGGATGAGCGGAAAAGTCTGCTCAAAGGGCTTTCGATCTGTTACAAGTGTCTCTCATCAACAGAACACAGGGCCAAAGACTGTAAAGCTGATATTCGTTGTCTGGAGTGCAAAAGCGATACCCACATCTCCGCCATGCATGCCGGGCCACCCCCTTGGAGAAGTGGGAGCTTTGATTCTACACCAGAGGCACACGGCGGGGAGCCAGACATCCCGAGCTCCACAGTGACTACATCTAACTGCACTGAGGTATGTGGACAGGGACAACAAGGACGGTCTTGTTCTAAAATTTGCATGGTGAAAGTATATCACAGCACAGCCCCTCAAATGAAAACGAAAATGTACGCAATTTTAGACGACCAAAGTAATGTGTCACTGGCTCGTTCTCCCTTTTTTGACATGTTTAATGTACATGGTGAAGCCTTTCCATACACAATGAAAACATGCTCTGGCACAACGAACAAAACAGGCCGTAGAGCTCACGGCTTTGTCATTGAGGGTGTGGACGGAAAAGTGTCCATACCACTACCAACACTGACAGAGTGTAATCAGATTCCTGACAACAGGAGTGAGATACCCACCCCAGAAGCTGCAGCTGCTCATCATCACCTAGCTCACATAGCTGCACAAATACCCCCTCTTGATCCAGAGGCAGATATTCTCCTCCTCTTAGGCCGTGATGTAATTCAGGCTCACAAGGTTCGACGCCAGGCAAATGGGCCCAATGAAGCACCTTATGCCCAAAAGCTTGATCTTGGATGGGTAATTGTTGGGGATGTTTGCCTCTCGGGAGCTCACAGACCCACATTGAACTCCTACAAGACTAACATACTGGATAAT